>NC_083354.1:62219385-62519385 GCF_030254825.1 Meriones unguiculatus
ACACTTTTGTAGTGCTCTGAACCATTTTGCCAGACATGAAATATTTTTAAAGTTATATCCATGTTGAGCATGTATAGATTTTCCCCCCATCCTTGAAGAACACAATGCTGTTGACATAGCTCTTATATTGTACTAGGTATTGTAGGAACTAGAGAAGGCTTAAACTATTTGGGGTCATATGCAAATACTTAACCATTTTGTATCATAGACTTAAGCATCTTCCAGTGTTGGCATCAGAAGGAGTGTCCTGGAACCAATTGCCATGGATGTTGTACTGGCAGTGTTATGTCGACTTGACACAAACTAGAGTCATTTTGGAAGAGGAAACCTCAGTTGAGAAGATGCCTCCACCAGACTGTCTTATGGCCAGCCTCTGGTGCATTTTCTTGGCTGATGATTGATGTGGGAGGAACCAGATCACTGTGGGTGGTGCCACTCCTAGACAGGTGGTCATAGGTGCTATAAGAAAGCAGGTTGAGCCAGCCACAAGGACAAATCCTGCAAGAGGCACCCTTATGATTCAGTTTCTGCCTTCAGGTTCCTGGTCTGCCATCCCACAGTGATGCAGTGTGACCTGAGAGTTGTGAGATTTAGCCTTTCCTCCCCAAGCTGCTTTTGGTCATGGTATTTCATCACAGCAATAGAAATTCTAACCAATAGTCAAAGGACAATTATTCACAACTTGCTTTGTTGTGGATTCACTGAAGGAGGAAGAGGAGGAGGAGGTAGAAGAGGCAAAGGACAACAACCACACAATGATGACTACCATGACAACAACAAGGAGAAAAAGAATAAATTAAGAAACGCTGATTTACAAACTTACCAAACTTTTCCGACATTTCCTTATCTGGAAATTGTTTGCATTTAAGATTCAACATCTTCAGAGAAACAAAATTTGGCAAGGCGGTGACTAGGAAAGTGAAAATAAAATTGAGTTGAGTTAGATAAATTTCCTATGACACAGAGGACCACTGAAACAAAGAGTATTTCAAAAGTGATGAAAGGTGACATACTACTCAGAATTACTATGACTAAGTAGATGACTCGGTTATGAAAATGAACCAAGATGTAGACAGATATACTTCACTTTTGTGAAAGCCTCACTGAAGATTAGGTGTCATCACAGTTCCCACGAAACCAGTTGCATTTTAATCCTAGAGTATTGAAAGACTGTGCACAGGAGCATTTGAAGTCAACATTATACAATTCTTACCAAATGACGTGGTTTCAAAGCATTGTCCAGAAAACTCAATCTCTCTGAGTTTCTTGCAGGAAGCAAGCTCAGCCATGAGAGACTCACAATTCAACAGTAAATCACATTTCAGATGGAAGACATGAAGATTTGAAGAGTTCTGAATCAATTTAACTACAAAAGAAGAAATATTTTCAGAAATTAGAGAAGGCCACAAATTTCTATCAGAATTGGGCCCTCAGTCCATCAGTCCCAGCCACACTGATTAAATGGGCAGTGACACAGTGATGTCATGACACATGGTGCGCAGTGTAATTTCTCAGTGTCTAGAGCTCAGGCCATGTTGGCCTTGTGCTCAGGTTCTGGAACTGACCTGGGACAAGTTCCTGACCCTCTCTGGATCAATTTTCTGTTCTCAGAATTCAAAATCAAGGCTTGCCATCAACTAGCACTGGCTGCTCTTCCAAAGTTCCTGAGTTCAATTCCCAGCAACCACATCGTGGCTCACAATCATCTATAATGTGATCTGGTGCCCTCTTCTGCTGTGCAGGCATACATGCATGTAGAATAATGTGTAAATAGTAAATAAATAAATCTTAAAAAACTTTACAGATAATTTTGGAGAGAAAGATGAAGAAAAAGTGAGAAAATAATATGCTGTTTCAGTTACGCTGGTATGTTCAACAGTGGAAGGCATGACTATGGCAGACCAGCCACTGCACAGTACTAGGTTAGGGTTAGGGGGTTGTTTCAGAGGGCGAGGAAGGAAGCCCAAGTATCAGGGAAATTGTGCTTGGTAAAGAGGTAGGAAGAACAGAAGGAAAGGCTCTGCTTCCCTGAGTGAGGGTGTAGAAAAGCATCAGGTTTATCATGGCAACATGGCTATGGCTGCGTAAGCAGCCTGTCGAGGCTGAGAAAACTTGTGGAAATCGCTTAACATCTTTCTTTCTGCCTTAATTTCTCTAGCTGCACAGTGGCAATAATCGTAGTACCTCAGCTCACACACTGAGTGCAAAGAGTGAGTTAATATTTGTCAAGTGCTCAGAACAGATCTTAGTATATAGTAAAAACTCAAGGTTCACAAATAAATCTCCAAGGAAGGTTAGTATTCCCACAGTTCATGCTGTGAAGCCCCGGGAAGGTTTAACTAATGATGATTTAACTTAACGGTTCTAACAATTACTAGCCAAGTAGCTTTTCCAGCTGAGACATGAGCTGGAGATCCAAGCACCATCCTTACCTAGTCTGGAGAGGTCAGACTCCATGGAAGTTTGGATGGATAGGAGGTTTGGGAACTCTTCAGGAAGGACTGAAAGCACATCTGCTTTGCCGTCTAGTCTCAGAGACAGTTCTTTCAGGCTGGGAAACTTGTCCAAGTTAGCAAAGAGCTGATCTGGAAAGCAGCACATAGTTCCCATCACTCAAGGTCCCCAGTGGAAGTTCTCAAGTGTGCTGTGACCTTCAGCCATTTTCATGCTTTCAAGATGAAGTTTCTCAGACTTCCTAACATCTAGGAAGCACATCCAGGAAGATACTGCCAGCTGCAACATCTACTGATCACAGAATTCAGGGGAAGCCCTGTGCTGGTCTCTAGATTCACAAAATAAATGAGACATCTCCCCAACCAACAGCATGGGAACAACTGTTTTTGCATATGCAAAAGAACACAGTTGGATTCCAGCTTCCAACTCAAAAATAGGTAAAAATTGGATTGACAACATATGTAAGAGCTAAAACTATAGAACTCTTAGAAGAAATCAGGTAATCTTCATGACCTTGGATTTCACAATGGATCCTTAGATATCTATAAAAAGCAATAGCAAAAAAAAAAAAAAAAAAGAAAAGAAAATAGACCTTGGGCCATGCTCAGTTGTTAACTTCATTACATCTAAAATTAACTAAAACCTAAAACCTAAATGATTGGGCACACCTGTGAGGTCTTTTTCTTTTTTTTTTTTCTAATTAAATAATTTGAAGTGGGAAGATCAACTTCTAACTTGGACCTTTGAGTAGGGAAGAGCCATCTTTAATCAGGACCATACTTCCTCCAGGCAGCCTATATAAGGGCATAAAAAAAGTTCTCTCTCTCTCCCTTGTTCTCTCTCTCTCTCTCTCTCTCTCTCTCTCTCTCTGCCTGCTTGCTATGCCTCTTGTTAGCAAATCTTTTCTTTCACTATCACTAGAGCCTGTTTCTTCAGGATTCTAGCACATAGTGAAGACCAGCAGAGACAACCAGGCTCATAAACTGAACAACTACTGGATTCTTGGACTAGCAATTGTAGACAATAATTATTTGACTAGCTAGACCACAACATGGAAGTCATTAATATATATATATGTATATGCGTATATACATATATGTATATGCTCTGTAAGTTCTGTTCTTCTATGGGACCCTTGCTAGTATAGACCTTATCAAAATTAACAGTTGTTCATGCATCAAAGGACATTACAAGATGAAGTGACAATCTACAGGATGGGAGAAAATGTCTTTCAAGCTACATCTCTGACTTTAGGTTTTGATAGATTTTTTTTCAGGCTGTGACAGAACTCCGGGTCATACAACTGGTAGACCAATGCTCTCCCAGTGAGATGCCTTCCTTGTATCATAAGGGTTTAATATCCACAGTACACAAAGAACTCCTACAATAGAGCAACAATGATTTTGTTCTTTTTTGTTTGAGATAGTTTTACTCTACAGCCTTGGCTGCCCCAGACCCATTATATAGCTCAAGCTGGTCTCAAATTCAGGACTGCCCTCTTCCCTCACTTTGGATTCCTGAGAGTGCAGGTATGAACCTCCATACCTTGACAACATGTTTATATGGATGAGGATTTAAGTGCACTTTTCTCTCAGAAAGGTACACAGTCACAGGAAGAGGCCCATACAATCACTAGAGGAATGTAAATCCGAACTACAGGCAAGAATGCTCACTTACTAGAATGTGTCTAAGATAAGCAAAACAAAGGGAAAATGGGGTGGAAGATGTAGACAAAGTGGAGACTTGCACATTGCAGTGGGAGATACATGGGGTAGCCACCATGGAATACAGTTGGGGAGTTCCTGAAAGGTTAAACACAAAAAAGATATGGTGCCTCATAGATCTAACCCCAATGACTGGGAGGCTGAGGCTGGAAGATTCCTGTGAGTTTCAAGCCATTCTAGCCATAGAGAGAGACCCTGTCTCAAAAACATAAGAAATATATAAAGCAACAATTCTACTCGTGGGAATATATAAAAACCAATACAGGAGAGTTCAAATAGACGCTAGTAACACAAATTATAACTGCAGCATTGAAACTCAGTGTCCACGAACAGATTAATAGATAAACAAAATGGCACATGCACAATTATACACCTACACACAAAGTAATATTATTATTATTCACTTACGAAAAGAAATGAAAGTCTAATATATGTTATGCCATGGTAAACTTTTAAAACATTATATGAAGGCAAATGAGCTACACATGGGGTTAATTATTATATGATTATACTTATATAATATATCTAGGTAGATAAGTTTGTTGGGACAGACAGTAAAACAGATTCTACAAAAGACTGATCAAGCTATCCCTGATTTCAAGCTGTACTACAGAGTGACATTGATAAAAACTGCTCGGTACTGGCATTGAAACAGACTGGTGAATCAATGGAATCGAGCTGAAGACTGGGAAATAAACCCAGACACTTATGGACACTTGCTTTTTGACAAAGGAACCGAAACCTTACAATGGAAAAATAATAGCATCTTCATCAAATGACACCGGTTTAACTGAATGTTTACATGTTTAAAATGTAAATAGATCCATATTTATCACTCTGCACAAAACTAAAGTCCAAGTGGATCAAGGATCTTAACATAAAGCCAGAGATACCAAATCTGTTAGAAGAAAAAGTGGGAAGAGCTTTGAACGCATTGGCACAGGAGACAGCTTCCTGAACAGAACACCAACAGCTCAAGCTCTAAGATCAACAATCAATAAATAGGACCTCTTGAAATTGAAAAATTCTGTAAGGCAAAGGACACTGTCAACAGAAAAAAATGGCAGCCTACAGATTGGGAAAAGATCTTCACCAATCCTATATCTGACAAAAGGTAAACATCCAAAATATATCAAGAAATTAAATACCAACAAAACAAATAATCCAATTTTTAAAATGGGGCACAGAGATAAAAAGAGAATTCTCAACAGAGGAATTTCTAATGTCTGAGTAGCACTTAAAAATGTTCAACATCCTTAGTCATCCAGGAAATGCAAATCAAAACAACTCTGAGATTCCACCTTACACTAGGCAGAATGGCTGGGAATAAAAACTCAAGTGACAGAATATGCTGAAAAGGATGTGGAGAAAGGGCACCACTCCTGCATTGTTCGTGGGAGTGTAAAGTTGTACAAGCACTTTGAAATTCAATCTGGCAGTTTCTCAGAAAATTGGGAATACTTCTACCTCAAGACCCTGTTATACCACTCCTGGACATATACCCAAAGGATGCTCTATCACAAAGCAAGGACATTTGCTCAACTATGTTCATAACAGCTTTATTTGTAATAGCCAGAAACTGGAAACAACCCAGATGTCCCTCAACCAAAGAATGGATAAAGAAACTGGTACATTTACATAATGAAATACTACTCAGCTATTAAAAACAAGGAAATTATGAAATTTGCAGGCAAATGGTGGGAACTAGAAAAGATCATCCTGAGTGAGATAACCCAGACCCAAAAAGACACACATAGTATGTTCTTACTTATAAGCAGATATTAGGAAACACGACATACAGGATAAGCATACTATAATTCACAGATCCAAAGAAGCTAAGTAACAAGGACACAGGTGAGGATGCATGAATCTCACAGAAAAGGGGAAATAGAATAGATAGAGGAAGTGCTCAAAGAGAGGGGACAGGATAGGAGAGAGAGCCCTGAGGGACATGAGATAGGGATCTGGTGTGGGGAGAGAAGGAGAGGTGGAAGGAGGACAGAGAGCATGCAGGAGAAGAGAAATCATGGCCTGGGGCATCTCTGAGACAGGCTGGAGACCTACAATAGGTAGGCTTCTGAGAGGGCATTGGGGTGACACTAACGGAAACTCCTCCTAGCAAGAAACATGGAGACTAAAGAGGCCACCCACTAACCGGACAAGACTCCAAGTAAAGGGAGGGAAACACCAACCCACCTACAAAAACTTGGACCCAAAATTTACCCCGCCTACAAGATGTGCAGGGATAAAGATAGAGCAGAGACTGAAGTATGTCCAACCAATGTTTGGCCACACCATGGGAGAGAGGCAACCCCTAACACTATTAAGGGTTCTCTGCCATGCTTGTAGACAGGAGCTAGCATAGCTGGCTTTTGAGAGGCTCCACCCAGCAGCAGATTGAAACAGATGCTGGGGCTCACAGCCAAACATTGGGTGGAGCGCAGGGAGCCTTGTGGGAGAGTGGGAGGAAGAGTAGAAGGACCTGGAGGGAACATGATCTCCACAAGAAGTCCAACAGAGCCAAATAACCTGGGCACAGGGGGCTTGAGGAGACTGAAATAACAACTAAGAACCATGCATGGGGTGGCTCAAAGCCCCTACTCATGTGTACATGATGGACAGCTTGGGCTTCATGTGGGTCCCTTAGCAAAGGGAGCAGGGTCTGCCTCTGACAAGGACTCTCCTGTATGCTTTGTGGGGCTGCCTTGCCTGGCCTCTGTAGTAGAGAATGTGCTCAGTCCTGATATGCCTTGATGTGCTGGGAAGAGTAGGTGGGAGGGGGCTTCCCTTTTATAAGGGGTAGGAGAGGAGGGATATGGGGAAGAAGAAAGGAGGGTGGGAGAAGAGGAGAGAGGGGGCTGAGATTGGGATGTAAAGTGAATAAATGAAGAAAGAAAGAAGGAAGGAAGGAAGGAAGGAAGGAAGGAAGGAAGGAAGGAAGAAAGAAAGAAAGAAAGAAAGAAAGAAAGAAAGAAAGAAAGAAAGAAAGAAAATGCGCTAATGAAGGGAAGAGTTACTGTTTAGGGCTGGCTCAATGGTTAAGAGCCTGCTCTTCCCAACATAAACATGGTGGCTCACAACCATCTATAATGGGATCTGATGCCACCTTACAACATGCTGTTGTACATGCAAGGTACACATATACACAAAATAAATAAATGAATATTTTTTAAAAAAATCTAAATTAAAAACAATAAAGTTTCTGTTTAATGGAATCAAGTTTCTATATGGGAGAATTGAAAGGTCCTAAGAAAGGGTAGGGGTGATGGATGGACAAGAATGTGGATGTTATTTATGCCATTAAATCATATATTTTAAATGGCCAAAACATTATTTTGTTGTTTGTAATTTGGTGTAATAAAATTCAAGCAACAGGACAGGAGCATAGCACAGAGGGCTGTTGAAAGACTTTACCCAGCAAGGTAAAGGAGATGCTGAGACTCATAGCCAAACTTTGGGCCAAGTGCAGGGAATATCGTGAAAAAAAATGGGGAGAAAGAAAGACCTGGAGGGGGCAGGAGCTCCACAAAGAGAGCAACAGAACCAAAAAATCTGGGCACAGGGGTCTTTTCTGAGACTGATACTCCAACAAAAGACCATGAATGGAGATAACCTAGAACCCCTGCACAGATGTGGACCATGGCATCTCAGTCTCCAAGTGGGTTCCATAGTAATGGGAACAGGGACTGTCTCTGACATGAGCTCAGTGGCTGGCTCTTTGATCCCCTCCCCTTGAGTGGGGAGCAGCCTTACCAGGCCACAGAGGAAGACAATGCAGACAGTCCTGCTGAGACTTGATAGGCTAGGGTCAGAGGGAAGGGGAAGAGGATCTCCCCTATCAGTGGACTTGGGGAGGGGCATGAAAGGAGATGGTGGAGGGAGGGTGGGAGTGGGAGGGGATGAGGAAAGGGGCTACAGTGGGGATACAGTGAATAAACTGTAATTTATAAAATATTTAAAAGTAAAGTGGAAATAATAGTTTAAAATAAAATATTTCTCTTTTTCGAGCAAGCCTGTGGTATTTCTCTCTCTGGCCCAAGCAGCCACTGAAAATTTGATCCTCCTGCCTCTACCTTCTACATGCTGGCCTCACAGGCATGCACCACCTTGCCCAGATTGCAAAATTCTATGGCCAAACCCAGCTATTTGTGCCAGGCAAGTAATCAACACCTGAGCTTCATCTCCAGCTGGTTTACTTAAAAGTCAATCAACGTTTTTGTAATGAGTGAGTTGGTACTTATTAAATTTTGATGCTGTTTCAGAGCCAGGATGTGGTGCCATACCCTGCAATCCTGTAATCTAGTGCTGGGGAAATGGAGGCAGAAGGGTCAGATAGATAACTAGGATAAGGCCAGTCTAGACTACAGAAGACATCATCTCAAAGCATGTCCAACCATGCAAGAGGCTGATGAAAAGGAAGCTTTACTATTCATTATAAAATAAAATTTAAATATTTACAGTGATATCAACACGTCAAAATATATTGAAGGAAATAAGGTGACGCTCACCTATAATTCAGGAATAAATGGGAAGAATGGTAGCAATATTTTCCTAGTGTTCTCTGAGTCACTTGAAACCCATTCTAGGATTCAGGGCCTTATACACTGCCCCAAACAGTGAGAGTATTCAGATCTCTCCTATGGAGGCAAATTCATGGCTTGTGCCTGAGAAGTTTTACTCATCTAACACTAAGAATGAGAAACAACAGAGTCAGCCAGAATGCTTATGAAAGCACACTCAGGGATACCTGGTAGCTGGTTCATCCCCTAAACCTCAAGAGACTACAAGGCAGGAAGGGTGAGAAGCAGCTCCTGTTCTGCTGTGCTGAGCACAAGCCTGCACACAAAGCACTTGGTGACAGAGGTCTTATTCAGCTCCAGAGCCCGGTGGATGCTTTCAAGAAAGCCACTGCTGTCAAACAAGCAGAGCTCAATATTCTGTGAAGCTGAGAAGACTTCCATTAGGACACAGAGCAGTACTTGGTCTGCTGGCCCGTGTCAGCCACTGCAACTTCCAACCTAGGGATCTTGTGTGGCTTGGGTGACAGTTTCCAGTACCCTTCACTGATGTCTGGTGCGGCCCTGGCTCGGATATTTACATATTTATTGATGATCTCCTCATTTTCAGTAAATGTTTTCTTCCAATCTTTTATATGTTCAAAAGCACATGTGTAGTCATTATCTATAGCTGGTGGCTGTAAGTTTTCAAAATATGTCTTGAATGAATAACCTATATGAGAAGACATTTTATTTCCTTTTATGGAAAACTGTAAACTCTGCAACAGTAACAGGCTTTCTGGGTGGTCCCAAAAGTACAGAAAATTCAATACTCTCAAAGCCAGTGTTCTCCCTCCAGGGAATTGCAAAATCAATGGAGAACATGCAGAAACTGTGTTGCTTTCATAAGCAATGTTTAAAGCAATATCTAATGAATGTTCTGAAAGGAATGAACAGAAAGCTTCTGGAGATTCCTGGCACAGCGCCCTAACAAACTCCACCCACTTGAAAATTTCCAGGTAGAGCTTCTTGTAATTCTCATAGTCAGACATGTTCTCCAGCGACTCTTTCTCATCCACCAACTGAAGCAAATGAGACACAACTTCTGGCCCTGCCATTGATGAAGGGTGGCTGGAGACATACTTCAAAAAGTTGTTGTAGGTGATCAGAGCCTTCAAGGGCGAGTTAATTTGTCTCAAATAATAAATTCCCAGGTCTTGGTCTTCCTGCCTGTCTGAACCCAGAGTTCAATCAGCCTCATGGCAGCAAGAAATTCTTGGAAGAGAGGACTTAAAAACCGGTAGACTGGTCTCAGCCTCTGGGTGGTGAATTTGCTCATCAAGCAGGTGGTCATGTCTTCATCTTCATCCACTCTGGCTTCTGTGAGGTCATCATTGTTGAACTCAAAGCATGAAGAAAAACGCCCCCTCAAGGCCAGCTGCCCACCTGAGCACACAGTGGCCTTGAGGGCCTCAGCTGCAGCTTTGTACTTTAAGGACAGGTACTTCATATAGGACTTGAAAACTGCCACATCATGAAAGGGCTGGTCAGAAGGATTTTGAAACCAGTCACTACAGAGTGCAGCCATGAAGAGAGAGGAGTTTTGTAAATTCCCTGTAAATCCACATTCTATCCAAAGTAAACCATAAACTCTTGCAGAAGTGTTATACTCTGTGAGAAGACCTTCCATAATACAGAGAATGAATTATAAAAAGGAAACTCTTTGATCTCTAGAATTGTATCCAGGTATGGATGGATGGACCTGGCCCTGTTTGTATGTACAGATATCAATAAGCAGGTTTGTGACAAGTAGTTTTTGGTAATCAGTGTCTCTAGGGCTTGGGGGAGCGAGTCCACCCCAGTATAGTCATCCAACAGGAACAGAACCTGGTGTTTTAACTGCTGGATGATCCTGCTCAGGCATGCTTCACTAACACAGCCTCCTGCATCTAGGAGTTGGGCACAGATGATGCTGGCCAGACCCTGGTCTGGTCTGGTGGAACTAAGGGAGAGGTAGAAGACCAGCTGGAACCTGTTCAACAGGTGAAAGCACCCTGATGCCCAGAGAAAAGCTATTTTCTTCAGGAAGGTTGTCTTCCCACTGCCAGCTTCCCCCTCCACACACATGACTGAGCTAAGATTGGTGAAGACCTCGGGGATTGTCAGGGCCCCTTACATTGGCCTGCTGATGTGCTTTGAAATGATGGACACATCACAGCCAAGCAAGTGGTCAGTGCCTTGGCTGGAGCACAACTCTGGCAAATTTATGTGGCAGAAAGTGGCTTTGGTGTACGCACCTTGCAGCTGCTCACTCAGACTCTTTGCCGCCTGAAACCACTGGGCTTCCCTCAGAACCAAGCCTGTGGAGAGAAGGGAGGCAGAGGAAGATGTACCTTCACATCTCTCTGATTGCTTTGCTTGTCTGCTAAGGGTGGATTAGGACTCTCCTCTCCTTCCCATGACCCCCTCCATACCCTAAGACCCTCTCATCTTTCTATAGCATCAGAATGTGGGGTAAACTGTCTAAGGCCTCTCATTTGACAGGAACTTGGATATCCTGGCACCCTAACTTCCCTTTAGGATCTCAAGAGACCAGCCTGCTGCACGATGCCTTAACACTGGCTGCTTTGGATCTGGCATGAGGATTGCTGTCTGTAGTCCTGCATTCACTCTCAAAATGCCATGGGAGCACTGACTTTCTCACTCACAACTCCCTTCACCTCAGTGCTCTCTTCTAGGAGCTCCTCAGACAATTAGAAATATGCTTTCCTGTCCAATGTACAAATACACAGAATCCCATGTGCTTTCATGTTCCTACCAGCCTCGGTGGGATGAACTGGGTCCTCAAGTGATTGCTTTCACTTGTGATTTCCTTTGAAAGAGAAATCCTTTATTAAATTAAAATTTGCATGATAGTGAGACATTATGTTATCACTGAGAACCCAACGTCTTCTAGACTTCACTCTGTTTGTGGCATGTATTCTACCAACAGAACATTTCCAGACCTTGCAATGTTATTTTGAAATTCACAAATATTGTACACATATCACATCAACCCAGAGTTGATTATCTTTTCAGTTTTCACCCTTTTTTCTTCATTTTTTTCTGGTTTGTTTGCTGTCGGTTTTTTGTTTGTTTGTTTGTTTGTTTTGTTTTGTTTTTAGAGATGGGGTTTAATAGTATAATCCAGGCTGATCTTGTACTCACAGCCATCTTCTTGCCTCAGCTTCCAGAATGCTATATTGTAGACATGAGCCATGATTCCCAGATTTGCTTTTGCTTTGTGAGAAGGCAATTATAGCATACCTACCAAACAACTGTGGCATGCAGCAGTTGGTATGCCCATTCGATTGACAGTTGTGTCTTCTGTTGCAAAAATAGATTTCCTGATTTATTATTTGGCATTTGGTTTTGTTCACAAAGCACATTCATAGGCCAGAAATATATATCACTTCAGAGTGCTTGTGTAGCACAAAAGGGGTCTTGGTTTCAATACAAGAAACAACATCAAAATTCAAATCAGCCGGGCATGGGTGCAGACAGTTGGAACCATAGCATTTTTAAGGCCGAGGCAGAAATCACAAGTTCCAGGTCAGGTTTGACTACACAGAAAATTCAAGATCAGCCTAAGCTGAAAATCTGAAAATCTGTCTCAAGCAAAAGTCAAACCAAGGAAAACAACACATGACTTTAAGTTTCAAAAGTTCTAGCAGAAAGTCAAGTCTACTGCCCTGCAGGAAAAGGGCAGATGAAATGTGTTTAGTCTGCATTTTAATCAAGTTGAAGTCTAAAAGAGTCTCAAGGGTCTACTTCTTCTGGGAGAAGGGCTCACTGTTCACTGTGATGCCCCATCTATAGCTATTGTGTGGCAGCTGCTTCTTAGATTCTCGTGGACTCTATCTATTTATGATACATTTACAGTTGACAATTGCGGCTCAACCCCACAACCATGTGTTGCTGAGTCAGAGAATGGGCGGGCTCATTACCATGGCTTCCAGAAGTGCATGGTGGCTCTCAAGGGCTGGAATCACTTCTGCAGAGGACTTCAGGTTTTGAAGAAATATGCAACTATGCAGAGAAGATAAAGTCGTGAAATGGTTCCATGCAGTTAAATGTCTGCATTAGCTTTACGGAGAACATGAAGATTCGGGACCAGGAATGAGGCAGAAAGTGAACATTCTCAGTGACTGTCAGTTTGCGTCCTGTATAACCTTCAGTCTCTGGGTTCCAATAACCAATGCATGTGGTTTGTAAAGTAATGGTGAGAATATTCGGGGAATGTGTTGGAGTGAGAACAGAGTTAGTGTGCTAGGCCCAGCAAGAGCCTAAATATAAGAAGGTATGAAGAGAACTCAGGAAACTAATCATCCATCGATGCAAAATCGCAAGAGGTTCATGCTTACCATTGGGCAATGGGGTCAACCCTGCTGGTCAGCAAGGAGTGGCACTGGGAGACAAAGACCTTAGGTTTTTAAAAGACAAAATGCTGGAATCTTCTGGGGTTGCTATCTTGGCATTTCAGGATTGGATGAGGTGTTTAACTTTTAAAATAATTGGTTAGTTATGTCCAGTCAGCCCTGTTGTAAATATCTCCTCTTCAAGTCAGTTTGGAATTTCCTGCCATATGAGATAAAGCTACAGTTAAAGTGCGAAAGTGATTAACTCATCTCAGTTTCCAAACAAAGTTCATCTCACAGGTGCAGCCGGTGATTTATTCTCCATTTAGTAGGGATCTCTGCTTGTTCTCTTCATTATCTCTGCCCTCACAGATGGCTGATGTCAGGAACCTTTTCATTCAACGGCTCTCTGGAGAAGCATGAAGAGGCTTTAATTAACATGGGCCTATAACTTGAAAATATAAGTTATAAGGCAATTGAAAGAAACATAGGTTACAAAGTTAGTCTGATTCTTTCAAGTGCCTGTCTGTGAAACCAGCTAAAATAATCATAAAGAATAGAAAATAGTGACACAGAACTGTGGGTGCAGAGGCAAGAGGATAACTAGGGCTTGTTGGATGCTACCTTTGCTCCAGGTTCAGAGAGAGACCCTGCTTCAAGGGAACAAGAGGGTGACATAAAGGAGAGGAGACTCCCTGTCTCCCTTTGGCCCTATGTAGAACACACAATGCACACACAAATACACATTAACTAAGTTAACAAGGTAAAAATATAAAATAAAAATTCACAGATTATGAATTGAGAAAACTCTATAGAGTCATGAAAAAAGAACAACAAAGGACAGTAAAAAAATACTCAACAAAGTGTACAATTAAGAATTTAGTTAACAATAATTTTTAACTCTTGTCAAACTGTCAGAAACAAACCCACAAGATCTGAGTGTGCCAACTACATGAAATTCACATTAAGAATAAAAACATAGATATCACACAGTTAAATAAAAATTTAATGCTTGCTGGGCAAACATGGAGACTGGGCTCAGATCTCCAGCACCTGTGTAACAGCGAGGCAATAGGGACAGTGTAATCTTAGTGCCAGAGAAGGAGAGACAGGAAGACCTTAGGTGCTCACTAGCCAGCCAGTAAATCTAATTGGCCAGCTCCAGGTTTAATGAGAGACCTGTCTCACAAAAATAAGTTGGACAGAACTACAGACCTATTTCTGAATACACAGAACATGTTGCTTTCAGGACAGAGAGGAATAAAGCTGGAACTGACTCAGAATTTCCTCCCTGCTTTCTCCCTGTCACAGTACTGGAAGAGGCTTTGCAGTCTGCTGGGGGAGGAAAGCCACCTGCATTCTACAACATCACCATCATGCCAGGCAAGTTGTGGCCAACATTGAATCTTTGGGGATAACCGACTGCTTTTGAATTAGACTTGAGGCTGCTTCACAGATGCTCTAATCGTGGTCAAGCTGGGTGTGGTGGTGCAGGTCTGTAAATCTCAGCATTGGGTCTCAAAGACAGGTGGATCTCTGGGTCAAAGGCCAGACTGATCTACATAGCAAGGTCAGAACAGAAAGGGGAATTCAGTGAGACAAAATGAAAGAAAACAAAACCTAAGCTAAAGAAACTAAACTAAACTAAAGAAACTAAACTAAAGAAATTAAACCTAAAGAAAACAAAATCCCAAACTAACCCTGGTCAAAAGCCCATGGCCCAGAAAGTCTATAAAGGTCTTAGCAGGGCAGGGTCTACTAATGCTATCTGGCTTAATGGACATCCTGTAAAAATTCCTTCTAAATATTTATGTTCCTATGCAAAGAATGATGCTGCTTTGAACCTTGGCTAAGTAAGCTTCTCTCTGTAGTACATGCTGTGCTGAACTGCAATGTTAGCAGCAGAGGTTTCAGACAGTGAAGTGCGAGTTTGGGGAAATGAAAGCCTACAGAAAGATACTTTGGGGCAGGTGCTGAGACCCATAAACAAACTTTGGGCAGAGTGCAAGGAATCTTGGGAAAGAAGAGGGAGATAGTAAGACCTGCAGAGGATAGGATCTCCACAAGGATAGCAACAGAACCAAAATATCTGGGCTTAGGGGTCTTTTCTGAGACTGATACTCCAACCAAGGACCATTCATGGAGATAACCTAGAACCCCTGCACAGATGTAGCCCATGGCAGCTAATAAGGGGACAGTCTCTGACATGAACTCAGTAGCTGGCTCTTTGACCACCTCCCCCAGAAGGGGGAGCAGCCTTGCCAGGGCACAGAGGAGGACAATGCACCCAGTTCTGATGAGACCAGAAAAGCTAGGGTCAAATGGAATGGGAGGAGGATCTCCCTTATCCATGGACTTGGAGAGGGGCATAGGAGGAGATGAGGGAGGAAGGGTAGGATTGGGAGGAGAGGAGGGAGGTGACTACAGCTGAGATACAAAGTGAATAAACTGTAATTAATATAAAATATGAAATTTAATTAAAAAAGAGTACTTTGGTGAAGGACAGTTAGCTTTGGAAATGTGATATTTCAATGCCTATTGAAGATGTATCTATAGTCTCAGGCTAGAGCTGGAGATGGAGGAGGCGGTGTAGACCTGGAACTCAAAGCCATTGAGCTGGATAAAGTGGTCCAGGAAGTGCACTTAACAGAGACAAAATCAGGAGAACTCAGACCCCTACTTCCCCCACCACACATGTGGTCAGAGAGGAGAAACAGCAGGGGGCTGAGCTGCAGCTCTCTGAGGAGTAAAGCAGGAGTGATGCCTCAGGGAAGGTGGAGCAGGTGCTTCCTGAGGCCAGTGTTGGGCCCCACTGGATTTACCAGTAATGAAGTAAAATAAGGTACAAAAGGCCAATTAGTAATTACAGATTTATTGATTCCATTAGTGAAAGCACTGCCAGTCCACCTTATTGTCAAGCATAACTACACCTTGCTACCTGGAACAGAGTGACCTGTCATTTCTGTCTACTCACTGGATTCTGATATAATATTTAAACATTTCTGACAATAAAGTATTACATGTCAAATCAGATAATAAACAAGATAATGTCTGATTCTATAGAGACAGGCTGTCTCTGACTTGAGAGACAGGTCTCTCAAACTTGGTCTACAGAGTGAGTCTAATAACAGCCATGACTACACAGAGAAACCCTGTCTCAAAAGAAACAGAGAGGGAGAACAGAAAGAGAAATAGAGAGAGAGACTGTCTTGGAACCAAGCATGGGTTCTCCTTAAAAGTAACAAGTATTCTTAACAATCTCTTAACAAGTGTTCTTTTTTTGTGTGTGTGTGTTTAAATTTTTTATTTAACTTTTATTAATTACACTTTATTCCTTTTGTATCTCCCCATAAGCCCCTCCTCCTCCCTTCCCAGTCCCATCCTCCCCCCCTTTCTGCATGTATGCCTCTAGTCCACTGATAGGGGAGGTCCTCCTCTCCTTCTTTCTGAACTTTTTTTTTTGTTCTTCTCAATGCAGTTTATTCAGGAACCTTGAATAATCTTCTGACCCTGGGGAAAGCCAGCCCACAGCTTAAAATAGCCTCTGGGTAGTCAACCCCAGCTTGCCTTGTGGGCAATGCAGATAGGTCCACATACAGGGAAGCAAGCCATATCCTCAGCCTTAGCCAAATGTGGAGTTGTTTGTGACAGAGAGCACTCACCATCGGGAAGGTGGAAGGCAGAAACCAGCTCCATCTTTAAGGTGCGGCATTAGGCAGCTCTCTACAGTTCCCCCTTTCTGTTTTAGACGCATCAGGCAAGAGTAGAGATCTGATCTCTGATATTAGAAATAAATTGGGACTTTGTACTGATGTTCATTTAGGTGTCATCCACCCAAAGAGCATCAGACCCGTCTGATACCTTTTTCTCAGAGGCGGGACCTGGGGCATCAACCCACATGCAATCAGACATGCTCTTCTCTGAGTTGAAAGCAGCTGACCCTGAGTGCAGTGCTTAGCCTCGTATCCTGAGCATAACATTTCAGCTTTTTATGGTAGCCAACCATGCTTGGGGAGACTGTCCTGCTTCAATGGCTGTAAAGGCCTGAATGATCATGGCTGCATTACTCTGTTGTGAGACTCTAATCTTGCATATACACCACAGGCAAACCAAGGAGACCAACACCAGAAGCCTGCTAATGCTCCCATGCCCGCCCATTCCTTCAGATGATTCATGGCTGCAGCAATCCATGGTGATAATCCTGTGGCTAGTCCTGTGTCCACTCTGGTAGAATTTGCCTTAACAATGGCCACTCTCAGCTGCTCCATCATAGTATTGAATTCTTCAGTCCAATTACCTAAAATATAGCTAGACAATTGTTCAGACAGATTTGCAGCACAGGAAAAATTCTCATATTGTATGCTAGTGACACAACATCCAGCATACTTCCATTGACAGCCAAGTTGAGCAATTTGCCAGATTTGCCATAGGGTATCAATTTGCTCCTGCACGAGGTCAGTCTTCTGATTGAACACCATCAAGCCTCCTTTTAGTTGAGCATTAATTCCTTTTTGTACATCTAAAGCATGAGCTATATTGGCTGAAAGATTATTCAGGGTCTGAGCAGTCTGCCCAATATGACTCATGGCTAATGCCGCGGTGGTAGCTCCAACAGCCGCCAATGAGATGGCAGTAACAATGGCGGCTTTAACAAGTGTTCTTAACATCTCTCAAAGTCCTGAATCTTTATTTTACACATTAAGAAAAAAAAAAAAAAAACACAGAGAACTGTAAGTTAAAGAATAATACAGAAAGGGGTAGAATGGAAAGTAAGAATACTTTCTGACTCAACTTTACAGATATAATCAAAGATTTAAAAAAATTTTAGAGCTGTTTGGAAATCTATTTTCTCCAGATTTATTGAGGTATAAATTGACCAATTAAAAGTATATATTTATGTTAAGCCAACACAAGAATCAAGGTAAGATTTTTATATACATATGGAATAATAAATGACTGTCAAAGCCAAGTTAATATATCCCTGAGTCCTTAATGTTTCTGCAAATATGATTTTAAGAATCCTAGCCCTAGGAGGCAGAGGCACACAGATCTCTGTGAGTTCCAGGTAGGCCCAGTCCACATATTCAGTTCTAGGCTATCAAAGGCTATGTAGTGAAAACCTGTCTCTAAACAACAAAATGGAAAAACAAAGGAAACCTTAAGACCAATACAGCACATGCAAACTTTTCAAAAGCCTCTGGAAGAATAGCAGTTTTCTCTAAGCCCATTTCCCCCCTCACATTGGCAATGAATGAGAGATGACAGCAAGCATGGCCACACCAAGGCTGGCGAACATACAAAAGCCCTGCAAAGACTAAGCTTCTCCTGGAAAGCCAACTGCATCCTGTGGTGAAGTTGACTCGTGCTTCATCATGTGTGAGACTGATGCAATACTAAACCGTTTGTTTCTTACTGCTATCAAATACTCCTTCCATGTTCTGGCTTTTATACATTGATGTTCTTTTCCCCAGCCCATTCCTGTTGACTTTGCAATGGAGTGGTCTCTGCGTGAACTTGACAAAAGCTGTAATCTTTAGACAGGAGGACCATACAAGGACTGCCAAGGCACTGTTCATCATTGTTGCCAAGTTTAGTGAGGAACAGGCAGGCTTTTAGAAAAGTATCAGCAGCCTACACCTTTAATAAATATTATTTCATATGATGGTTAGTTATGCCTTTATTTTTTTTAACTTTTATTAATTACACTTTATTCACTTTGTATCTCCCATAAATCCCCTCCCTCCTCCCCTCTAATCCCACCTCCCCCTTCTTCACACATGCCTCTCCCCAAGTCCACTGATAGGGGAGGTCCCCCTCTCCTCTCTTCTGATCCTAATCCATTAGGTCTCATCAGGAGTGGCTACATTGTCATCTTGTGTGGCCTGGTAAGGCTGTTCCCCCCTCAGGGGAAGGTGATCAAAGAGCAGGCTGATCAGTTAAGACAAGATCTTGCTATGTAACACAGGCTGGTCTAAACTTCTTGATTATCCCACTTCAGTCTCCTAAATGCTGAAAGGACAGAGGAGTACCACCTTGCTTATCTACAGTAAAATGTTTTAGGAAATCAGATATTTAAAACTGTCAGTAGCCTTCAGCTGCATCCTTCACTTCTGAATGATAGGAGAGAATGGCAGTACCCATTTCCAGAAGACAGTCAAGCGTTTGCACTGAGGGTGTCTTTCTTTCATAGCATTCATCACTTTCATGTCCTCTTCATCCAGGAGCCAGCTGAGCATCCCGAGCCTAATGAGGCTGGGCAGTCTCATCACACACTGGCTCAGAGCCTTGACAGTGGTGGCCTGAACTTGGATGCATTCTGAGAGATGGCTGCTGATGTTCAGCTCTTGCAGGTTTGGCAGGTTGTTGAGGCTTGAAAGAAATGTCTGTATCCTTCCTCTGTAATATTATGATTTACTGAAAGATTTAAGTTCTCAAGTTTCTGGAAGCCTCCACTGGTTGCTACCTTGGCTAGAAAACAAAACATTTATGAATTGAGACTCCTGAGGCTGTCAATAATGGTGACAAGGTATTGGTACTACTCCCAACCCTGACAATGAAAGTAGGAAATGGTCAACATGATGTTTTAGAGGTCATTCTTTGAAAGCACCAAACAACTGCCTGGCAGATAGGGAATGACCTTGCCAAACTGCAAAGGGGAAACAGGAACCAGGAGGAAGTGCTAAGACTGGTAAAAAAGAAACAAACAAACAAAAACACTGATCTACCAGAAAGATCTTACAACTCTACATGTGCTTTGCACTTATCTTGAAGATATAAAAGAAAACTAGAGCCATAAGGAAGGCAGACAGGTGGTGGGGATCAATAGATTGAATGACTGACTGATTGATGGAATGACTGATTGATTTTTGTGGTGCTTGGGCATGACCTCAGGGATTCACATAATCTAAATGAGTACTACTGAGTACATCTCCAGTTTCACATCTGGAGATTTAAACACACCCTCTGGAAGTAATTATGGTGTAAATAATGGAATCTATCTCACATGGAATCATGCCCTTAGCTCCTCTTTTAAGGGTTAATCATGTGGAGCAGGTCAGGGACCTCGCTAGGAGACCACCTTTAGGAAGATGGGTTCACCTTAAGATAATGTGTTTTTCTTCTTAGAATTTTTGAGCCCTAGTGCAGTATCCATGAGCCAAGTACGATCTATCTGGCTTCTGAGGTGCGTCTCAGAAAGGTAAACCATTTCTTTTTCCTCTCATGTTTTTCTTTCAGATGCTGGTCAATCTGAAAGATGTTCCTCAACTCCTCAAATAAATTGGGGCAGGATATGTGATTCCATTATGAACCCCATAATTGTGAACTGTAAAACCCTGTTTCTTATCTCGTTTGGTTGAGCTGAGAGTAGCAGGCCTGACCCACACCCCCCAAAAGTTACCATTGGGCATAACAAGCCCTATCACACACCTTTAGTCCAAGAATTTTTTATTGTGAACAGGTGATTATGGTGTGGTTCACCCAGCCCTAACACACACCCGTAATTCAAGAGATTTCTGTACACCAAATTTAATAAAGTTAACCTTAGATCAAGAGGCAGAGCAATAAACAAGCTCATAGTGATTAAAGAATAGGAGGGACTTTGCATTGAGGGGTATTTAAGACAGTGTGGAGACATAGAAAGGAGCTATTACATCAAGCTCTGGCTTTAGCTTAGGCTTCAGCTCCTCAGCTCCATGGCTTTGGGCTTTGAACTAGCAAGCCCTCAGCCTTGGAATTTTTGGCCTTTGATTCCTGAGCTGCCACTTGAGCTAGTAAACCTTTTGGGTTTTTCCATCCAGACCTGAGCTGAGAAGGAATGTCAGCTGGGTCCTTTCTCTGCCTCTCTGAGCTAGTAGGTTTTTATCCTGGCATCTGGCTCCTGAGTCTTTATTTGTAAAATTTATTGGTAAAAAATTGTTTATAAAAACAGTTGTCAGGGGCCACCTGTGGAAACTCACCAACTTGCCTCAACTTGTCTGTTCCCTTACCTCAGGTAAACATACTGCTTGGCAGCAGCAGAGATGTGCTCACAGAACCGTGACTTATCACAAGATGTCTCAGGCCCCTGGCTGAGAAGAATCTGTAACTTTTCACCCACCCTACTTCCTCATCCTGAACCTTTTATAAAAGCTGATTTTGCTCAGTAAAGTTAATCCTTGACAAGCACCTGTTTGCTTGGACTCGTTCTTTTCTCTCGTCCATCTTTTCACAGGATCAGATAATCTTCTATCCCCTGAATAACAAGCTCTGCTGGCCGGGGCAAAGAGTAAAGCTTTGGATTTTATTACCCATGAGAATCATAAGAGTAGCCAATCTACAAGGGAATGACAATATTTACTGGGGACAGAATGTCAACCAACCTCTGTTGAAAGTAAAAGCTACCACAACACCATGGAGACTTTTGCTCCTGTTTCTTTGTTTGTTCTTAGTCTCATGTGACCCAACCTGGCCTTGAACTTGCTATTTAGACAAGGAACCCTTGAACCTCCTCAAGTGTAGGCTTATAAGCATGTACCACATCTAAGCAAAAAACATGGTTTAATCAATATATGTGAGGTATCTCAGAAATTCCATCCCCAGAAATACCCAACATGTATATTTTATAAGAATGTTCTTAGAAGCACTTCACAGTAACCAGCTACTAGAAACAACTCAAGTGTCCATTGAATAGACACACAGAGGGCACATGTGGTCAAATAATGAACAGACGCATAGCAGTGAAATCAATGCACTATGGTAATATGTATTATTCTGAAATAAGGTACAAACACAATTTTTGAGAGAGAGAGCAGTGCAGTGGTCATTTGTGTATGGAAGCGGAGGGTGCTGTTGGAGAATGGATACAACTTGGGCTTTCAGCACTGGGGAAGCTCTGTGCCCTAACCTGGTTCATTACCATACTGACTTAGATGGCAAATGTTTCAGTAACATGGACAGGAAAATGGATGCAGCTCTATATTTCAAGTTGCTACAACTTGTTTACATATTGCCAGTATCCAGTTGACTAAAAGGGGATATGGCCAGGTATCTGAAGCAACAAGTGTAGAGACATAGATTTTACCGGGGTGTGGTTTAGTAGTGGAACACTGCTCTGGTGTATGTGAAGTATTGAGTTCAATCCCCAGCACTGGGAAAACAAACCACAGCCTGAACACTTCTCTACCTCCCCTCCCTTACCCCCCTATCTTGACACCTCTAAAGACAAAAAAAAAAGGAGAGCATTGACTTTCCACTTAGACCAAAATAAATCTAAATTTTCCAAAGGGCCTGAGAAGCAGCAGCATGATAGTGCAAATGAGGAATGCTTTGGAAGCTTTTCTCAGGTCTAGACATTTGCAGCAGGTAGCACTGGGGACACCACTGCTTACACATGGGGGAAACCTTTTCTCTGAGGGAAGCTCACCAATTTCCATCACACTGTTGTCATCCAAGGTGTGGTGAAAAGCAAGAACTCGGAGACACTGAAGCTGCAGACACTGCTGGACAATCAGTCTGGCCACTTGGTGAATTCCGTTCCCAGTGGGAAGAAGCAGTTCCTCCAGGTTCCTGAGAGAACCCAGAGCCAGTGCTGTGGGAGACACAGCAAGCCATCCTCTGTAGTTGTTGCATTATGAGCAGCTGTGACCTAGTCATTCTGCACTCTAGGAGGCCCCACCTAACAGAGGCCTTCCTCATCACTGCCCTCTCAAAGAAGACAAAAGGGGTCAGTGCTCCAGGATATTTGAATCACACTGTGAACCCGGAAATTGTGTTGTTTATCAAAATATCCTGTTTCTAGTTGTGGTGGGGCTCAGCCTTAGCACACACTTTTAATCCAAGAACTTACTTTAACAGGATTAAATAAAGTCAACAAAAGTTCAAGAGGTGGAGCAAGCAACCAGTTGATAGGGAGTGAATGTAGAAAAAAATAGTAAGAAAAGGCAGAAGGATGGATAAAGAAACACATGGGAAGTAGAAGGGTAAGACACTTAGTTTTGAGGGGTTTTTGAGATGGTGTTGGGAAAGAGAGTTTCCCTTTGTCACATAGGTTGAGGAGGAAGGTTAGCTGGATACTTTTTCTGCCTCTCTCATACAGCAGCCTTTTTAATTTTTTTTACCCAAGCATCTTGCTCCTGCATCTTTATTGGTGAAATTGAGTGATTGAAATTTGTTATATATATATATATATATATATATATATATATATATATATATATATAGTGCTTCAACACATGGCACAACCACATGGACAGGGAAATTATGCCAGTGCAGACAAACTGAGAAGCTGTAAGATTTGTTAAGTCACCTGGAAGTTCTCCAAGAAAGCGTTAAGATGGAAAATACCATAATATAATGTGCTAGGACCCTGCATAATCCTGCTTTAAATGGCTTTAAAACAACAGCAGTAAATGAAAAGATAAATGACTTAAGTGAGATTGACATAATTCAGATTATAATTACATCAGCCTAGCAATTAATATTTTATCCTTAATAGCCATAGTGGATTTTTGTACCCTCTCAAAGGAAAAAAAGAAAACTAGAGATATAGGGAAAATAAAAATATCAAAAGTGGACTGATAGGATACAAGCCTTAGAAGAAAAATTAGAGATACTTATAAATAAAAATGAGAACAACACTCAGACAAACATAGAAACATTTAGATAAGAACTTACTGTGCCACTGCATGATGAAACTGAAGAGGGGCAGCTTAAGTTTATTAGGAAACCAACCTTAGATTATACAGTAACTATACAAAAGATGATAGACATCCCCGATGTTCTGAGGAAGTTAAATGGAATCTTATAGGCATATTGAATTTGAGATTGAAAGAAGTAATCATTTTATTTGGTATGCATTCACCCTATGTGAAGTAATTATTAAAGTTATTGGCAACTTAGAACAGAATTATCCTTTGTCTGGAAAGATTTGGCAACAGCAATATTAGAAGCCAGTTCTCAGTAACAATGTCAAACATGGTAGAAAGAGGAAGCTAGGACTATGGAACAATGATATAAGACTAGATGTATTGGAGGAGGGGCAAGATGGCAGCGCCTGGAGGACTCTCATTCTGAGCAGCAGCAGCAGGATCAGCACAGTGACCAGCAATCAGAACTTGCCATAAAACACAGTCATTGTGTTTCCCAGGTGAGAGGATACTCCACGGTGGGGGATTCAATCAGCTTTTAACTCACCTGGCTAAACTGCTGAAGAGATCCTGGTTCTGCCAGATACTTGGCTGCTGGCTGCCAGCCCCAGCCTCAGCCCAGAGCCACAGCCAGTGTCTCTGGTCATGGTCCCAGACTGAACCGTGTGCACCACACTATCAGAGACTGGAATTTTCAGTCGAGAAATAACACACATTACAGGAAACAATTGGGACTGACCTTAGGTCACTCAGACATACCCTGGAAAAGACTTGGGTTCCACAGGAGCCCCAAGAGCCAGCCTGGAGCCAGAGCAGTGGACCCAGGCTCGGGGACACAGAGCCCTGCCTGCCTGTGTGCCTGATTCACCACCTGAGATAGAACTGTGGGCACCAGGGCACCAGTGAATGAAATTCACACAGGGAGGGAAATGGCTGGTCTGATCTCAGAACACTCAGCGGACACCCCCACCCCGAAAAGGTCTCCAGAAAATTACCCAGTTTCGGCAGACGCCCAGGCTCCCAAAGGCCAAAAAGGCAGACACAAGCAGTTTCTACGCGCCAGACAGCTGGAGGAGAATGAGCCGCCATCACTTAGCTGTACTCCAGACACAGGCAGTTTCTGCGGCCAGCTAGCTGGTGGAGACTGAGCAGTGCACACCAGGGCAAATAAAGAGACTGGGAGTCCCTGTCTCTAGAGAATCCACAGGGAAGGAGGGAAACTGTACTGACTTAAATCACCCAATCCTTCCTTGGAAAAAGTCTAGCAGACCGGCGGGGCCGAGGCACCATCACTCAGCTGTGCTCCAGACACAGCCACAAACAGTTGTGCATGCCAGATGTCCAACTGTGTCACAGCATCTGATCATTAAATTTGCAGCAAGAAACCCAGAAACAGGGCAGCTGTTCTCAAGACTTCCCTGGGTGAGAGGAGAACCCTCTCGACAAACAAAGACCACAGTTACCACTCAGGTCTCTATCCCTGAGGTGAACAGCAGCAACTCATGAAAAAACGCCAGCCATCCAGGGACTATACCCAAAAAGCTGAGAAGACATCCTTCAGGAAAAACCAGCTTTCTGCAAAGGGGATTCTCTTCACCACAGGATCCCCAGGAACCACCAGAAAATAACCCCAAACACCTAAGATAGCACAATGGGTAGAGGCCAGCGTAGAAGCTCAAGCAACAAAATACAGAGCAATATGGCATCTCCAGAACCCAGTTACCCAGGGGCAAGTAGCCCTGGACACCCCAGCATAACTGAAATCCAAGAAGATGACAAACAACTATGCTCATGAACATGATAACAAAGGAAACAAATAAGATACGTAAAGACATAGAGGAAGATAAACTCAAACAGAATATTGCCATCCATAAAGAAATAGAGGAAGCTGCAGCCAAAGAGTTTATGGCCTTTAGAAAGGAAATGCTTAAAACACTGAATGAAATGAAAGAAACAGAGTGGAAGGAACTAAAAGAAAAACAAAACAACTCAAGACCTGAAGATAGAATTGGAAAAATTAAAGAAAACACAAATGGAGGAAATAATGGAGAAGAAGAATCTAGGGAAGAAAACAGGAACTACAGAGGTAAGCATAACCAACAGACTACAAGAGATGGAAGAAAGAATCTCAGGTGTAGAAGATACAATGGAAGAAATTGATGTATCTGACAAAGAAAATGTTAAATCCAAATAATTCCTGACACAGACAGTCCAAGAAATCCAAGACAATATGAAAAGACAAAACCTAAGAATAATAGGTATAGAGGAAAAAGAAGACTCCCTTCTCCAAGGCCCAGAAAATATTTTCAACAAAATCATTGAAGAAAATTTCCCTAACTTGAAGGAGAAACCAATAAGAATACATGAGGCCTACAGAACACCCAACAAATTTGACCAGAAAAGAAAATCCTCCCGCCACATAATAATCAAAACAGTAAGTATACAGAACAAAGAAAAAATACTAAAAGCCACAAGGGAAAAAGGCCAAGTAAATATAATGGCAAACCCATTAGAATCACACCTGACTTTTCAACAGAGACTATGAAAGCCAGAAGGGCCTGGACGGATATCATGCAGACCCTAAGAGAACACAGATGTCAGCCCAGGCTACTATACCCCGCAAAACTTTCAGTCCTCATAGATGGAGAAAACAAGATATTCAATGACAAAAACAAATTTCAACAATACCTACACATAAATCTAGCATTACAGAAGACACTGGAAGGGAAAATACAATCCCATAAAATTAGCTTCTTTCAAGAAAACACAGGAAATAATTAACCTTACTACAGTAAAACAAAAAGCAACCAAGCACACAACCTGATGACCACAGCCAACATCAAAATCAAGGGATCTAACAGCCACTGGTCATTAATTTCTCTCAACATCAATGGACTCAACTGTCCAATGAAAAGACACAGATTAACAGAATGGATGCATAAACAAAATCCAGCAATCTGTTGCATACAAGAAACACACCTAAGGCACAAAAATAGACATTACCTGAGGGTTAAGGGTTGAAAGACGACTTTCCAAGCATACGGACCAGAGAAACAAGCAGGAGTAGCCATTCTAATATCTGATAAAATAGACTTTCAACCAAAATTAATAAAAAGAGATGGGGAAGGACACTTCATACTCATCAAAGGAAAATTCCACCAGGAAGACATCACAATCCTGAACATTTATGCCCCAAATACAAGAGCACCCACATTTGTTAAAGAAACATTGATAAAATTTAAACCACACATAGATACCACACATTAATAGTGGGAGACTTCAACATACCCACTATCAACAAAGGACAGGTCAACCAAACAGAAATTAAACAAAGAAACAATGTCTCTGACAGAGGCCATGAATCAAATGGACCTAACAGACATTTACAGAACTTTACACCCAAACACAAAAGAATTTACCTTCTTCTCAGCACCTCATGGAACCTTCTCCAAAGTAGACCATATAGTGGGTCACAAAGCAAGCCTCAACAGATACAAGAAGATTGAAATAATCCCTTGTATCTTGTCTGATCACCATGGAATAAAGCTGGACCTCAACAATAACAGAAATAGCAAAAAGCCTACACACACATGGAAACTGAACAACTTGTTACTAAATGACAGTTGGGTCAGGGAAGAAATAAAGAAAGAAATTAAAGTCTTTCTAGAAATCAATGAAAATGAAGACACAACATACCCAAACTTGTGGGACACAATGAAAGCAGTGCTAAGAGGAAAGTTCATAGCACTAAGTGCCTTCAAGAAGAAATTCGAGACAGCTCATTCAAGCACCCTAATGTCTCACTTAAAAACCCTAGAAAAAGAAGAAGCAGACACTCCAAGAAGGAGTAGATGGCTGGAAATAATCAAACTCAGGGCTGAAATCAATCAATTGGAAACAAATAAAACAATTGAAAGAATCAATGAAACCAAGAGCTGGTTCTTTGAGAAAATCAACAAGGGCGATGAACACTTAACCAAGCTAACTAAAAGGCAAAAAGACACCACCCAAATCAACAAAATCAGAAATGAAAAGGGGGACATAACTATAGACACTGAGGAAATCCAAACAATCATTAGGACTTACTTCAAAAGTCTATATGCCACAAAATTTGAAAATCTAAATGAAATGGACAATTTTCTTGATCGATTTGACTTACCAAAGCTGCATCAGGACCAGGTAAATCTACTAAATAGTCTTATATCCCCCAAAGAAATAGAAGCAGTCATCAAATTCTCCCATCCAAAAAAAGCCCAGGACCAGATGGATTCAGCGCAGAATTCTACCAGACTTTCAAAGAAGAGCTAACACCAATTCTCTTCAAATTATTCCACAAAATAGAAACAGAAGGAACATTACCAAACTCATTCTATGAAGCCACAGTCACCTTGGTACCTAAACCTCACAAAGACTCAACAAAGAAAGAGAATTTCAGGCCAATCTCCCTTATGAACATTGATGCAAAAATACTTAACAAAATCCTTGCAAACCGAATACAAGAACACATCAAAGATATTATCCACTATGACCATGAAGGCTTCATCCCAGGTATGCATGGGTGGTTCAGTATATGGAAATCCATCAATGTGATCCACCATATTAACAAACTGAAAGAAAAAAAACCACATGATAATCTCCCTAAATGCTGAAAAAGCATTTGACAAAATCCAACATCCATTCATGTTTAAAGTATTGGAGAGTTCAGGGATACAAGGCACATATCTAAACATAGTAAAGGTGATATACAGCAAGCCTATAGCCAACATCAAATGGAACCGAGAGAAATTTAAAGCAAGCCCACTAAAATCAGGGACAAGACAAGGCTGCCCACTCTCTCCATATCTCTTCAACATAGTGCTGGAAGTCCTTGTTAGAGCAATAAGACAGTTGAAGGAGATTAATTGGATACAGATTGGAAAAGAAGAAGTCAAATTATCACTATTTGCAGATGATATGATAGTATACATGAGTGACTCCAAAAACTCTACCAGGGAACTCCTACAGCTGATAAACACCTTCAGCAAAATTAATTCAAAAAAATCAGTAGCACTCCTGTATACAAAAGACAAAAGGGATGAGAAAGAAATTAGGGAAACAGCATTTTTCACAATAGCCACAAATGACATAAAGTACCTTGGTGTAACCCTAACCAAGCAAGTCAAAGACTTGTATGAAAAAAATTTCAAGTCTCTGAAGAAAGAATTAAAAGAAGATATGAGAAGATGGAAAGATCTCCCATGCTCATGGCTTGGCAGGATTAACATAGTAAAAATGGCCATCTTACCAAAAGCAATCTACAGATTTAATGCAATTCCCATCAAATTGCCAACAAAATTCTTTACGGACCTGAAAAGAAAAATTCTCAACTTTGTATGGAATAACAAGAAACCCAGAATTGCTAAAACAATCCTCTACAATAAAAGATCTTCTGGAGGTATCTCCATCCCTGATCTCAAGATGTACTATAGAGCAACAGTTATAAAAACTGCATGGTACTGGCATAGAAACAGAATGGTGGATCGATGGAACCGAACAGAAGTCCCAGAAATAAACCCACACACTTATGGACACCTGATCTTTCACAAAGACATTTTTTCATTCCATACAATGAAAAAAAAGATAGCATCTTAAACAAATGGTGCTGGTCCAACTGGATGTCTACATGTAGAAAAATGAAAATAGATCCATACTTATCACCCTGCACAAAACTGAAGTCCAAGTGTATCAAAGACCTCAACATAAAACCAGATACATTAAGTCGGCTAGAAAAAAAAAGTGGGGAATACCTAGAACTCATTGGTACAGGAGAGAACTTCCTGAACAGAACACCAACAGCACAGGCTCTGAGAGCAACAATTAATAAATGGGACCTCCTGAAACTGAAAAGCTTCTGTAAAACAAAGGATACTGTCATCAAAACAAAGTGACTGCCTACAGATTGGGAATGAATCTTCACCAGCCCTTTATCTGACAGAGGACTCATATCCAGTATATATAAAGAACTAAAGAAGCTGAAAAGCAGCAAACCAAGTACTCCAATTAAAAAATGGGGAACAGACCTAAACAGAGAATTCTCTGTAGAGGAATATCGAATGGCAGAGAAGCATTTAAAGAAATGCTCAACCTCATTAGCCATTAGGGAAATGCAAATCAAAACAACCTTGAAATTTCACCTTACACACATCAGAATGGCCAAGATGAAAAACTCAAGTGACAACACATGCTGGAGAGGTTGTGGAGAAAGGGAAACCCTCCTCCATTGCTGGTGGGAATGTAAACTTGTACAACCACTCTGGAAGTCAATCTGGCGCTTTCTCAGACAACTAGGTATAGCGCTTCCTCAAGATCCAGCCATACCACTCCTAGGCATATATCCAAAAGAGGCTCAAGTACACAACAAGGACATTTGCTCAACCATGTTTGTAGCAGCTTTATTTTTAATAACCAGAAGCTGGAAACAGCCCAGATGTCCCTCAACTGAAGAATGGATGCAGAAATTGTGGTACATCTACACCATGGAGTATTACTCTGCAATGAAAAATAAGGAAATCATGAAATTTGCAGGTAAATGGTGGGATCTGGAAAGGATCATCCTGAGTGAGTTGTCCCAGAGGCAAAAAGACTCACATGGTATATACTCACTCATATGAACATACAACATAGGATAAACCTACTAAAATCGGTACATCTAAACAAATTAAGCAAAAGAGAGGACCCTAACTAAAATGTTCAATCCCCATCCTGCAATGCAAAGAGGATGGGCATCAGAAGAAGAAGAAAGCAGGAAACAACCTAGGAACCTGCTACAGAGGGCCACTGAAAGCCAGAAGAAGAAAACAGGTAACAACCTAGGAACCTGCCACAGAGGGCATCTGAAAGCCTCTGCCCTGCAGACTATCAAAGCAGATGCTGAGCCTGATGGCCAACTGGCGGGCAGAGTGAATGGAATTTTATGTAAGAAGTGGGAAATAGCAAGAGCTGGAGAGGACAGGAACTCCACAAGGAGAGCAACAGAACAAGAAAATTTGAACACAGGGAACTTCCCAGAAACTCATACTCCAACCAAGGACTATTCATGGAGATAATTTAGAACCCCTGCACAGATGTAGCCCATGGCAGTTTAATGTCCAAGTGGCTTACCTAGTGATGGGAAGAGGGACTGCCTCTGACATAAACTGATTAGCCTGCTCTTTGATCACCTCCCCCTGAGGGGAGAGCAGCCTTACCAGGCCACAGAAGAAGACAATGCAGCCATTCCTGATGTGATCTGATAGACTAAGATCAGAAGGAAGGAGAGGAAGACATCCCCTATCAGTGGACATAGGGAGGAGCATGCATGCAGAAAGGGGAGGTAGGGTGGGATTGGGAGGGGCCTATGGGGGGATACAAAATGAATAAAGTGTAGTTAATAATAATAATAATAAGGAAAAAATAAAACTATCACATACTAACAAAAAAAAGACTAGAAGTATTAATATTTCCCAGCATCCATTGCTAGGTAAAGGTCAATATGATGAGGTACAAAGGTAGCTTGAATATGATAATCACACCATGACACTATGTTGCTTAGCAGCTTTAAATGTTTGGTGCAAATTTGAAGAATCAGGAAAGAGGTTGGAGTCATTTACTAAAATCTACAAGGACCAAAAATATGCCTATACTGACCCTTTTGCAAAGATTGACTTCAAGTGTGAATAAAATAGTATCAGATTCACAAGTCAGACAAATTTTGATTGAATTTTTGGCTTTTGAAATGCTAATTCAGAGATGGGTGGTGTTGGCACATATCTCTAATCCTACCATCTAGGAGGCTGAGGCAGGTGGATCTGTTAGTATGAAGCCACCCTGATCTGCAGAGTGAGTTCCAGACAGCCATGGCTACACAGAGAAATCCTTTCTCAAAAAACCAAAACAGAAAAAATGCTAATTCAGAATGCAAAAGTGTGAGCAGTCCTTTTAAGCAGGATTGGCACCAATAGATGAATGGACCAGAAATATGGCTGATATTGGATCTCATGATTATAATGCTACTCTGATAGCAGAAGTAATTTCTAACAGTCTTAAGAACAATCAAAATGTGAGATGTTTTAATTGTGGTAAGCCAGGTCATTTTTAAAGGGATTGTAGGCAAGGCATTCTTAGAAACTATGGGGGTGTTTTTCCCCTAGAAATTATTGAAAATGAAGGCCTCTCAGCTTTTTGGAATATGCAAAAGGTGTGGCAAAGGATGGCACCGAACTAATGAATGAAGATCAACAAGTGACAAGCATTAGGGAGGGGGAATGGGAGAGGTGAGACTGCATATCACTATGGTGTCCTCCAAAGGACCAGCATGGTTGATGCATGACTCATACTTTGGTGGATCATGCACAGCCACCCAACACAGACTTGAAATAAGTCAATGAATGTAAACAAAAAAGGTCCACGTAAAGGCCAGTCCTCAGGCCTCATAAGACCCTGTCAGGAAGAATCAAGTGTTCAGATTTCTGCGCTGAGTTTGAGATCTAGTCTCATCAAATAATGAGCATTTATGGGAAACACTTGGCACATCTACACAATGGAATATTACTCAACAATGAAAAATAAGGAAATCATGAAATTTGCAAGTAAACGGTGGGAACTGGAAAGGATCATCCTGAATGAGCTGTCCCAGAAGCAGAAAGGCACACATGGTATATACACACTCATATAGACATGTAATATAGGATAAACCTACTAAAATCTGTACATCTAAAGAAACTAATCAAGAGAGAGAACTAGAGAACCCTGACTAAAATGCTCAATCCCCATCCTAAAACTCAAAGAGGAAAGGCATAAGAGGAGGAAGAATATAGGAAACAGGCTATGAACCTGCCACAGAGGGCCTCTAATAGGCTCTGCCATGCAGACTATCAAAGCAGATGTTGAGAATCATGGCTAACTGTTGGGTAGTGTGCATGGAATCTTATGAAAGAAGTGGGAAAGAGTAAGATCTGGAGAGGACAGGAACCCCACAAGGAGAGTCACAGAACCAGAAATTGAACACAAGGGTCTTCCCAGAGACTCATGCTCCAAACAAGTACCATGCATGGAGTTAACCTAGAACCCCTGCACAGATGTAGCCAATGGCAGTTTAGTGTCCAAGTGGGTTCCATAGTAATGGGAAGAGGGACTGCCTCTGGCATAATCTAATTGGCCTGCTCTTTGATCACCTCCCTCTGAGTGGGGAGCAGCCTTACCAGGCCACAGAAGATGACAATGCAGCCACTCTTGATGAGATCAGAAGGAAGGAGAGGAGAACCTCTCCTTCCAGTGGACTTGGGGAGGGGCATGCATGAAGAAGGGGGAGAGGAGGGTGGGACTGGAAAGTGAGGAGGGAGGGGATTATGAGGGGATACAAAGTGAATACAGTGTAATTAATAAAACAATTAATAAAAAACAAAACAAAACAAAAATCCTTAAACAAAGATTTTGGTAATTAATAAATGCAAATATTGGCATGTAAAAAAAAAAAAAGCAAGACAATGCCAATATAGGGTAGAGAGCTTTCTCTTCACAGTTCTTCTCAGATTTATTGTGCATAAGGAGAGCCTGCGTTTCTCCTTGATCCCTTTTGTTACTTTTAGGTAGAGATAACAACTCTGTGTGTGTGAATGTGTGTATGTGTGCACATGTGTGTTCATGTGTGCTTGTGGGGAGACTGAATAGATGAGTCAGTGTGCTAATGTATGGGCACATTCCACAAGCCACAGGCTGAATTTTTAAACATTGTGTCTGTACCAAACACGTACAGACTCTTCTCCCTCTTCAATATTCCCAGAAGAACACAGCATAACATTTGTTTACGGGGCAATACGTGTTGTAGGCAATGGAGAGATGGATTAAAGTACATGGAGGATGTGTGGAGTCATGGGCAAACATGGCACCATTTTATATCATAGAGGATTTCCTAGTGTTTACAGCAGCAGCAGGCCCTAGACCCAACTGCCATGGGTGTCAAGGAACAACTATACACAACTTGCTTTGTGGTGGGTTCACTCTAGGAGGAGGGAGAGGAGAAGATGAAAAATAAATTAAGAAACAATGTTTTACAAACTTACCAAACTTTGCTGATATTTCCTTATCTGGAAAGTATTGGTCTTTAAGATTCAATATCTTCTTCAGAGAAACAAAATTTGGCAAGACGGTGACTAGGAAAGGGAAAATAAATTTTAGTTAGGTCAGACGCGTTTCCTATGAAAAAGAAGATTACCATTGAAATAAAGAGTATTTCAAATGTGATGAAAGGTGATATAATACTCAGGTTGAATTACTATGACTTAGTAGAAGACACTGCTCTGAAAAGGAAAGATTTAAATTGTAGACAGATGTGTTTCACTTTTGTGAAAGCCTCAATGAAGATCAAGTGTCGTCACAGTTCCCACAATACCAGTTGCATTTTAATCCTAGAGTATTGAATGACTGTGCACAGGAGCATCTGTAGTCAAAGTTGTACAGTTCTTACCAAATGATGTGGTTTCAAAGCATCTTCCAGAAAACTCAATCTCTCTGATTTTCTTGCAGGAAGCAAGCACAGCCATGGGAGACTCACAATTCAACAGGAAATTACATTTCAGATGGAAGACATGAAGATTTGGAGAGTTCTGAATCAATTTAACTGCAAAAAAAGGAGGATTTTCAGAAAGTAGAAAAGGCCATGAATATCTATCAGAATTGGACCCTCAACATCAATTCCAGCCACACTGATTAAATAGGCAGTGACTGGGTGGCCCAGTGCCTCTATGACACAGTGGCACAGTATCTAGAAGTCAGACTACATTCATTGGGGTTATGCTCAGTTTCTGCATCTGACTAGTGGGCAGATGACCCGGGGCAAATTCTTGACCCCTTCTGGAAACAGAGAACTGAAAAAGAAAACTATTTATGTTCACTATATTTCACCCCCAGTGTCAGCATCCTAATGTCTCTATGTTTGCACACTTTTACTCACACAATAGGAATTCTGTGCAAAGTAACATAAAAAAAGAGAACAACTCTGAAACACAACTTTAAAAACATGTAAACCTATTTATTTTGTCTATGTGTATGTGGTGTGTGGAGATCATCCATGTGCCAAAGCACATATTGGGAGGTCAGGGGAAAACTGGGAGAACTCGATGTTTCCTTTCATCACACAGATCTATGGGACTGAAGCCAACAGGACTGACTTAAGCACATTTACCTTCAACTTGGAAAATGTTTTGTTTGCTTGCTTTTGTTTCTTTTCAGACGGGGTCTCATATTGTATCTCTGACTAGCCTGGAAATAATTACATATACAGAGAGAGGCTGGCTTTGATATGATAGTCTTCCTGTCTAAGCCTTCCAAATGCTGGGACTATAGGCAGGAGCCTCCATACTCTAGTGACTTTTTGACATGCAAATCTGCCATGTCAGTTCCTTGCTTATATCTCCTTAGTGTTCAGTGCTTTAAAAATTAAGGATCTGATGGTGCTTTTGTCATTTTGCTAAATGCATGTTCTAGAAAGATGGCTGCAGAGCTGCTTGTCAACAGGAAGCTGGGATGAAGAGAAATGGAGAAAAGGTTCTAACTGCTTCTTGGCTATTCAAGCCAACTCAAAAGCCATGTACTCCCTTTGTAAACTTTGTGTACATTGTAAACCCACAAGGCCCCAGGCCTACAAGCAATAAAATTGTCTCAATCCCTGATCTCATCCCAACAATCAGGCCACAGAATCCCTCCACTCCTAGACTTCCCTGGAAAGCTCTACCACTCCAACTGCACACCATGCAATCCTATATAAACTCTGTGTTCCACCCAGTTCTCTGCTGCTTCTTGCTTGAGAAGAAGCAACCACCCTCCCAGGTTTTTCCTCCCAATAAATCTCTTGTGCAAGGTTTGTTACGTGGTGTGGCTTTGTGTATTCCTTGGCTCTGGACTGCCAGGATATCTTCCGGAGCACACTGAAACCCTTTTGGCTGAGCAGAACTTTTGCTGGGGAAACCTCCCCCGCAGAAACAGAGCTATTGCACTTACATTGGGGAAACTCTCCAGGCAGTTGGAGCAGAACTCCTGTAGGGGAAGTCTTTCCCTTCAGAGCTGCAACACCTACACTGCTCCCAGTCAGATTCCTTTGCCCTCAGTAGACAGATCTGCACTTGCCACTCAGACAGCAAAAGAAGAGGACTCCACACACTGCTTTGCAGAGGAAGCTTTAGGAGTGTAAAGCTCAGGCTGTGCAGTCAAACCTTCTGTTTGGAGACACATTTCCTTAACCCTGAGCCATTGCTGACCTCATTTCCCCAGCTGACAATCAGCAATAATCATCAAACCTGGGGCTGTGAAGACTGAGTCAGCAGTTGTGAAGGGCTGAGAACAGTTCCCCACATGTTAAAGTGTTGGGTAACAAATAAATCTCTGCCCTCTTAAGGAGGAAGAGCGCTGTTCCCACACCTTCCCATGTAGGAACAGTTCACACTGTGAAGCCCTGGAAGGTTTAACTAATGATGATTTAAAAGTTCTAACAATTACTAGCCAAGTAGCTTTTCCAGCTGAGACATGAGCTGGAGATCCAAGCACCATCTTTACCTAGTCTGGAGAGGTCAGACTCTGTGGAAGTTTGGATAGATAACTTCTCCATGTGGTGGAGGTTTGGGAACTCTCTAGGAAGGACTGAAAGCACTTCTGCTTTGTCATGTAGTCTCACAGAGAGTTCTTTCAGGCCTGGGAACTTGTCCAAGTTAGCAAAAAGTTGATCTGAAAAGCAGCACATAGTTCCCATCACTCAAGGTCCCCAGTGGAAGTTCTAAACTATTCTGTCATCTTTAGCCATTTTCATGCTTTCAGAACAAAATTTCTCAGACTTCCTAACATCTCTGTAGGAAGCACAGCCATGAAGATACTGCCATCTGCTTCATCTGCTGATTGTAGACTATAGGCAAAGCCCTGTGCTGGTCTCTAGACTCACAAAATATATAAAAATTTCCCCAACCAAAAAACAACATGGGAAACAACTGGTTTTCCACATGCAAAACATTATAGTTGAATTCTTACCTCCACCTTACGTAAAAATGTAACTCAGAACCACTCCACCAACCTGATCCTATGCATCCTCTTCAGAAGTCTGTCCAGGTAACTCTCCCACCCTCCTCTCTCATCCATCCCCAAACTGCCTAGATCTAGTTTGGATCCCTACCTGGGCCTAGTCCATCTATCTCTGCCTGTGTCACTGCCAAACTCTAGAATTCTTTCACAATCCACCCTGCCTTCCTTCCCATCCCCAACCTTCAGCCACATCCTACACAATCTTCCACCAGGTCTAGCTGGGTGAGTTTTCCTGATGCTCCCCACCTCCCACCCTCTCCAACCCCCACAAGTTTGGACTAAAATGCATATCTTGCATATCAGCTCAGGCTCCGGTGTCCACCTGAGCCATATCCAACTTGTAGGCCCAATCCAACCCTCACAATCATAAAACTAATGGAATGACAAAGAAAATCCAGGATTTGAAAATAAAATTCAATAAAGATAGAAACACTAAGGAGGAGTCAAGCTAAATATATATAAAATTGAAAAACCCAATAACTGAACTAAAAAACTCAAAGGACAGACTTACAAGTAGAATGAATCAAGCAGATGATTCAGTATGAGGACTTGAAGATAAAGTTCATGAAATAAGCAAAGAATATGGGGGAAACACAGCAAAGAAACATACAGGAAATGTGGGACTCCAAGAAAAGAGCAAACTTTTGAATTTGAGAAATAGATGAGGGAGAAAAAGCCCAAGTCAATGACACAGACCAGCTCTCCAACAACATCATAGAAGAAAACTTGCCCAAATCAAGAGAAGACATACCCACACAGAAGATACAGGAAGCACAGAGAACACCAAATAGAAAAAGCCTGAAAAGAAACTCTTCATGGCATATTTTTTTTAATTTCAATAATTTTATTACTAACTACACAATAATGCTGATGTCTTTTTTTAACCTTTCAACTATTACTGTTTCTTTTCTTTTTTATTTATTACAATTTATTCACCTTGCATTCCAGCTATAGCCCCTCCTTATCCCCTCCCAATCTGACCATCCCTCCTTCTTCTCCTCCCATGCCCATCTCTCAGCCCACTGATAGGGGAGATCCTCCTTCCCTTTCATCTGACCCTAGCCTATCAGGTCTCATCAGGACTGCCTGCATTGTCCTCATCTGTGGCCTAGCAAGGCTGCACCCTCTCAGGGGAAGATGATCAGAGAACCAGCACTGAGTTCATGTCAGAGACAGCCCATATTCTCTTTACTAGAGACCCCACTTGGAGACTGAGCTGCCATAGCCTACATCTGTGCAGAGGTTCTAGGTTATCTCCATAAGTGGTCCTTGGTTGGAGTATCAGTCTCAGAAAAGAACCCTGTGTCCAGAATTTATGGTTCTGTTGTTGTCTTTGTGGAGATCTTGACCCCTCCAGGTCTTTCTCACCCTTCTTTAATATGATTCCCTGCACTCTGCTCCATGCCATATTTTAATGAAAACATTAAGTATACAAAAAATTTGAAAACATCAGGAGAAGAAACACAAGTCACACATACAGGAAAACCCATCAGAATAACAGATAATTTCTCAGTGGAAACATTGAATGCCAGAAAAACCTGTGTCACTGCATTCCAAATCCTAAAAAAACCACAACAGACAATCTAGATTAATACTGATAGTAAAACTATCTACCATACTTGATTGCGGGAAAAATTCTATGATATAAATAGGCTACGAAACCTATATCCAAAAAACCAGCCTAAAGAAATTAAGGGAGACATTATTTCAGACTGAAGAGAGGGGTGAACTGAGCTAAGAGATGAAGGAATTTGAAGGTATGATTACTAAAGTACAAAGTACCACTGAGAGCACAAACAACATCAGAAATCAACAACACATCACTACAACCAACATATGCACTTCAATAATACCTTCAAATATTAATGGTCCCAATTCTCCAATCAAATGATTCAGGCTGGCTGAATGAATCAAGAAATAAAATCATGTCAGGCAGTAGTAGCACAACCTTTAATTCCAGCACTGAGGAGGCAGAAGCAGGTGGATCTCTGTGAATGAAGCTAGCCTATTCTACAGAGGAGGTTCTAAGATAACCAACGCCAAACAAAGAAGCCTTGTCTGTAGAAACATAATAATAATAATAATAATAATAATAATAATAATAATAATAATAAATTCATCAATCTCTTGTCTATGAGCAACATATCTTAGATTTAAAGATAGGCACTTACTAACTTTCCCTTCTTATGATTCCCTGTACTCTGCCCAAGGTTTGGTTATGAGTCTCAGCATCTGCTTTGATACACTGCTAGGTGGAGTCTTTCAGAGGCCCTTTATGGTAGGCTCCTGTCCTGTTACTTGTTTTCTCCTACATCCAATGTCCATCCCATTTGTCTTTCTAAGTGAGGATTCATCAACTTACCCTGGGTCCTCTTTCTTGTTTATCTTCTTTAGGTGTATAGATTTCAGTATGTTTATCCTATCTTATAGGTCTATATAAGTGAGTATATACCATGTGAGTCTTTCTGCTTTTGGGATACCTCACTCTGAATGATCTTTTCTAGATCCCACCACTTGCCTGAAAATTTCATGATTTCCTTGTTTTTAACTGCTGAGTAGTGTAAAAGTACCACAATTTCTGTATCCATTCCTCAACTGAGGGACATCTAGGTTGTTCCCAGGTTCTGGCTATTAAGAAATAAAGCTGCTACAAACACAGTTGAGCAAATGTCCTTGTTTTGTACTTGAACATTTTTTTTATATATGCCTAGGAGTGGTATAAGTGGATCTTGAGGAATCACTATTCCTAATTGTCTGAGAGGACAGGAGCTCCACAAGGACCAAATATATCAGGGCACAGGGGTCTTTTATGAGACTGTTTCTCCAGCCAAGGACCATGTATGGAAATAACCTAGAAGTTCTCCTTAGATATAGCCCATGGTAGCTCAGTATCCAAGTGGGTTTCCTAGTAAGGGGAACAGGAACTATTTCTGAGAGGAATTCAATGGCTGGCTCTTTGACACCCCTCCCCTCCAGGGGGAGCAGCCTTGCTAGGCTACAGAAGAGGACATTACAGCCAGTCCTGAAGAGAACTGATAAGCTAGGGTCAGATGGAAGGGGAGAAATTCCTTCCCTATCAGTGGAGTTGAAAAGGGGCTTGGAGGAGATGAGGGAAGGATGGCAGCATTGGGAAGAAATGAGGGATAGGGCTATGGCTGGAATACAAAGTAAATAACCTGTGATTAATATAAAGAAATAAAAATTATTGTAAAAAAAGAATAAAACTTCGATGAATATTGAAAAAATAGGAGGAGCTAAGATGGTGGCGCCAGGAGAGGACTGTGTCTGAGAAGTGGGACAGCACTCTTCGTGCAGCGACCAGGCGACTGAACTCTGGGCCTTAAAACTAGAGCGATCCTGTTTCCCAGGTGAGGGGAGGCTCCCACGGTGTGGGAATCGGTCGGGTCCACTCTCACCTGCCCAGCCAGAACCCGGAAGAAATCCCAGGTAATGCAGGCTTTGGCAAGTTTGCGTGTCCCGATCACTTTCCCAGGCTGATTGGTGGGCACAAGGGTGCCTGAGACTGGGAGTTCCAGTCTCAAGAAAACCCCATGGGGAAGCAAAGTTGCGAGTCTGAGTCTGATGACGGGTCACCCAGTCTTTCCCTGGAAGGTCTTTTGGACCGTGGGCACCCGCCGCCATCACAACTGAGCTCCCGCAGTATGGACAGCTGCGCACCCAGCTCACCTGTACAGAGGAGCTGCGAGCCCCAGTGCAAAAGAGACTGGGAAATCCCTGTCCAGAGAGGGCCCCACAGGCAAGGAAGAAACTGGGCTGCTTGGGTCATCTGAGCGGCTGCGCGCCCAGCTCACAGGTACAGAGGAGCTGCGCACCCCAGTGCAAAAGAGACTGGGAACCCTGAAATCAACCCCCAGATACTCCTCCAAGGGGCAACCAGTTATCCCTAACAAAACCAACCAAACCATGGGACACACAGGTTACAGCAGCTGATCACTAAATTTATAGCAAGAAACCCAGAAGGAGGGCAGCTGTCTCCAGGACTTCTCCCGGTAAGAGGAGAGCCCTCTTGACTAATCAGGACCACAGTTACCACCCAGGTCTCTACGCCTGAGGTGAGCTATAGCAACTCCTGAAAAACAATGGCCATCCAGTGACTATACCCAAAAAGCTGAGAAGGCTTCCTTCAGGAAAAACCATCTTCCTGCCAAAGGGATTCTCTCCACAACAAGAGTCCAGGAACAACCAGAAACTAACTTCAAACAACTAAGATAGCCCAATGGGTAGAGGACAGCATAAAAGTTCTACCAACAAAAGCCAGAGTAACATGGCATCTCCAGAACCCAGTTATCCAGGGGCAAATAGCCCTAGACACCCCAGCATAAGTGAAATTCAAGGAGATGACCTAACATCTATGCTCATGAAGAAGATAACAAAGGAAACAAATAAAATACGAAAAGAAATAGAGGAAGCTGCAGCCAAACAGTTTGTGGCCTTTAGAGAGGAAATGCATAAATCACTGAATGAAATAAAAGAAACAGTGGATTGTTCAAACAAACAGCTGAAGGAATTGATGGAAAAAGATGAAAAAACAGTCAGACAGGTGAAGGAAACCAACAAAATAGCTCAAGACCTGATGATAGAATTGGAAAAATTAAAAAAAACACAAATAGAAGAAATGGTGGCGAGAAAGAACTTAGGGAAGAAAGCAGGAACTACAGAGGTAAGCATAACCAATAGGCTACAAGAAATGGAAGAAAGAATCTCAGGTGTGGAAGATACAATGGAAGAAATAGATGTATCTGTCAAAGAAAATGTTAAATCCAAAAAATTCCTTACACAGACCATCCAAGAAATCCAAGACAATATGAAAAGACAAAACCTAAGAATAATAGGTATAGAGGAAAAAGAAGACTCCCTTCTCCAAGGCCCAGAAAATATTTTCAACAAAATCATTGAAGAAAATTTCCCCAACTTAAAGGAGAGGCCAATAAGAATACAAGAGGCCTATAGAACACCCAATAAATTAGACCAGAAAAGAAAATCCTCCCGCCACATAATAATCAAAACAGTAAGTATACAAAACAAAGAAAAAAATACTAAAAGCTGCAAGGGGAAAAGGGCCAAGTAACATATAATGGCAAACCCATTACTATGAAAGCCAGAAGGGCCTGGATGGATATCATGCAGACCCTAAGAGAACACAGATGTCAGCCCAGGCTACTATACCCAGCAATACTCTCAGTCCTCATAGACGGAGAAAACAAGATATTCAATGACAAAAACAAATTTCAACAATATCTACACACAAATCTAGCATTGCAGAAGACACTGGAAGGAAAAATACAACCCCATAAAATTAGCTACATTGAGAAATATATACACATAATTAGTATACAAGTATATTAGAAATATATATACATGCATATATGTATATATATCAATATCAGCAACTAGTTTTTAAAAAATATGCCATGAATTTGAAAGAGACCAAGGAGGGGTATATGGAAAGGCTTGGATGGAAGATAGGATAAAAGGACATGATATATTTTATAGTTTCAAAAATAATTCTTTTTTTTTTTTTTTAGGGCCGCTGTGCCTGGAAATTAGCAGAAATGCCCACCTATCCCTGGGTTTTCCCGTGTCTCTTTGTCCAATGGCATTAAAAGTTAGGAGGCTAATTTGTGGCACTAAGTGGAAGATTTTGGAGCCAAACTGGAATCATCTCTGTCTCTTTTTCTCTCTGGCACATAGAGTAGCCAATTTTGCAATGGGGCTCCTCCATCAACTTTGCCTCATTGATAAACAATGCTTGCTTGTGTAATGCAAGCAAGAAGTACAACTGTTATGTGAAGCCTTGTGACTTTGAGTCTCTTGCCACATATCAATCTAACTTATCCTGGTAAACTCTGAGATGGTGACGATTATGGAATTCCTTGAGTTTTGCTCAGCACCTGTTAAGTGGCTTTTTGTTACTGTAACAAATGCCAGAGACAATCATATTTTTTAAGATAAAAGGTTTATTGGGGTTTACAGTTTTAGAGGTTTCTATCTGTGATTGATCAGTACCATTGTTTTCAAGCCTATAGTAAAGCAGTACATAATGATGGGAGTATATGAGGGGGAAAAAGGAGTTTGTTCATCTCATGAAAAAGAGGAGAGGAAAGGAGAGGCAAAGTGAGGAGAGGGGAAGGGAAGGGGAGGGGAGGAGAGGGGAGGGGAGGGGAGGGAGGGGAGGAAGCAAAGAGAACAGGTACTTAGCTCTACTTCTTAAAAGTTGCATCACTTCCAAACAGTGCCAAGCTGGGAAGCAATACATGGGCAAATCCCAGCAGTACCTTCTATAGTCTAAAATCAACTATTCCCACACCTTCCTCTATCCCATGACTTCCTTTTCTTATAATGTTAAAACATTTGCCAGCCCCAAAGCACTCATCATCCCCTCTGCAGCACCTGACCCTTTGAGACTAACAAGTAACCCCTGAATAAAGGGTACAAAAAGCATGCCAGAACCTCCTCCTTGCTCCTCCTCCTGCTCCCTGTCTCCCTGCCTCTGCCTAAACTAGCAATAGATGAAGCAATTGTGTTTTAATAAAGAACATTGATTTACCTTTTCAACATTTTAACAAATAGCAGTACACACAGATCTCTAAAGACTTATACCCACAATTTGCAAAATTATTTCTCTATCGATCAGCATGGGTTTGTTTTTTGTAGGTTCAGTCAATTAAGTAGCAATGTTGAAGTGGATGAACTAGTCAAGCCTAGAAAGTCCCCAGTGAAGGCAAACAAGTGTATTCTGAAACTGAGGTATGCCAGTGTATAAGCAGCATGGCCCAGGACCTTGTAAAACAAAGGAGATACCAGAAGGTCTGAGAGAAGTGAAATGTGGCAAGAGAGAAGGAGATTGTGAGTTCATCACCCAGGTAGATCAGACCTATCATATGAAATCTTGTCTCAAGTAACTTATGCCTGAGTAGTAACATGTATGTATGTGACAATCCAAAAAAAAAAAAAAAAAAAAAAAAAAAAAAAAGGTGTCCACCCAGTATTTTGCCACTGAATAGCAGCATTGGTGATTGGACAACTTGTCCCCTCATTTTGCTTCCCCATGAGGTCTCTAGACCATAGCAAATTCTCAAAGCAGTTTTCTAGATCTGGTACTGCCACTCTTTTCATGATTGCTCCTCTTAGGGGGTGTCTGACATAAATGTCTAAAAGTGTGTATGGATGGTCTATAACCTAAAAAAAAACAATTCTAATATTCATTTAAGTTGTTTCCCAACACAAATATGTGAAAAGAGAAGTGAAACACACATTTTATTAATGAACAAACTAAGGCCAGCATTCTGATTCTCCAATCAAGTTTCTAAGACTGAAGAATCATGCTTGGTTAATTAAAAAACAAAAGCAAGAAAAGAAGGAGAAAGAGGAGGGAAGATGGAAAAGAAAGACATACCTACAATATGAACACCACACTCAATGCAGAAGATAGGAACACCACAGGGTCAAGAAAAGTGGTATAGAAGGGAGGCAGACGTGATGAGCATAAAACCAACACAGAACAGTGGTCAATGGTCCTATTCAGACGTGTGGATGGGAAGAGGAAACATTTTACTCCTGAAGAAAGGAAATCAATGGTAGGAATTTTAGAAGGGTATATTTGAAAAGTTGACAGTTGGTACAAAGAGGGAAAGGTCAACTAGGAGTCAACCCTCAGATGCTGGTTGAGATAAGCTTTAAAGGCAGAAAACTTTCTTAAGGCTATGATGTGAAATTCCAGGCTATGAGACAGAAGGCCCATCAGACTTTAGTGCAGAGATGTCTAGACTGGCTCAACTCAAGCTCCGTGAAGAGCATCTCTGTGTCTCCAAACAAACAGCAGCACCCATGGCTGCGTCATCTCTAGTCATCTCTAACCAAGAGTTGCCACGTCACGTAGCAAGCTTCTCTCTGGCTCCCATTGCCAAATGGACATTTGGCTACTCACCTATCATATGCCCTGCGGACTCAAATTTGTCCATGTCTAGCTTTCACTGGGACCATGACATACAAGCTGATGGTTAATCATTCTTTCAGTGGGAAGTTTTCCCTCTCCTCTGAAAAAGTATCTTCTTGGATCTCTGTGTACTTATGCTTGTGATTCAGTGATATTTGTTCTTTCAATCACCCACAAATCTTTCATGTATTCATTCAACAAATATTTATCTGACTACATGTTTAATAAATACTTTGTTGCTATGTCACTTGTACTACTCAAAACCCTTCAAATGGCTTCCTGGGTTCATCAAAGTAAAAACCAAAATTCATATCAGTCTATAAGCTTCTGTGATGCTGCATCTCTCAGAAACCACATCTCTTTCTCTTTCACTCATCCCTTCCAGCCACTGAGATCTTGCCCTTCCTCCATTTATTATGCACTTCAAGTGTATTCCTATCAGTACCTTCTTACTCTTCTGCTTCTAGCATGAGAGGTCTCTCGGTCTCCATTAGATAGAAGGCAGAAGTGATACCTTCCACATATCTGCCTCCTGATAGCCATGATTTGCTCCTAAAATTTCCCCATATCTCTGCTAACACATCGCCTTGTCCAACAGATATCCTCAGCCTCATAGGAAAGAGCAACAAGTGCTCTCATTATCCATCTTCTTTGGCAAGCTTCTTTTTTTATACAGTATTTGTAGCATCCATCACAGAATATGTTTAATTACCTGTGATATCCTTAATCCATTAAAAGCACCTGAGATCCAACAAGCCACCCATCCTACTGTCTCCAGTGCCTCAGATAGATTAGGACACAGAACTGGCTTGGCGCATATTTGTTCTATGAACTAATTAATGTGTTCAGGGATTCGTTAGAAGCTGGGTGGTAGCTGAGGTAGCACAGTGAATCTTTTAGCTACTTGCTCTTTCCCATGATCAGTTCTATTCCCTCATTTAAAGAGAAGCATGGCAGTGTGTCTGTGGACTGCCAATAAGAAGCAACTGAGTGAGACACTCAGCCCTGACTATTGTCAGAGACAAGACACAGAGCTAAATGATCCATTGTTGAGTTCCGGTCCAGCAGTTCTCATCTAACCTGCAAGTACCAAGTAATTGGATTGGTAATGGGATATGGAGACTTTCCCCTTGAGGTCACTGCCTCACTTCTAGCCCAAGAGACAGCTGCAGCTGAAAAGCACTGTTCTTGGGGGGCAGTTCCAAGATCATTGGGAGACAGGTAAATCTGAGTTTCAATGTGAGGCTACAGCTACTTCCAAGAACAGAGATGGAAATTGTGTTTTCTATACCACCTTATATCCACAGCCACATAGAAAGCAACTCACAGCTTTGGCTTAATGCTTTCCTGGACTAAAGAGGATGATAAAAACCTGACCTGGAGGAGGACATTGCAGCCAGTCCTGGTGAGACCTGATAAGCTAGGGTCAGATGGAGGAGGAGGAGGACCTCCCCTGTCAGTGGACTTAGAGAGGGGCAGGGAGGAGATGAGGGAGGGAGGATTGGGAGGGAATGAAGGAGGGGGCTACAGCTGGGATACAAAGTAAATAAACTGTAAATAATAAAAAAACAAAAATTTAATTTAAAAAATTATTTTACATCAAAAACAAAAAGTCTGACCTGGCCCTGGATTGAATGATACCCTCTGAAATAGCTTCTACACAGTACTGTTGGAGCAGTCAGTTAGGCTATGACTTTACCAGTCTCAGTGATTTTTCTTAGGTGATAGCCCCTGGGTATAGACTCTGTCTTCATACTAAGACTGTTCCATCTGGTCATAAGCAGTGCAGAGGAGGACCATGACTCTAAATTCTAAAGCATGGCTTTCAGTCCTGGATTGGCTGCTTGCTGGCTACAACCTCAGACAAATCCTTTAATATCTCTGCATTTCTCTTCCGTTATCTACAAACTAGGAGTGAGAACTCCCTCTGCATATCATTACTGTGCAAGCTGGAGACAGGGCTCCTTAGACACTGAACACAGAGCTCAGGAAACTGCATCAAATGAGTGGCAGGGATCCTCTTATAGGGAACAAGAAATGGGTAGTTTATGACTCCATCTAAAAGTTCATTTGTCTCTCATCTGTCATAGTTTTCTTGAAAATCAACTAAGCAATAGGCACAGTACTAGATACAGGGTGACCACCCCTTAGCCAAAATGCTTTGGACCAAAGGCATTTTGGAAGTTGAATTTTTCATATTTCAGAATGTTTGCAAAGACATAATGAGACGATGGCACTCAACTCTAAGGACAAAACTTGTATTTCATATACTCCTCATCCACACAGCCCACAGACAGATGACCTCATATAAAACTTTCAGCATGCCTCTTTTTTTGCCTTACATGTGAGGTTAGGTGTGGAATATTTCATTGTGATGGTGCATCAGTATCCAAAAAGTTTCAGATCCTGGAGTATTTCAGGTGCTAGGGTTTCAGATTACAGATACTTAATCTGTATTAATTAAATAATATGCCAAGAGTTTGGAGTGCAGGAAACAGGGGAGAAAGCCACTGATCAAGAAACACTGGCTGCTGGCCACTGCTCCAGGCTCTGCTGTAAAGCTGGAAGCCATTGTAGGTACTTCCTCCAGGGTATTCAGGGGACTGGCACCTGAGCTGGGCTGGGCACAGATGCACCAATGTCTTTACTCCCAGAGTCCTTCATGGTTGCCAACTAGTTTCATTTTCCTAGCTTTTCTCTGGGGGACAGCAAAAGAGGTAGCTGTTTCCTTGTATGGGGAAGAAAAATAAGACTGTCAAGGTGCCTTGATTTGACTCTAGCTTCCCAGTAACAGAGCCAGGGTCCTGCAAGTCAGGGTCTGTTGAGAGAAGTAGAAAGAAGAGAGACAAATTGGTAGGGTATGAGAAGGCTGTGTGGGCTCTGTTGGCAGAGCTGGTTCCTGCTTTCAGTATTGCTGCTCTGGCTGGCTTGGGCTCAGGTGCCTAGTTAGCTGCCCAGCTGGCTCAGCAAGTAAGCCTTCTCTACGGCTGTGCATGTGTCCCCGGAGACAGAACACATTTCCATCCTGAATCTACCAGAGGCTGGCCTTTGTGATGTCCTTGGCATCCAGGTGCGAGGGCAACAGATGTGTGGCAGAGGTTAGCCCTGGGAAACGCTAACCCCGTCCCCAGATGGCCTGGCTTATACAATAGGGACTCTCTTTCTCTTAAGCCTCCAGCTCTTTACTCTGCAGTGCAGTCACATGCCTAAAATCAGGCCACTTTGTTAACTCTGCAGCCACACGCCACAGTGAGTCAGCTCAGCTCTGCTGTGGAGTTCCACAGACAGGGCTGCTGTCATTGGGGTGAGAGCAGCTGCAAGTGCAGGTCCTGGAAGCTGTCTCTGGCTGGGTAGGAAGAAGCCCAGGACTGGGTACTTGGCACTCCTTTCCAAGTATCTAAACACATCAAATACAATTTCAGTGCCTAGTATGCACTTTAATAAAAGACAGGGAAGGGCCACATGAGAATGAGCAAGGCAATCCCCAGTTCAGTGAGCTTCCTAGTACCAAAGAGATATCCGTTTGTCTGTCTTTTTCATGGATGTATGACTATTTGCTAATTCCAGTGTTTCTTGATCAATGGCTTTCTCCCCCGTTTCCTGCACTCCAAAAATAATTCTTAAAAAGAAAAGGGAAGGGGCTGGAGAGATGGCTGAGTGGTTAAGAGTGCTGTCAACTCTTCCAAAGGACCAGGGTTCAATCCCACATGGCAGTTCACAACTGTTTGTGATGGCAATTTCAAGGGATCTGACATCATCACACCAAAGGCACATAAAATAAAAATTAAATAAATTATTAAAAAAACCAAAAAAGTCATTAAAAAAGTTTTTTTTTAAAAAGTAAAAGGACAATACAGACAGAGCAAAGAATACTTGAGCATATAGCAGGCTGCTAAAAAATAAAAATCAAAGTTCTGCTACTAACAATAACAAAATTTAAAAATTAAATATTTGCCATGGTATAAAAACTGAGAAATGAACTGAATGAAAGATAGTAAAGTCTAGGAGCTGAAAAGATGGCTCGGCAACTAAGAGCTCCTGCTGTTCTGCAGAGGACCACAGTTAGGTTCCCAACACCCACATTAGGCAACTGAAACAACCTGTAACCACAGCTCCAAAAGATCTGACACTCTCTTCTTAACTCTGAGGGCAACTAACCATACAAGCACAGGAACACAGACAATTAAATAAATATATTTTAAAAGACATCATTATAAAGTGTATCCTGAAAACTATCAAAGAGTGCTTAGAAGAAGACATAATTATTATTTATGCAGATTAAATGTCTTCTCTGGAGAAGCCATTTCCTCCTCTGGGCAGCAAGAGTGCAGAAGGTTCCCCAGCATCATCTGACACACAATGCCCCATTTACCAACAACAAGATACTCAAGCACCCTTCTGAGGACCTTGAGAGATGAAACTATGGTGGCAATATTTTCCTAGTGTTCTCTGAGTTACTTGAAACCCATTCTAGGATTCAGGACCTTATACACTGCCCCAAACAGTGAGAGTATTCAGATCTATCTTATCAAGGCACATTCATGGCTTGTGCCTGAGAAGTTTACTCATCTAACACTAAGAATGAGAAACCACAGACTCAGCCAGACTGCTTGTGTAAGCACACTCAGGGATACCTGGTAACTGGTTCGTCCCTGAGACCTCAAGAAACTGCAGGGCAGGCAGGGTGAGAAGCAGCTCCTGTTCTGCTGTGCTGAGCTCCAGGCTGCACACAGAGCACTTGGTGACAGAGGTCTTATTCAGCTCCAGAGCTGGGCGGATGCTTTCAAGAAAGCTACTGCTGTTCAACAAGCAGAGCTCAATATTCTGTGAAGCTGAGAAGACTTCCATTAGGACCCAGAGCAGTTCTTGCTCTGCAGGGCCCATGTTGGCCACTGCAACTTCCAACCTAGGGATCTTGTGTGGCTTGGGTGACAGTTTCCAATTCCCAGAATTTATTTTGGGTAAATGGCTGCATTTGATATTCAAAACACTGTATAAATTCTCTTCATTTTTAGCTAAAATTTCCTCCCATTCCTTCATATTTTCAAAGGCAGATGCATAGTCCTCATCTAGAGTTGGTGGCTGTAATGTTTCATAACACTTTTTCATGACTGAGTAACCTACATTATGTGACATTTTATTTCCATTTATGAAGACTTTAATACTTGCCAACAGTAAAAGGCTTTCTGGGTGGTCCCTAAAGTAATGGAAATTCGCTATATTTAAAGCTAGTGTTCTCCCTCGAAGGAATTGCAAAATCAATGGAGAACATGCAGAAACTGTGTTGCTTTCATAAGCAAAGTTTAGAGCAATGCCCAATAAATTTTCTGAAAAAATCGAAGAAAAATCTTCAGGAGAAAACTGGACATTTTTTTAATTGAATGTGTTATCAAGGAAGGTTCTACTCCGTGCTTTACATAATCCTCTTCTTCAGACATGTTCTTCAGCGACTCTTTCTCATCCACCAACTGAAGCAAATGAGACACAACTTCTGGCCCTGCCCTTGATGAAGGGTGGCTGGAGACATACTTCAAAAAGTTGTTGTAGGTGGCCAGAGCCTTCAAGGACGAGTTAATTTGTCTCAAATAATGAATTCCCAGATCTTGGTCTTCCTGTCTGTCTGAACCCAGGAGTTGAGTCAGCCTCATGGCAGCAAGAAATTCTTGGAAGAGAGGACTTAAAAACCGGTAGACTGGTCTCAGCCTCTGGGTGGTGAATTTGCTCATCAAGCAGGTGGTCAGGTCTTCATCTTCATCCACTCTGGCCTCTGTGAGGTCATCATTGTTGAACTCAAAGCATGAAGAAAAACGCCCCCTCAAGGCCAGCTGACCACATGAGGACACAGTGGCCTTGAGGGCCTCAGTTGCAGCTTTGTACTTTAAGGACAGGCAGTTCATATAGGACTTGAAAACTGCCACATCATGAAAGGGCTGGTCAGAAGGATTTTGAAACAAGTCAGTACAGAGTGCAGTCATGAAGAGAAGAGTTTTGTGAATTCCCTGTAAATCCTCATTCTGTCCAAAGTAAACCATAAACTCTTGCAGTCATGTTATACTCTCTGAGAAGACCTTCCTTAATACAGAGACAGTATTATAGAAAGGAAACTCTTTGATCTCTAAAATTGTATCCAGGTATGGACGGATGGACCTGGCCCTGTTTGTATGGACAGTGATCAAAAAGCAGGTTCGTGACAAGTAGTTTTTTGTAATCAGTGTCTCTAGGGCTTGGGGGAGCGAGTCCACCCCAGTACAGTCATCCAACAGGAACAGAACCTGGTGTTTTAACTGCTGGATGATCCTGCTCAGGCATGCTTCACTAACACAGCCTCCTGCATCTAGGAGTTGGGCACAGATGATGCTGGCCAGACCCTGGTCTGGTCTGGTGGAACTAAGGGAGAGGTAGAAGACCAGCTGGAACATGTTCAACAAGGGACAGCACCCTGATGCCCAGAGAAAAGCTATTTTCTTCAGGAAAGTTGTCTTCCCACTGCCAGCTTCCCCCTCCACACACATGACCGAGCTGAGATTGGCGAAGACCTCGGGGATCGTCAGGGCCCCTTGCACTGGCCTGCTGATGTGCTTTGAAACGATGGACACATCACAGCCAAGCAAGTGGTCAGTGCCTTGGCTGGAGCACAACTATGGCAAATTTATGTGGCAGAAAGTGGCTTAGGTGCAGGCACCTCGCAGCTGCTAACTCAGACTCTTTGCCTCTTGAAACCACTGACTGGGCTTCCCTCAGAGCAGAGCCTGTGGAGAGAAGGAAGGCAGTGGAAGGTGTATCTTCCCGTCTCTCTGATTGTGTTGATTGTCTGCTAAGAGTGGATTAGGACTCTCCTCTCCTTCCCATGACCCCCATCCATACCCTAAGACCCTCTCATCTTTCCATAGCATCAGAATGTGGAGTACAATGTCTAAGGCCTCTCATTTGACAGGGAGTTAGATATCCTGGCAACCTAATTTCCCTTTAGGATCTCAGGAGACCAGCCTGCTGCACTATGCCTTTTACACTGGCTGCTTTTGTTCTGGCATGAGGATTGCTGTCTGTAGTCCTGCATTCACTCTCAAGATGCCACAGGAGCACTGACTCTCTCACCCACAGCTCCCTTTACCTCAGTGTTCTCCTCTAGGAGCTTTCCAGACAATTAGAAATATGCTTTCCTGTCCAATGTACAAATACACAGAATCCCATGTGCTTTCATGTTCCTACCAGCCTCGGTGGGATGAACTGGGTCCTCGAGTGATTACTTTCACTTGTGATTTCCTTTGAAAAAGAAATCCTTTATTAAATTGAGATTTGCAAGATAGTGAGACATGTTATCATTGAGAACCCAAAGTCTTCTAGACTTCACTCTGTCTTTGTGGCACGTATTCTACAAACTGAACAACGTTTCCAGACCATGCAATGTCATTTTGAAATTCACAAATATTGTACACATATCACATCAACCCAGAGTTGATTATCTTTTCAGTTTTCACCCAGTTTTCTTCATTTTTTTTTCCGGTTTGTTTGCTGTCAGGTTTTTTTTTTTTTTTAGAGATGGGGTTTTATAGTATAATCCAGGCTGATCTTGAACTCACAGCCATCTTTTTGCCTCAGCTTCCAGAATGCTATATTGTAGACATGAGCCATGATTCCCAGATTTGCTTTTGCTTTGTGGGGAGCAATCATAACACACCTACCAAACAACTGCGGCATGCAGCAGTTGGTATGCCCATTGGATTGACAGTTGTGTCTTCTGTTGCAAAAATAGATTTCCTGATTTATTACTTGGCATTTGGTTTTGTTTATAAAGCACATTCACAGTCAAGAAATATGTCTCAGTCCAGAGTTATTGTGTAGCACAAAAGGGGTCTTGGTTTCAATACAAGAAACAACATCAAAAGTCAAATCAGCTCGACTTGGGTGAAGACAGTTGGAACCATAGCATTTTTAAGGCTGAGGCAGAGATCACAAGTTTCAGGTCAGGTTTGGCTCCATACAAACTGCAAGATCAGCCTACGTTACAAACTGAAAATCTGTCTCAAGGAAAAGTCCAACTAAGGAAAATGACACTGACTTTAAGGTTCAAAAGTTCTAGCAGAAAGTCAAGCCTACTGCCCTGCAGCAAAAGGGCAGATGAAATGTGTTTAGTCTGCATTTTAATCAAGTCGAAGTCTAAAAGGGTCTCAAGTATCTGCTTCTTAAGGGAGAAGGGCTCACTGTTCACTGTGAAGCCCCATCTATAGCTATTGTGTGGCAGCTGCTTCTTGATTCTCGTGGACTCTAATTATGGTACATTTATAGTTGACAATCACAGCTCAACCCCACAATCTTGTGTTGCTGAGTCAGAGAAGGGGTAGGGCTCATTACCATGGCTTCCAGAAGTGCATGGTGGCTCTCAGGGGCTGGAATCACTTCTGCAGAGGACTTCAGGTTTTGAAGAAGTACACAACTATGCAGAGAAGAGAAAAGTCATGAAACGGTTCCATGCAGTTAAGTGTCTGCATTAGCTTTATGGAGGACATGAAGATTCAGGACTAGGAATGAGGCAGAAAGTGAACATTCTCAGTGACTCTGTCAGTCTTGCATCCTGTATAATCTTCAGTCTCTGGGTTCCAATAACCAATGCATGTGGTTTGTAAAGTAATGGTGAAGATATTCGGGGAATGTGTTGGGGTGATAACAGAGTCAGTGCCTGTCTGTGAAACCAGCTAAAATAATCTTAAAGAATGAAAAATAGTGACACAGCACTGTGGGTGCAGAAGCAAGGGGATAACTAGGGCACACTGGATGCTAGCAGGTTCAGAGAGAGACTCTGCTTCAAGGGAACAAGAGGGTGACATAAAGGAGAGGAGACTCCCTGTCTCCCTTGGCCCTATGTAGAACACACAGTGCACACACAAATACACTTTACCTAAGTGAACAAGGTAAAAAATAAATAAAAATTCACAGATTAAAATATGAGAAAACTATAGAGTCATGGAAAAAGAACAACAAAGGACATTAAAACATACTAAACAAAGTGTACAATTAAGAATTTAGATAACAATAATTTTTAACCATATCAACTCTTGTCAAACTGTCAGAAACAAACACACAAGATCTGAGTGTGTCAACTACATGAAATTCACATTAAGAATAAAAACATAGATATCACACAGTTAAATAAAAAGTTAATGCTTGCTGGGCAAACATGGAGACTGGGCTCAGATCTCCAGCACCTGTGTAACAGCAAGGCAATAGGGACAGTGTAAACTTAGTGCCAGAGAAGGAGAGACAGGAAGACCGTAGGGGCTCAATGACCAGCCAGTAAGTCTCATTGGCCAGCTCCAGGTTTAGGGAGAGACCTGTCTCACAAAAATAAGTTGGACAGAACTACAGACCTATTTCTGAATACACAGAGCATGTTGCTTTCAGGATAGAGAGGAATCAAGCTGGAACTGACTCAGAATTTCCTCCCTGCTGTCTCCCTGTCACAGTACTGGAAGAGGCTTTGCAGTCTGCTGGGAGAGGAGGGCCACCTGCATTCTACAACATCACCATCATGCCAGACAAGATGAGGCCAACAGTGAAGAGTGGACTGAATCTTTTGGGATAACCAAGTGCTTTTGAATTGGGCTTGAGGCTGCTTCACAGATTCTCTAAACCAGGTCAAGCTGGGTGTGGTGGTGCAGGCCTGCAAATCTCAGCACTTGGGTATCAAAGACAGGTGCATCTCTGGATCAAAGGCCAGACTGATCTACAATAGCAAGGTCATAACAGAAAGGGCAATACAGTGAGACAAAATGAAAGAAAACAAAACCTAAACTAAAGAAATTAAACCTAAACTAGAGAAAACAAAAACCTCAACTAACCCTGGTCAAAAGCACATGGCCCAGAGAGTCTATAAAGGTCTTAGCAGGGCAGGTTCTACTAATGCTATCTGGCTTAATGGACATCCTGTCAAATTGCCTTCTAAATATTTATGTTCCTGTGCAAAGAATGCTGCTGCTTTGATCCTTGGCTAGGTAATAACTGATGATCAAGTGCTCAGCACTAAATGAGACGTCTATGTCAACCTCACACCAAGGCTCTGGGAGCATCTCACGGCACAGCCATATCCATTGGAAACAGGAAAAGCCATGAAGGCAGCACAGCTGTTTGACACAGCTCTAGCATAGGTGAGCCAAATGCTGCAATCATTTTCATTCTTTCCCTCTTTTGTAGGTTTTTAGGCTCTATGTGTTTTATTTGGGGGAGGGGGAAGCCTTTATGCATTATGATTTTTTTCTCTCTTTTCCCAAGAAAATTATGTCTGAGTTATTTTCTTTTAGAAAAATGATATTATCTGGCTACTGTTGTGAAGGTTTCCTTATGCTTTGGAGATCATTGAGCACAGATTAGCACGTAAACTAGAAATTCCTTTATGAGGCCATTACTACAGGAATTTTTTGTGGATATCTGTCCTTAAGCAAACTCGGGAGAAACAAAGACAAGGACAAACTCTGACTGGCCAGAAAACCAGGTAACAGATTCGAGGCCTCCCTTTACAATACACTTAGAACTCTCTGAAAAATGTAGTTTAAAGTTAGGGGGTCATAGAGGGTACACCTCTGGAGGAAGAGAACTCAGTAAATAAGATAGATTGACTAAAATAACTTGTTCCTACTTTATAGTGTAGATGATGACACAAGTAGTAAAAGGAGTTAGGTATTAATATTTGCTCTTCATAAAAAAAAAGTTCAGGTGTTTTCTGTTTGTCTAGAGTGCCTTAAAACTACAAATTCTGCCAGCGTAAAAGTAGGCTGTTATATAAGAAATGTGTTTGCTTTGGATAAGACAATCTTTAGATTCTATAACTTGGAGTTATAAGGCTTATAATAAGCATAAATCTGTTCTGTTTATATTTTCTAATCATGACTGAAGTTGTAACACTTTGTAATGAAAAGTCAAACAAATCATCTGCACTTCTTTGACAGGTTAGTCTGTCATTAGTTGGTCTTTGTTCTGTGAAACCTGTGTAATAAAGAAGCAATCTCATTGCTAGTCAATCAGAACTGCAAAATTCCCCTAAGCACCTCTCCTGACTCACTCCTCTCTCCCTCGACAATTATCTCCTCTGCACACCACTCTCTGTTGCTCTCCTTCATCCATAAGCCCTGATCAAGTGGCAGGGCATTCTGAGCCACGGTTTGGAGGCCTGTTCTTTTTTTAAAAAGTATTTTATTCTTTGGAAATCACAGAAATATGTACAATGTATGTGGATTATATCAACCCCCACTGCCTTTCTTCAGTTTCCCCAGACTCCTCCTCAAGTCAGGTCACCTCCCAGCTTTGTATCCTCTGTTAACTGAATTCAATTAGTGCTGCTCATGGGTGAGTGGACACGGGGCCATCCAGCAGAGCTCAGGAAACCTCAAGGCCCATGGTATGAAGAAGAATGACTCTAGCAGATACAAGTGTCAACAGCTCCCCTCCTAGCGGTGGGGCATGGCTTGTCTGGATTTGGCACAGGCTTGCATGGATAGGTAACCACAGCAACTGAATTCCTGAGAGAAGGACCCTGCTATGTACAAAACAAGACAAACCCAAGCTGTCCTCTACAACCTCTGGCTCTTCTTACCTCTTGGGCCCCTCTTCTGCCATGGCCCCTGAGTTTGGGAGGAGGAAGTGTCCTCCTTAGGAATGAACAATCCATGTCACATACTGTCTGTACTTTGACCTTTTTGTAAGTCTCTGGAATTCTGTTCTTGTTAAGGTCTGAATTTATGTTCATTCCAGACTCCCATTAGCAACTGAGAGCTCTGGAGTGTCCTAGAGAGAAACTTGGATGAAAGGATATGGTCATTGTTGCCAGTTGTCAGTTTACATTTTGCTATTGTCTATCTAAACAAAAGGTGGGGATAAAGAGATGGCTCAGTGGTCAAGAGCACTGGCTGCTCTTCCAGAAACCAGGGCTCAATTCCCAGCACCCACATGACAGCTCACAACTGTCTATAGCTCTTGTTCCATGGGATCTGACTTCCTCACTCATGCAGATGAAACACTAATGTATAAAATAAAAATGAATAAGCTAAAAAACAAAAAAATGTTGGGTGTAGTAGAGCATACCTGTCATCGAGCACTTGGGATGTGGAGGCAGTTGGATGAGTTTAAGGCTATCCTCCCTAATACTGAGTTGGAAGCCATCCCGGGTTATCTGGTGCTCTGTCTCAAACACCTCTCTACCAGTTGACACCCCCCCTCCAACAAACATAGCAGGCAAGCCAGTCAATTATGGTAGCACATGGCTGTGCATCCAGTATTCGTGAGAGTAAGGCAAGATGTGAGTTCAGGGGAAATCTCAGCTATCAAGCAAATCAAATCTCAGCAAATCAAGATCAGCTACACAGTAAATTTTTTAATTATTTTTTTCTGAAATAGGGTTTCTCTGGGTAGTCCTGGCTTTCTGGGACTCACTCTGTAGACATACTAGAATTCTGTCTTAAACAGTGTGAGGGCTGGAGCAGTAGTTCAGTGGCAAAGTGCTGCTTCTCACTCATGGCACTCTGGATTCAACCTCCTGTCCCCTTTCACACACAGACAACACACATAGAACTAAAATAAAAAGAACCAACAAACGACTGAAGAAGAACAGGCAAAGTTGAAGGTTTATGTAGATGTGTGTGTGTGTGTGTGTGTGTGTGTGTGTGTGTGTGTGTGTGTTTGGTAAAAGGACAGTAACTGAAAATCAGGACTGTGTTTCCCCCTGGATGAGGAGGACAGCAACAACCAGGACAAGGGAGTGGCACAGTGGCCTCTAAGGCATTGAGAGACCTTGACTTCTTGACTTTAGCACTCAGCTCCCAGGATTTATTGTTATTGTCCTTTCAACCAAATATGTAAGTACAGTAGATAAGCATTACATATGCTAGTTTTAATTAAAATAAAACAAAGTTTGTTGATAGATTCTAGAACAAGCTTTAAGTACAACCAAATTCTCTCCCTCCTTGCCACACAGGGATTGAGAGGAAGGCCCTGGCATTCTCAACTATTTTCTACATACTCCTAAAGAAAAAAGAAAAAAAAGTGGGGTCTAAAATGTCTCAGTGGGAGAACAGTCACTACTCCTGTGGAGGACTCAGGCTTGCTTCCCAACACCCATATCAGGCAGTTCACGGCCTCTTGTAACTCAGTTCTAGGATATTTGATGCCCTCTTTCTGACCTATGTGGGCACCAGGCATGCAAGCAGTGCACAGATATACGTGCAGACAAAACACCCAAAAGTTAAATACTTTAAAAAGGAAAAGGAAAAGAAAAAAGTGAGCACTGCTGTATCTCTTCTAACTTCAAAATTAAATAGAAATATTCTGTGTATTTATTTATTTCTTTAAAACCAGGATAAATCTTGCTATAGCCCTGGGAGGGCACAAAACATGCGATTTTAGAAGAAAAAGACCTGAGAAGAGCTAGAGAGAGATAAGAGAAGGTAATGGGAGGTTGGTGGTGAGCATGATTGTAGTAAACTGTAATATATATAACATATATATAAAACATAATGTACATATATATGCAATGTTATTGTATGTATTAATGCACACTAAGAAAACATTTTTAAGGAATATTTTAAGTGATTCAGATACTATTAGCATGCTATCTCAAGACCAGATGGTTATTTAAACCATTACATTTAAATGTTAATAATTAAACTTAAATCAATTTAGAGCACTTTTAGGTATGTGTTGGATGGAAAGAAAACACACTGGTGGAACTTAACACAGACTGCTGAGGCACCAACTCAGTTGCAGATTTTCCTGCCTTCCAAGGGAAACCGGATCAAAAGACTCTTATTTCTTAATAACAAGTGCTGGATTTTAAAACAGATCAACTTTAGGGCAATTCATATCAAAGTATTTAATATAAAACAAAACTACATTTTTCTTCATGCAGCTTCCTGAGAGTTAGGACGTCATGTGTCAACTACCTTGCCCAGAAATACCCACTTTTCAATCTATGCATATTGATATTTATCTTTGAAAATTCTAATTACTACATAATAACAAATTTCATTGTGCAAGTGGACATTTCTAGGGTTTTCTTATGTAGAAGAGGAATAAAAATACATTTGAAGACTGACAGAAAAGAAGTCAGAGTAGCTCTATAGTAAAGTGATTGCCTGGTGTGCTCAAATCAGTGCTTTCACTCCCAACCCTAGAAAAAGAAAACCACTGATGAAATCTTAGACAATAGAAAGAGAAACCTGTAAATCATTCTAAAAAGAGGTGAAAAAAAAACTAGTTTGTACTCAAAAAAATTAGAAAGGCCTAGAACTGGCAGACATGATGTGGCCTCTGCAGTGGGCTTAGTTGGCTGACGCAGGAGGATCATGAGATCAAGTTCCACTCGATAGAATTGTTATGACAGTCTGTGCTACACAGATCCTGTTTTTGAATTGTTATGACAGTCTGTGCTACACAGATCCTGTTTTTAAAAGTGTGTACATAGATCCAACAAAAACTAAGATCTTACTATAATGAGAAAAAAAGCTAGACAGGGAGAGTATCAAGGGGGGAAAGAAATAAAGATACATGGATGTATTCTTCGCAGTGGGAACCAGAGAGTGAGCAGACACTACCCACAGATAATAAACCTGGACAGTGAGGGAATAACAGATGAAGTGAGTTCAAAGTCAAGAGAATTTACTTTGCTCACTTTGGGAAAAACTTGGTGTGGTCTGCTAATGGGTCACCACCTTCCTCCCACTTCTCCATACATCCTTGACAGGAAAAACACTGGACAAGGTCCTTTTTGCCTAGGAAAAGGAGATGGGGTCAGCTCAACAGCACAAACACCTGTCAACTCACAAGAATTCGACTCCAGATTTCACTAGTGAAATCCTGCTTGCTCCTCCAGTTGGATTATGTGTCAATACCATGCACAGGAGGCAAGAGTTCACACAAGACTCTTGGTCCTTCCGTGGGGTGGTCAGCAACAGTCAGCAATAGTCGCTGAAGGTTCCTGTGCACCATGTGCTTTGATGAACTTCTCCCAAACCATGATCCTGAAAGATTTGCCATCAGGATCTGCAGTAGCAGCTCCATGAGGGCAGAGATTTCTTTCTGTTCTGGACAATGATGACACACGGGACATTCACAGACATAGGCAACCAACAAGCAATTGCTTACAGAGTATATCGGAAGAATATACTTGTAGCTGGGGCAGGATGGAAGAGCAAACTTAGGAGCCTCTATTTAAGGCAGATTATGAAGAATCCCTGTCTCTGCTCACATTATTGCCAGCTCTCCTCCCCTAGAAATAGGAGTACTTCATCTGTGACACTCAGGCAAGGCTGGCAAGAGAAGACAATGTGTTAAGACCAGGTGGTTTGTTTTCTGCCAGTGGAATAGGCCTGTCAGATGAAGTGACCTCAGGATCCCCAAGCCCAAAGGCTGAGCACCGAGGGAACTATGGAAAGCTGAAGGTCTTATGAGGCCCCAAAGAGATCTATGACAAATGAAAATAAAGAAAAGTGCAATTCCGGAATTAGATATGTGGCAGACACAAAATTTTGACTCAGGTGCTAAAGAGATGCTCAGCATAAAGAGCACTGGCTGCTCTTGCAAAGGAGTCAGGTTTGTTTCCAGCACCACATGCTGGCACTCGGCAACTATATCTCCAGTTCCAGGATCCAACACCCTGTCTAGCCTCTGAGGGCACCAGGCAGGCATGTGGCACCCATACTTACATGCAGGCAACACTCACACACAGAAACATACAAATAAAGGGGAAAAACCCCGACTGACCTGTGTAGAAAAGGCCTGCTTTGACGAGAGCTTCAGCCTCAGGTGACTCATGGGGCCAGTCCTTAAAAGTGTCCTTCCTCAAGTCTTCATTAGCAAAGACACTGTCATTGCAGTAAGCTTGGGGAAAAGATGTGGGTGAGAAGAGCAGGCTCTGAAAACAAAGTTCAAGTTAGGTTTGTGTATAGGTGGAATGATGTCATGATCTGTGCTGGTGTCAGAATAATTGAGGGTGTTTAGAAGAGCAGGGAGAAATAAGAGGTACAAGAAATACCACGTTAGAACTGCTGGAGCAGAGTGGTAAACACCGGGGTATTCCATTCATTCTATTCATTTCTGTGCATGGTCACTGTGTTAAAATGTAACTTAAGACTGTCCCCTGGTCATCTAGCATCAGGATAGAATAATATTGAGAGGAGATTCCTATTTCCAGAGTCAGTGTGAAGATCTGAGAAAGGTCATTTCTTCTGTGGCTTTCTTAAAAACAGTCATTTTCATGGCTTGCTCTTTGAGATCACCACACTGGGAAGATCACTCATCTTGGCCCTGGGCCACTGGTCTTCTCCACACTGTGAGGACTTGAAAATTAAAGTGTCCTAACCTTGGTCTGACAAGATTATCAAGATGAAATTCTGCTGTGTTCACACATAATCCTATATTCCCCTTTTTTTCCTTTTGCTTTAAGTATTTCTTTGGCATTTGGAATACTACACTTTAATTTAACCAGAAAACTATCTTTAGTGTCTAGAAACTTTTATTGACTTTTGACTTCTATTAAGCCAGAATGTCATAGCAAATAGATTTTACTGTTTTTCTTTTTTTTCCATCAATGTATCCTATGTATATTATTTTTTAAATTTTTATTAATTATATTTTATTCACTTTATATCCCCCCATAAACCCCACCTTCCTCCCCTCCCATTCCCACCTTCCCTCCCTCTTCTCCACGTATGCCCCTCCCCAAGTCCACTGATAGAGGAGGTCCTCTTCTCCTTCCTTCTGATTCTAGTCTATGAGATCTCATCAGGGGTGGCTGCATTGTCTTCCTCTTCCCTCTCAGAGGGAGGTGATCAAAGAGCACCTACTAGAATCTGTACACCTAAAGAAACTAATCAAGAGGTAGGACTCTGGCTATAATGGTCAATCTCCATCTCAAAAGGCAAAGAGGATGGACATCAGAACAAGAAGAACACAGGAAACAAGTTAGGAGCCAATCACAGAGGGCCTCTGAAAGGCTCTGCCCTGCAGACTATCAAAGCAGATGCTGAGGCTTATGGCCAACTGTTGGGCAGAGTGCATGCAATCTTATGAAAGAAGTGGGAAATAGTAAGATCTGGAGAGGACAGGAACTCCACGAGAGCAACAGAACCAAAAAATCTGAGCACAGGGGTCTTCCCTGTGACTCATACTCCAACCAAGTACCATGCATGGAGATAACCTAGAACCCCTGCACAGATGTAGCCCATGGCAGTTTAGTGTCCAAGTGGGTTCCATAGTAATGGGAACAGGGACTGACTCTGACATGAACTAATTGGCCTGCTCTACTGTTTTTCTTAGTTCTCACAAGTATTTTTCTCTGGTTGGAGCAGGCTGGCACTTGTGTTTCTTTGGCTTCCTTCTTTATCTGATCATTTCCTTCACCTATATTAGGAAGCTGTTTCAGGAGTGAATATTCCTTAATTTCTTAACAGCACACTATGTCACTTTAAGAATGCTTTTGGGGACTGGGAATGTAGCTCAGTTGGTAGCATTCTCTCCTAGCTTTCAGAAAGTCCTTCGTTCCATCACCAGCACCCAAGAAGCTCTGTCTCAGCACTCAGGAGGAGAAACAAAAGTTCAAAATTCATTTGCATTTGAGGCCAGCCTGGAATAGGAGAGATGCTCAAAAATGCTTCCAAAACATGTTATCCAAAATGTTAGCTGTTTTAAAGAAACATCCATGACAGCACCCACCCTACCAAACTTAGCTGTGTTTACCTATGCTAAACAGTGAGCCAGTTCATGGCTCCACAGTATAGATGCTTGCTGCTGAGCCCGAAAAACTTTTAATTAATCCCTGGAACCCTCATGGCAGAAGGAGAGAAGCAACTCCTATGTTGTCCTCTGGCTTCCGACCTTCACACATGGACCCACACATACACATATACATTATGGAAATAACTGAGTGTAAATTGGGTTTTGTTTTCCTTCGTTTTAGAGACAGATTTTCTTCGTGTAGACTTGTTTGTCCTGGACTAGTTTTGTAGACCAAGCAGGTTTCAAACTCAAAGATCCACCTGCCTCTGCCTCCCTGAGTGCTGGGATTACAGGCATGTGCCACAGTGACTGGCTGGGTGTCAATTTTTTAAAGATTTACTTTTAAGGATTCACTTATTTTTATTTTTGATGTAGGTGTTCTGTCTGCATGTTTGGCTGTACCACATGTGTGCAGTGGCCAAGGAGGTCAGAGGACTGTATTAGTTTCTCTGGAACTATACTTGCAGAGTTGTCAGCTACTACAGGGTCCTGGGAACCTAGCCTGAGTCCTTCCCAGGAGCGCAAAGTACATTAACCACTCAGCCGTCTCTCCCAGCCATAAAATAAAATAAAATAAAATAAAATAAAATAAAATAAAATAATAAAATAAAATAAAATAAAATAAAAACAAAACAAAACAAAAAAAAAAAAACAAAGCTATTCCATGATGGAGAAATCATTTATAAAAATATTTTTTGAAGAAAGTTGATGAGGGCTGAAGAGATGGCTCAGTGGTTAAAAGCACTTTCTACTCTTTTAGGGGACCTGAATTCGGTTCCAAGCACCCACATCAGACAGCTCACAAATGCCTGTTACTCCACCTCGAAGGGATCTGATGCCCTTGTCTGGTTTCCAAAAGCACCTGTATATGTGCAGCGTGTGCACACAGAAAGAGAGAGACAGAGAGACAGAGAGACAGAGAGACAGAGCCTGAGATACAGACAGAGACAGAGAGAGAGAGAGAGAGAGATAGAGAGAGAGAGAGAGGGAGAGAGAGAGAGAGAGAGAGAGAGAGAGAGAGAGAGAGAGAGAGAGAAACACAAAAAGAAAGAACAAACAAAGACTTTGGAATGTGCCTGAGATTTTACCTGATACCATAGGTAATTCTCTTCTGACCCAGGAATTCACAAAATGTTCTCCCTGAGGAAAAGAAATTCAGGTCACTGCCTGATTGGCTGACTTACAAGATATACATCTATCTGTGGCCTGCAACTTAAGGTCTTCCCAAACTGAAGTGAATTTTCATTCAAGCAGCAGAATTTGAGCAAAGCAGCCCTTTAATTTTGGTTTGATTTCTATTGATCTTGTAAACTTTTATGCAGTGCCTAACATCATTGAAATGGAAGCTTTCTCAGGGTCACTCTTACCACAAACCCTGCTCAACCACAGAACTGCAGTTACACACAGAGGTGTATTTTTTTACTCATGAGGAACTGAGACATGGGAAGGGAGCCTCGCTCAGAAGAACCTCTCCAACCAAGCAGCTCTCCCTGTGAGAAAATTGCACCCCAACTGTCAGCCCATGCCCAGTCACACAATACAGTCTCCTTTAGCTTCAGTTTGAGGTGGGTTCCCACTGCTTGCCACTAGAATGTCCTTACTAGTTTAAGGGTGTAAATAACCAGGTTCAGGAGCCAGCTTTGAGTGCCCAGACTCTGCCATGTATTAGGTCAGAAGATTGAGTCAGACATCCAGATAGAGGCGGCAGGAGGTAGCTAGAGTAGTGAGTGGAATCACTCAGAGGGAAGATGAAGGAGGCAGCAGAAGCAACCCAAAGCCAGCCTGGAAACTGTCTAAGTGGTTCCAGCTTCACAAGACAAGAGTTTTGTTTACTCTCTGCAGAGAAGAGGCAGGACAATGACAAGAGAAAGGAAGAGAAACACAGAGTATTTGGGAAAACAAACAAACAAAAATGAACATCATCCTGATGAATCATATATTATTAGGTAACAAACATAGGCTATTAGAAAGAGTTGGCACTTGTAAATTACCGTCACATGAACAAATCCCTCATAGCTTTGAATATATTGGGCAATTTCCTCTGATGATTTCTTACTTTGAAGAAATTCACATCTATAATTAAAATATACTCCAAGTTCCTGGGGCTGTACCATTTCCCAGGACACGCATCAATCTGCAGCCCTAGAGACCAGCACAGATCAGGGACCAACAGGTGAAACCTCCCCCACCCTTCCCCATCTACTGGCCTGCCAGCAATAGTAATGAGTTCTGCCCAGAATGCTTGAGCTCCACTTCCCTGTGAGCCCTAAACCTCAGTTTCCCCGGCCTGTGCCATTTCCCGGGACACGCTCCGATCTGTGGCCTTGGAGATCAGCATTGATCAGAGAGCAGCATCAAGGATCAGGAAGTAGCAGACCAGCATGGATCAAAGAGCAGCAGGAAAAGCATAAGGCTGAGGCCATCTGGGACCAAGATCTCCACCTATAACTCCAGAGACCTGCTACCATCAGAGACCACCAGGCCTTCTAATACCAAAGTCAACCAAATGACTCAGAATCAGTGCAAGAACACAAGCAACAAATCCCAGGGCCATGTGCCATCACCAAACCCAACTATCTACCACAGCAAACCCTGAGGACACTATCACACCATAAGCACAAGAAAACAGTCTTAAATCTGATGTTGTGAAAACAAATGATTAAAACCTTAAAAGAAGTAAATAAATCCCCCAAAGAAATTCAGGAAAATACAATCAAACAGGTAAAGGAACTGAATAAATCCCTTAGAGAAACACAGAAAAAACAAAACAAAAAAAACAGCCAAATAGGAGAAGGAAAAGAATAAAACTATCCAAGACCTAAAAAGGGAAACAGAAGCCATAAATAAAACACAATCTGAGGCAATCCTGAAGATGGAAAACCTAGGGAAGAAAACAGAAACTACAGACAAAAGCATCACCAACAAAATACAAGAGATGGAAGAGAGAATCTCAGCTGTAGAAGATACTATTGAAGAAATAGATTCATCAGCCAAAGAAAATGTTAAATATAAAACATTCCTGACATAAAACATCTATGAAATCTGAGATAATAGCAAAAGACCAACCCTAAGAATAATAGAAATTGAAGGAGAAGACTCCAAGCTCCCAGGCCCAGAAAATATTTCCAACAAAATCATAGAAGAAAATTTCCCCTACCTCTAGAAAGAGGTGCCTATAAATATACAAGCCTACAGAACACCAAATAGACTGGACCAGAAAAAAAATCCTCCCATCACATAATAATCAAAACACCAAATGTACAGAACAAAATAGAATATTGAAAGCTGAAAGGGAAAAAGGCCAAGTCACATTAAAAGGCAGACCTATCAGAATTAAATCTGACTTCTCACCAGAAACACTAAAAGCAAGAAGGGCTTGAGCAGCTATCTTACAGACACTAAGACACCACATATGTCAGCCGTGACTAATATGTCCAGCAAAACGTCAATCACCATAGAGGGAGAAAGCAAGATATTCTATAACAAAAACAAATTTAAACAATACCTAACCACAAACGCAGCCCTACAGAAGGAAAATGACAGAGGGAAAACTGCAACCCCAGCAGGCTAATCACACCCAGAAAAACACAGGAAACAAATAACCCCAAAACAATAAACCAAAACAGGGAAGGGGCACATACACACACACACACACACACACACACACACACACACACACAGCACCACAAACACCACCACCACCATCAAAATAATGGGAATCAACAACCAGTGGTCATCAATCTCTCTCAACATCAATGACCTCAACTCCCTGTTAAACACACACACACTCACACACACGCTAACAGAATGGATGTGTAAACACGACCCATCATTCAGTTGCTAACAAGAAACACACCTCAGTAACAATGATAGACATTACCTCAGAATAAAGGGCTAGAAAAAGGTTTTCCAGGTAAATGGTCACAGAAGCAAGCTGTAGTGGCTATTCTAATATCTAACAAAATAGAGTTTCATCCAAAATTAATTAAAAGAGATGAGAAAGGGCACTTCATACTCATCCAAGGAAAAATCAACCAAGATTATATTTCATTTCTGAACATATATGCCCAAAATGCAAGAGCACCCACAGTCATAAAAGAAACATTACTAAAGCTTAAATCACACGTTGAACCCCACACGTTAACAATGGGAGGACTTCAACACATCTCTCTCACCAAAGACAGATCATCGAGACAGCAACTAAACAGAGAAATAATGAAACTAATTGATGTTATGAGTCAATTGGACCTAACAGCGATCCACAGAACATTTCATTTAAACACCAAAGAATATGCCTTTTTCTCAGCACCTCTTGGAATCTTCTTCAAAACTGACCACATACTCAGATAAAAAGCAAACCTCAACAAATATAAGAAAATTGAAATGACACCTTGTATTCTATCAGAATACCATGAATTAAAGCTAGACTTAAACAATAACAGAAACAGTAGAATGCCTACAAACTCACAGCACTTGAACAACTCTCTAGCTAATGACTACTGGGTCATGGAGGAAATAAAGAAATTAAAAGCTTTCCAGAATTCAATGAAAATGAAAGCACAACATATCTAAACTAATGGGACACAATGAAAGAAGTACTAAGAGGAAAGTTCATAGAACTATGTGCCTTCATAAACAAATGTAGAGAGCTTATACGAGCAACTTAATAGGACAATTGAAGGCTCTAGAAAAATGGAAGCAAACACACCCAAGAGGAGTAGGCATCAGGAAATAATCCAACTCAGGGATAAAATCAATAACCTAGAAACAAAGAGAACAATACAGAAAATCAACAAAACAAGAGCTGATTCTTTGAGAAAATCAACAAGATAGACAAACCCTTACCAAACCCTTAGCTAAAAGACAGAGGGAGAGTATCCAAATTAATAAAATCAGAAATGAAAAAGGGGCTATAACAACAGATACCAAGGAAATCCAAAGAATCATTAGATCATACTTCCAAAGCTGTATGCCACAAAATTGGAAAATCTAAATGAAATGGATGATACTTACCAAAGTAAAGTCCAGATCAGGTTAACAATTTAAATAGACCTATAACCACTAAGGAAATAGAAGCAATCATCAAAAGCCTTCCGACCAAAAAGAGCCGTGGACCAGATGGTTTTAGCCTAAATTTTAACAGACTTGCAAAGAATTAGTACCAACACTCCTCAAACTACTTCACAAAATAGAAACAGAAGGAACATTGCCAAACTCATTCTATGAGACCACAGTTACCCTGATACTGAAACCACAAAAAGACCCAACAGAGAATTTCAGATCAATCTCCTTTATGAACATTGACTCAAAAATACTCAATAAAATACTTAAACTGAATCCAAAAACACATCAAAATTATCATCCACCATGATCAAGCAGACTTCATCCAGAAATGCAGGGATGGTTCAACATATAAAAATCCATCAACCTAATCCACCATATAAACAAACTGAAGGAAGAAAAAAAAATCTTATGATCATCTCATTAGATGGTGAAAATGCCTTTGACAAAACCCAACATCCCAAGGAGGATCCAAGATGACAGTGACCAGCGGCATAGTATCTGAGAGGCTGAGGACCTGAAACTCCAAAATTGGTGAGTGGAGGGGCAGCTAAAGCCTGAAAATCGACAATGAGGCTTCCTGAACAAGAGGGGGCATCACATGAGTTGAGACCTTTAGATTCAGGTCACCGAAGGACTTCTCTGGGGACAGAGAGAAGCGAACTTTTGAACCCTTTGCACTTCCCTTTTTCGGGCCTCCCTCGGAGTTGGCCCACAGTGCCAGAGATTCTCAGCACAGAACTCTCTGCCTGGGGATTGAGACAGCAGAGGCGGAACTCCTATATCCTCAGCTGCGTGGCTGCCAGCTTTACCCACATTCTGAGTCCCAGATCCAAGGTACCAGCCTTCTTGGTCCCAGGTCCTGGGTCTGCAAGCAGCTGTACAGACTCTGCAGGGCCTGCTAGCCAGTGACTATATGTCCCCTCAGTGGTGGACAGCTGGCTGTACAGCCACCAAAAGAACCAAGTACACCAGGTACCAGGCCACCTAGGTCTGTGGACCAATGTTGTGGTCCCCCAGGACTTCCCAGCAGGCACCTGAACCAGCCTCCCATTCTGATGCTGCCGCTGGACTCCCTACTTTGGTGGTTGCAGCACCACTGAGCTGACAGAGCTCATCCTCCCATGTTTGACTCAGCAGGTCCAAACAGAGAGCAGGGGTACCAAGAAAGTTGCCGATTTGACATGCTAGAGAGAGAGTGTGCCCTCAAGTCCCTGCAGAGCCCCAGATCCAGGGTCCTTCTAAGATAGCAGCTGGTCATCAGATCCCTCCCATCCACAAATCCACTGTGGGAAACAGAGGGATTTTTGGGACATTGAAGCCCCTGCTCTGCGGGGTCCACCAGTGGAGTTCAGGCAAATAACATCTGGAGCTCAGACAGAGCCAGATACCAGTAGCCTGTAGGACACTGAGGTACTCAGGGAATTTTCATAAGCAATTATCACCAGCCTGTGTGACACTTTCAGTGCCTGCAACCCCTTTGGTGCCTGCAAGGCAGCACCCTCCCACACACTCAAGGCTTCTACATTATCTACCCCCCTGTCTCCTTAGGGTACAATTCCGGCCATGTGCAAACACACACCCTTGCCCAAACTTGTCCTGCTGTGCCCTGATACTTTCCTCCCACAGGTACAGCTGAAACACCAATGCACATGCTGAAACCACTGGACCTCTCTCATCTTCCTGAAGAATTCTCCAGACTCCAGAGAAAGACCATACAGTCTGAACTGCAGAATCCAGGAAGAAACAGTGAAGGTTACAGATAAGCAAATTGCCAGAGGTCGGTGAAAGAACTCATCCAACAAAAATCAGGACATTATGGCTTCACCAGCAACCACCCAAATCAATGGCTATCCAATCCATCTGAAACAGGAAAATGACTGTAAAGCTATGCTTATCCAGTTATTAGAGGCACATAAAGAGGAAACAAACAGATCTCTCAGAGAAATACCATAAAAATAGAGACAGTTAAAGAGGAAATGAACACATGTCTCAAAGAATTGACCACACAAATGGAGGCAAATAAAGAGGAAATGAACAAAGCTCTCAAAGAAACACAGTCAAATATAACCAAACAAAAAGAGGCACAAGTAGAGGCACAATTACTGGAATAGAGAGAGGAAACGAACCAAAAAAATTGAGGCCATCATACAGAGACAGGAATCTACCTTCAAAAAGATGAAGGAATGGTGCAAGGCATAAAAACAAAATAAGAATCAATAAAACACACACACACACACAGAGAGAGAGAGAGAGAAAAAACTTCTAACATGGACTCTATTGCCTGGTTTGGATCAGCTCCCCATGGCAGGACTGCGTTTCCTGGCCTCGGTGGACGAGGATATGCTCAGTCCTGATGTGACTTGATGTCTTGGGTAGGGCTGATAAAAGGGAAGAGGACTCTTATTTTCTGGAAGGAAAGGGAGGGGAAGGCAAGGAAGGAAAGGGAGAGGAGATTGGGAGGAGAGGAGGGAAGGGTCACCCTTATGATGTAATGCAAATGAATTTAAATAAAAGAAAATTTTCTTTCTTAAAAAACTCTATAAACAGAGATGTTCTACACTGCAAAGACCGTTTAATAAAACCTCTCAAATTATTGGACTTTATACATTACTAATACTGTCAGGAAAAATACTTGCAAACACAAGACCTGAGTAGGTCCCAACCAGATGGAGACCCAGCACTGAGCAGGGAAGTGGACACAAGGACCCTAATCAAGAAGCTATTTAACTGATCCCTGCTGATGAGGGGACAATCGGTCTCCAGTGGAGTGTCACTGGGTATAATCACACACTTCAGGGCAGGCCTATGCCCAGGAATCCTTGCCAACACAAAACACACTCCGTTTTTTTTTTGTTTTTTTTTTTTTTTTTGGTCATCCTAGTTTTTTGATTGTTATGATTTTCTTGTGAAGAGGGGCGATTTCAAAGAATAATAAGAATAGACAAAAAAATCCATACCAGGGTCCAAGTTCCAGAAAATATCTTCAAGAAAATCAAAGAAGAAAAATTTTCCAATTTCAAAAAAGAGATGTCCATAAACATATAAGAGGCCTATAGAACACCAAATAGACTAGACCAGAAAAGAAATTCTTCATGTCACATCATAGTCAGAACACTGAATCTACAGAACAAAGAAAATATATTAAAAGCAGCAAGGGAAAAATGCCAAGTAACATATAAAGGTAGACCTATCAGAAACACACGAGACTTCTTATCAGAAACTATGAAAGCCAGAAGGACCTGGGCAGATGTCATGCAGACTTCATGGGACCACAGATGCCAACCCACAAAGCTTTCAATCAACATAGACGGAGAAAAAAAACCATTCCATGACAAAACAAAATTTAAGCAATATCTACACAGGAAGCTAGCCTTACAGAAGATAATAGAAGGAAAACTCCAATCCAATGAAAACACTACACTCAAGAAAACATAGGATACAGATAATTTCCCAACAAAAATTACAAGAAAACAATCAATGAATCACAGTAAGTCCACCAATTCCACAATAAAAGGAACTAACAGTCATTGGTCACTATTATCCATCAACATCAATGGACTCAAATCTTCAATAAAAAGACACAGGCTAACAGGATGGTTGCAGAAACAGGATACAACATTCTGCTGTATCCAAGAAACACACCTCTGCAACAGAGATAAACACTACCTCAGAGTAAGGGGCTAGAAAAATGTTTTTCAAGAAAATGGACCCAGAAAACAAGCTGGGGGTAACTATCCTAATATCTAATAAAATAGACTTTCAACCAAAATTAATCAAAAAATATGAGGAGGGGCATTTCATTCTCATCAAAGGAAAAATCCACCAGGAGGACATCACAATTTTGAACATCTATGCCCCAAATACAAGACCACCTACATTTGTAAATGAAACATTATTAAAGCTAAAATCATTCATCCATCCCAACACCTTAATAGTGGGAGACTTTAACACTCCACTCTCACCAAGGGACAGATCATCCAGACAGAAGCTAAACAGGGAAATAAGGGCACTTACAGAGTTCCTAAATCAAATGGACCTAATAGATGTCTACAGAACTTTTCACCCAAATTCAAAACAGTATACCTTCTTTGAGCACCTCATGGAAACTTCTCCAAAATAGACCATATAGTTGGTCACAAAGCAAGCCTCAACAGATACAAGAAGATTGAAATAATCCCTTGTATCCCGTCTGATCACAATGGAATAAAGCTGGAGCTCAACAACAACAGAAATAGCAAAAAGCCTACATATTCATGAAAACTGAACAACTCCCTACTCAATGACAGCTGGGTCAGGGAAGAAATAAAGAAAGAAATCAAAGACTTCGTAGAATTCAATGAAAATGAAGGTAAAACATACCCAAACTTATGGGACACAATGAAAGCAGCGCCGAAAGGAAAGTTCATAGCACTAAGTGCCTGCAAGAAAAATTTGTAACATCCTATACAAGCAACTTAATAGCTTACCTGAAAGCCCTAGGGAAAAAAAAAGAGAAGCAAACACACCAGTAGACACCTGGAAATATTCAAGCTCAGGTCAGAAATCAATAAATTAGAAACAAATAAAACAATTCAAAGGATCAATGAAACCAAGAGCTGATTCTTTAAGAAAATCAACAAGATCGACAAACCTTTAGCCAAGCTAACTAAAAGGAAGAGAGAAACTAAAAGAGGGACATAACAACAGGCACTGAAGAAATCCAAACAATCATTAGGTCTGACTACAAAAGCCTATATGCAAAAAAATTTGAAAATCTAAATGAAATGGACAATTTTCTTGATAGATTGCACTGACCAAAGTTAAATAGAGATCGGGCAGAAAGATTGAAAAGTCCTCTATGCCCCAAGGAAACAGAAGCAGTCATCAACAGTCTCCCTTCCAAAAAAAAGCCAGGGCCAGATGGTTTCAGTGCAGAATTCTACCAGGCCTTCAGGGAAGAGCTAACTCCAATTCTCTTCAAACTATTTGACAAAATAGAAACAGAAGGAACATTACCAAACTCATTCTATGAAGCCACAATCACCTTGATACCTAACCACACAAAGACCCAACAAAAAAAGAGAATTTTAGACCTGTCTCTCTTGTGAACATTGATGTAAAACTACTCAATAAAATACTTGCAAACTGAATCCAAGAACACAAAAAAAAATCATCCACCATGACCAAGTAGGTTTCATCCCAGGCATGCAAGGGTGGTTCAATATACAGAAATCCATCAATGTAATCCACAATATAAACAAACTGAATGAGAAAAACCACATGATAATGTCCTTAGATGTTGAAAAAGCATTTGACAAAATCCAAAACCCATTCATGATTAAAGTCTTGGAGAGACCAGGGATACAAGGTACATACTTAAACATAATAAAGGCAATATAGAGCAAGCCTACAGCCAACATCAAACTAAACAGAGAGAAACTTAAATCAATCCCACTGAAATCAGGGCCAAGGCAAGGTTGCCCACTCTCTCCATATTGCTTCAACATTATACTTGAAGTCCTAGCTAGAGCAATAAGACAACTAAAGGACATCAAAGGAATACAAATCAGAAAGGAAGAAATCAAAGTATTACTATTCACAGATGATATGATAGTATACATTAATCACCCTAAAAATTGAACCAGAGAACTCCTTCAACTGACAAACGCCTTCAGCAAAGTGGCTGAATACAAAATTAACTCAAAAACTCAGAAGCCCTCTTGTATAAAACAGGATAAAAAGATAAAACAGCCGAGAAAGAAACTAGGAAAACTACATCCTTCACAATAGCCACTAAAAACATAAAAGTTCCTCAGTGTGATTCTAACCAAGCAAGTGAAAGACCTGTTTGAAAAAAAAGTCAAGTCTCTGAAGAAAGAAATTGAAGAGGATATCAGAAGATGGAAAGATCTCGCATGCTCATGGATCGGTAGGATTAACATAGTGAAAATGGCCAACCTGCCAAAAGCAATATACAGATTCAATGCAATTCCTATCCAAATACCAACACAATTCTTTACAGACCTTGAAAGAAAAATTCTCCACTTCATATGGAAAAATAAAAAACCCAGAATCTCCAAAATGATCCTGTACAACAGATCATATGGAGGTATCTCCATCCCTGATCTCAAGCTGTACTACAGAGCAATAGTAATAAAAACTGCATGGTATTGGCATAGAAACAGAATGGTGGATCAATGGAACCAAATAGAAGAACCAGAAATAAATCCACACACCTATGGATATTTGATTTTTGACAAAGAAGCCAAAACCATTCAATGGAAAAAATACAGCATCTTCAACAAATGATGCTGGTCCAACTGGATGTCTACATACAGAAAAATTAAAATAGATACATGTTTATCACCCTGAACAACACTAAAGTCCAAGTGGATCAAAGACCTCAACATAAAACCAGACACACTAAATCGGTTAGAAGAAAAAGTGGGGAAGAGCCTAGAACTCATTGGCACATAATGCAGATATCCTGAATAGAACATCAACAGCACAGGCTCTAAGAGCAACAATCAATAAATGGGATCTCATCAAACTAAAAAGCTTCTGTAGAGCAAAGGACACCGTCATCAGAAAAAAAAGGATAGTCTACAGACTGGTAAAGAATCTTCACCATCCCTATATCTGACAGAGGACCAATATCCAGAATATATAAAGAAATAAAGAAGTAAAAAGCAACAAATCAAGTAAACTAAAAGGAGCTAAAAAGAGAATTCTGTGTAGAGGACTATAGAATGGAAGAGAAACACCTAAAGTAACACTCAACTTCCTTGGCCATCAGGGATATGCAAATCAAAATGACCCTGAGATTTCACCTAACACCCATCAGAATGGCTAAGATCAAAATCTCAAGTGACAACACATGCTAGAGAGGATGTGGAGAAAGAGGAACCCTTCTCCATTGCTGGTGGAAATGTAATTTGTGCAACCACTTCGGAAATCAGTCTGGTGCTTTTTCAGATAATTAGGAATAGTGCTTCCTCAAGATCCAGCTATACCACTCCTAGGCATATATTCAAAGATGCTCAAGTACACAACAAGGACATTTGCTCAACCATGTTTGTAGCAGCTTTATTCACAATAGCCAGAACCTAGAAACAACCCAGATGTCCCTCAACGGAGGAATGGATACAGAAATTGTGGTACATTTACACAATGGAATGCTATTAAAAACAAGGAAATCATGAAATTTGGAGGCAAATAGTGATCTAGAAAAGATCATCTTGAGTTAGGTATCCCAGAAGCAGAAAGACACAAATGGTATATACTCACTTATAAGTGGATACTAAGCCTATAAGTAGGACAAACATACTAAAATCTGTACACCTAAAGAAGCTAAACAAGAAGGACGTTCCAGGGTAACATGATCAAACCTCACTTAGAAAGACAAATAGGATGGACATTGGAAGTAGGAGAAACAAGAAACAGGACAGAAGCATACTATAGAGGAGCTCTGAAAGACTCTACCTAGCAGTGTATCAAAGCAGATGCTGAGACTCATAACCGAACCTTGGGTAGAAACCAGGGAATCATATTTAAGAAGAGGGAGTTAGTATGACCTGGAGAGGATGGAAGCACCACAAGGACCAAATATATCTAGACACAGGAATCTTGTCTGAGACTGATTCTCCAACCAAGGACCATTCATGGATATAACCTAGAACCCCTGCTCAGACGTAGCCCATGGCAGCTTAGCATCCAAGTGGATTTCCCTAGTAAGGAGAACAGGGACTGTCTCTGACATGAACTCAATGGCTGGCTCTTTGACAACCACACCCACCCACCCAGGGAGGAGCAGCTTTGTTAGGTCACAGAAGAGGACATTGCAGCCAGTCCTGATGAGACCTGATAAGCTAGGGTCAGATGGAAGGGGAGGAGGACCTCCCTATCATGGACTTAGAGAGGGACAGGGAGGAAAGGAGGGAGGGAGAGTGGGCATGGGAGGGTATGAGGAAGGGGGCTACAGCGGGGATACAAAGTAAATAAACTAATTAATGTAAAAAATAAAAATTAGACAAAGAAAGGCTAAAAAAAAAGAAAAGTAGTGGTTACAAGATTGATTTAAAAAAAACTAAGAATGTATTAAAAATATCCTTTATGGATCAAGCCAATAAAATCACTCAATAATCCAGCAAAAATAATAATAATAATAATAACTTTATAAATAGAAGAAAAAGCTAAGTTCATGTGATTCAAACTTATCACTATGTGACCACTTAAAAAGTTCTGGGGTGACCCCGTATAGGATAGGAGGAAGATCAGAACTCAAGGGAATACCCCAACAATGTGGCTTTTATCTCTAGGTTTATTTTGCTCTGTAAAACATTAAAAAGTTTACTCATGAAATACGATCCACTTACTTGGGGAACCACTTGGCATGCTCCTTCCAGGGATCGTCTCCTTCTTCCCAGTTTCCCAGGCATCCACCGCAGGAGAAGCACTGCACAGTGACCCTTTCACCTACAGATGCAGGGAAGACCAGGTGTGTCTTGGAGCTGATCATACTGAACCAGAGCAACACAGACCCCATCATGCTTGCTCTTCCATGTCCCCTCTGGCAGAATCCCTGGCCACAGTCCCACTGCCCTAAATGACCCGCTTCTGAGCTCTGGACCTCCCATCCCAGTCATGGCCATCCTCCATAGACACAGCCCAGGGCTTTGGAGGTCCTACCTAGGTGATCTAGCACTCAGCTACACACTCAGCCCACGGCCGGTACTCTTAAGGTCTATATGTAAAGAAAAGCAACATTTTACTTTACACACATATGTGTGTGCATGTGTGTATGCTTATACATACATATCTATAGAAAACCAATAATGTTTCATTAAATGTGCATTAAGGCAGAAGCAAAGTTATTAAAGTTGAAATGTAATGAAATACACATTATGTCTAATGTAACACAGTTCATTAGCAAAATACTGCCCACAAAATGGAACCTAACCCTTATCCACCACAGAAAACCTCACAAAATGGGACCCAGTTAGTTACCTGTAAAGACAAAGCCGGCTGTGGAAAGTACACGTGACGAGGTCCCTTGGGCATAAAACGGCCACTTCTCAAAGGACTCCAGCCTGGCCTCCTCTTCTTGGTACTGTGCTTTGCCGCCTCTCAGCGTCTTCTCTGGACTCTTCACCCTTATGTCATACTTGCCAATGTTACCGACATCTTTGCCCAACAGGAACTCACATTCTGGACAAAATTTCTTGTGGATTTCTATGGGAACTTTCCTGAGGCTGGTGTGAAAGAGGATTAAGCTATAGCAAAAGCACTGCACCCCAAGTTTCACCCCAGTAAGGTAAAACCCAGCAGCTGCCATGTCCTGAGGCATCCATGACCTATATGGGTCATAGGTCACAAAAGTCTTTAATCTCCTGGCTTCACTGCGCATCTGTGAGTTAAAACCTTTCTTCATTTTCATTCGTTCTTTGTGCTCTTCTTCTTCATGGCTCTTGGCCAGCAGCACTTCATCCACATCGAGAAGAGCAGAGAGCTCATGGAGATGATCATAATCAAACTCAGTAACTGGCTCCTCAGAGGCCTCCCCATGCTCGGCCATCTTCTAAAAAAGAAAGGAAAACAGATAATGGTGATAGCAATGCTTTGCTATAAAGAACATGAATTTCAGTCCCATGAGGTGGCTCAGAGGGTAAAAACACTTGCAGCTAAACCCAGGACATGGAAAGAAGAGAACTGACACCCACAAGTTGTCGTCTGACTTCCACATGGACATGGGAATACACACACTCATACCCCTGCCCCATATGTCAAAACAAAGGGACTAAAAAGAAATAATTGCTGTGTTAACTTGTATCTCAAGCAAGTGGACTAGGCCATGAGGACCAGCTATGAACAAGACAAATAGGCCTGTTTCCATCCATAAAGTCTCCCCCCACCTTTTGTTTCTTTGTTTGTTATTCTGAGATAGAATTATGCTATGTATTCCATGCTGGTCTAGAACTTGTGGCCGAGGCAGGCGCCACAGGAAGGTGTTTACCTTCTTTGTTTACCCTCTTTGGTTTGAGTTGTGCACATCTCCCTCTTGTAATAACCTACATATACCACAGACACCCTGCCACTTTCATTGGGCCACTTTCTGGGCTTTTGGATTTTTTTCTTTTCTCTTTGGTGACAGTCAAGTGTAGGCAGTCTCTATTAAAGTGTGGCACCAATGCATTAGGAAGGGAGAATGGACAGGCTGATCTCACCTGCAAACTAGTTTGTGGTGCATATGCAGGAAAGTAAAACTACTTTCTCACATTTATGGAAAGTTCCCTATTGAGCATCTTTATCTTTCACATAATTACTTATGCATATGAAGAATGTCAGATGTGTTAATGTGAAGGACATGCTCAGGGACTAAAGGCTTAAATTCAGCCTGTCAGACAAAACAAAGAACCTGTCTCCTTTCTTGTAACTCGACTCCTCATTTCCTCAACCCCATGAGTGAAAGCCCAAGCAATAATCAGGGTGTGTCAGAACTCTCATTCACACAGCCATTTGTGCATCTTGACACTGTATCCTGCTCTAATCTGTAGCTTCACTTTGCTCCACATAAACTAATTTAGCTTCTTTTGAAAATCTAGAGCCTTTGTTTTCAGTTGTGTGTATAAAAGGCCAAGAGCTTGAAAACAGACAGACCACATCAGCCTACAGGATGCTACACAGTTTGTATCACCAAGACCTGTTCCAAATGTGAATAATGGCCCCATTGTTGTGATGCGGGCACATATTTGCCATGCATGTTAGAGAAAAATGTACACGAAATCCCATAGCCTCGTAGAGAAAATGTGGTAAAATCACCCTGTTCTTTAAACCCTTCTCTTCCGTTCACTTGTCAGGGCTAGTGCTCTGCGTGTAAGCTGTGTTAGGTCCACAGTGGCCCCCACAGTGGTGGTGCCAATTACCATGTCTTATCTCAGGCAGGACTCTGGCCAGGAAAACAGAAGTTTATTGAGTAAACCAGAGGGTAAATTCAGCATCCCTCAGGAACCTCAAAGGCACCTTTCTGTTTACCAGGAAAATCACCACTTCCTTTATCCAGCTGTCCCTAACAGTCACCTACTTGGGGCATGGACATCTAGTTCCTGTTAACCCCGAACAGCAAAAGCCTGCACTAACTCCCAGGCTGTTTTGAGCCACACCTCTCCTCCCTATTCCCTTAAGATTGACAAGGCTTTTTCTGTGCCACTGTTCCCTGGCCTCCAAGTGAACACCTGGCACTTTAATTTCCTAAACGAACTATTTTTTACCCATGGGTGGTCCAGTTCAGTGGTTTTACTTACCCTTGCTTACAAACTCCAGATGCAGGGGAGGATTTGAGTCTGGCAGGCAGCCACTGAGCTTCCCAAGATCTTATACCTCTTTACAGTGGGTTGTATGAAGCACAGGGATGCTTACAGGCAAGGAGATAGTTTATTAAAGGAGACATTCTAATCAGCTAAGAATGCTTCCTGGACTGTGACCCAGACCCAAGAGAGGAAAGGGACAGCTCTGCCTGACACTTCACACAATATTTGCCTCTCCCAGTGTTCTTACAAAGCTATCTCTTCTGCAGCATACTCCTTTGGTTGAAATGAAGCCCATGTCAAGAAGGGCTTCCAGTCTTCCACTGTTGCTGTCTTTCGAATTAATCTCTGGAACCTCCTCCTCTACACTATTCCCTATTCTATTATTATATTAGTAGAACATAATTATCATTATAGTTGCTACAGAATTTATCTTATCAATTATTTTTCTCTAAGTTAGAATGTTGCATTGTCCCATTAGCCTATATAGATATAGACATGGACATACAAAGACATAGACATAGATATAGACATAGAGACAGAGACATAGATATAGACAGACATAAGCATAAATGTACATATACCTGCAATGTACTGGGGTGGCTGTTGGGGATCGAGCCCAGGTCCTCTATTTTGCCTAACAGGCTTGGACTAACCAAGCCCTTAGTCCCTTCAGTAGTCTAGGGTGGATGTAAAGCACTGAGCCCAGGACCTTTTGCATACCAGGAAAGTACCCCACCTCTGAGCTGCCTCAGCCAGCACAGCCATGGGCAATACAGGGACATGGCAGGGTAATAGTAGACAGAGACACAAGTCTCTGGGTTTCCTGCAAGAGTAAATGATTCTCATTTTCCCACTGTGTATTTATTGGTTTGCTAGCTAATAGAGAGCCCTGCAGTCAGGGCTTGAGCAAACAGGATTTTCATCCCCTTATCTGAGTTCTTCCTTTTGCACTTCATGCCCTTGTAGACTTTCTGATCTGCTCCAAGGATTAGAACATTACAGATAATGTCCCTTGCCAGTCACCCAGCCAAGAGACCATTCCACAGGGAATATGACTCACCAGAAGTTGGGAGGCATAATTATTTCCTCAGAAGATAATGTTTGTATTTACAGAGCTTTCACCCCTCAGCACTGCTAAACCTGCCCAATTTTCTTAGTTCTAACAGGGAAACTGTAGCTTAGGGGGTCGAGGGTTACAAACACTGGATGCTCTTCCAGAGGACCTGGGTTCCATTCCTAGTAAAACCAAGTCCCATCTCACAATGGTCTCTACTCCAGTTTCAGGGAGATCTAGCGCCCTCTTCTGGCCTCCATGGGTTCCAGGCCTGCACCTTGTTGCATAGACATGCATGCAAACAAAACACACCTACACCCAAAATAAATGATGAATAAATAAAATGCTTTAAGCCTGTAACATTTCCTTTTTCTCAGTTTTTTTTTTCTTTTGGATACTGACCAAAAGCCTAAGCGTGGGCTCCTGACACACTACACCACTAGACTCCATTTCTCTGAAGACCTCCACTCCCAACCCACACATTGCTTGTTGAACTCCACTGCTGAATTTGCCTGTGTCCTTGGGTCCTAACTCAAAGGTGTAACTTTCTCTCCTCTTCTCCATGTCTCTCCTTCTGGAAGCTGCTGCAATTTATACCTTACTTGCCTCATCATTTTTCTCTGAAACTCTAATAAAATCATCCCTGAGCTTCCTTCTGATTCTCTACTTTTTTTTTTCAATTAACAAGAACAAGAACCCAAGAAGGGAACCTTGATTTCCCCCTAATAGGTTGTGTGTGAATGTTTGTGATTTGTGAATGTGGGTGTCCCTGGCCACAGTGTGCCCGTGAGGCTGGTTTTTCTCTCCACAGTGGAACCCAGGGATTGAACTCAGGCTTGCAAGGCAATCTCTTTTACCTGCACTGCTTTGGGCTTTCTTGCTTGTGTGTTGTTTAGTTCATTGACTAATGGCTAATCACTTCCCTACAATGGAGCACTTATGCCACTGCCATTTTCTCTTCATAGACAAAGATGGGTTCAAAATGCTCAAAACAAAACCTTTCCTCAAGTTTAAACATTTGCTCAGAGTAAATTCCTGAAATAAGAATTGCTGAGTCAAACACATGCATCCTCTTAAGGGTTTGAGTGTCTGTCAGGCACTGGCTTTGCTAATGGTCATCTGGGCTCCTTTTACCTTCAGCAAGGTCAGGGTCCTGCTTCTTCTCAGGTGGTTTCCTGCAATGGGGTTTCACATATCAGAATTCCATGTCTCTCTGTAACAGAAATTAAAGTCTGCTTACAAACCAAAAACTGATTTCCCAAGGGAAATGCCTGGTCATGCATCTCAATGACATCCAAGTCCAGGAGACCCCAGTGGCCATCCTGCGGACAGGCATGGCCTCCACGCATGGCCGTAAATAAGTGAAACTGAGCTTGTGTGGTTCCATCATAATCTATTGGTCAGTGGCTACTTCAAGTTCCCAAAGAACCTCCTGTCCTTCAAAGCCACATATAAAGTTAACTCCAAACACCCACCCAAGCCAACTTGGGTAACTTTGAAAATAGAGGTTTGCAAAAAATTTCAAACATGATATGTGATTTCTCCAGCAATCAGGAAACAAAGCCAATTTTTGGTCTATCATATCTCCATCTTGTATCTAGTAAAATAATTCTGAAAATTGGGATTTTTTAGAGTAACCCAAATAAAATTTTTTCCCATTTGTGAAGCCCTGTTTATCTCAGCCAACCAGCCCCTCCTACTGGTTAGCTGATGAACTAGAACTTTCAGTTCAACCTGATTCCTTCCTGCAATGAGGCAGTGCTTCCCAGTTGAATCAAATGGACACTTTTCATCAACAGTTTGTAGCAGTAAGCAAGAGGGTTTCTACTGCCTCTGGAATTGCCAGTGTGGTGGTACACACCCCAAGTGCTATCACTCAGGAGCAGAAGCCTGGATTCTGGCTATTCTGGTCTATAAAGTGAGTTCCAGGACAGCCAGAGCTAAACTCTGTCTTAAAACTCCCTTCTCACAAAAATGAATAATAAACAAATAAATGAATATCCTCTGCGAGCATCTTAAATCCTCTCCTCTTGCATGGATTAATTTTTACTTTTCTGCTAAAATAAGGTTAATAATAATGGAAGCATGAGCCAGCTGCTTAGAGCACCAGTGTCCCCAAGCTTATAGCACTCTTGCTATATAATCTTGGCTAGCCTTGAACTTGTGATAATCCTCACGCCTTGCTCTCCCAAATCCTAGATAACTTAATGAATTCATTTCATTACATTTGGAAAGTACGTGTGTGAGAGTGCATATCAGGTCTCTCTTTCTGCCAGGTGTATCCCAGGGAGCAAACTCATGTTATCAGGCTTCCACACAGGTACCTTTACTTGCTGAGCTATCTAGACAATATGTTCTTAAAACCCTATCAGTTCAGAATGAAGCAAGTAGAAGGTTACACTTTAGTACATCCACTATCATCTACAATTCATTTGCTGTATCATCAACTTTTTATCACACCCCATAAAAGATTTTTAAATAATTCATAACGGTTATCAAATATACTGTGTCTTCAATGAAGGCTGCATCTCTTGACATTCCCCAGAGAGCCTATAGATTCATGGTTTTCAATCTGTGGGCCTTGAACCCTTGTGGTCAAAGGCCCCTTTCACAGGGGTTGCCTAAGACCATCAGAAAACACAGATATTTACATTAAGATTCATACAGTAGCAAAGTTGGACTTGTGAAGTAGCAATGAAGATAACTTTATGTCTGGGTCACCACAGGAGGAGCTGTACTAAAGGGTCTCAGCATTAAGAAAGTTGAGAAGCACTACAATAGAGTGTTTCAAAGTTGATATGTAAGTAGGCCTCAGTGATTCAAATGTTTCTATTCAGCACCTGCAAACAGCCAAAAAGGAGATATTCATGAACTTTCTTGCCTCAGAGCTGGGGTCAGGGATATGTTCTCCATTCAGATACCTTATCATCCTTTCTAGTAGTTCAGGTAAGATACAATCATGCAGATTATCACATAAATTCCTACTTTCAAGCATTTTCACTATTAATATTACAATGTTATTGGGACACAATGCACACATTATACATTCTCCTCTTTGCAATTCAGTTAATAGATTTTAGGACATTCACAGATTGGTACAATCAGTGATTTTCAAACAACTTACCCCTCCCAAAAGAAAGAACTGTATCTATTAGTACTCGTTGGTTTTCCATTTCTCCTCAATCTTCTTAGCCTTACAAAACTTCTAATTCACTCTTTTTTTTTCAGTTTTACAGGAAAGGGTGATGCAGTCATTCAATTATTTGAAAACAGCAACATGAGATAACCACCATGTATCTCCTTGCACAAGCCACAGTCCTTGGGCAGAAACAAAGATCCCGACGTTCACCTCAGTGGATATCAGGGCTCATGACCATGACTACTGCACACTGAGCCTCCACATGGCATTTCCTATGTGAACAACTAATTTTGTATCCACACAGTTCTGTTGATGAACTCACAGACTGAAATGCTGGGGTGTGACAGACTTCTGCGAAGCATTCAGCAGCTGTCTGGAGTAAGGAGTACCCATGCTTTAGCACCACCTGCTTGGGACGGTTTGGGCTGGCAATAGCATCAAGAAGATGCTGAGTCGTTTCCTTTTCTTATCCCACACAGAGAAGCTGCCACTCGCTTCTGGTCTGTAACAGGCAACTCCTTAACTCTCTCCCTGCTAAATGGCTTAGAAAAGTGCTCAGCTAAAGCAACCCTTCCAGTAGTTGGTGGTATACAAGTTAGTGGCATACAACTTATAGAAGAAAGTATTTAAGTGGGTTCACGGTTCCAGAAGGTTAGAGTTCTTGATAGTGGAGTGAAAGCAGAATGGCAGGAACAACCTAGAGTTCACATTTCAAACCACAGGCAGGAGAGCAAGAAACAGAGAGTGCACTGAGAATGGTTAGGCTTTTGAAGTCTCAAAGGCCATCCTTGTGACACACGAAGTCACCTTCTAGCCCTTCACAAACAGTTCCACTAACTGGGGACCAAGTATTCAAACACATAAACCAATCAGTCATTCTCACCCAAACCACCTCATCTACAGCTCCCTTCAATCCATTTTTTGCTACCTAACAGTCCTACTGTTGTTTCTACAGTTCCAGGACTCATGGGTTATGTCTCTGAGCACTGAACAAAAGAAATACTTTCATGAGCACAAAAGCAAGAACAAAGTTAGGCTCAGGAGGTGAAAGTGCTTGCCTCCAGAACATGATGACATGAGTTCAACCCCTGAAACCCACCTAAAAGGAAGTGGCCATGGTGATGCATGCTTCTGATCCCAGCAGTACAGAAAGACAAACAGGTGGATTTCTAGGTCTATCTGGACAGACAGCCAAGCCAAAGAATCGTACCCTTAGGCCAGTGAAAGGACTTGCCCAAAAGAACAAGGTGGATATCCCTGAGAAATAGCACCAAGGCTCACCTCTAGGCTCTGTATACTCATAGTGTACACACATGCACCACACACCACACAGAGAAGGAAAAAACTAAAAGAAAATCAAAGTTATTGATGTGTGTAGAATACCCATTGAGTGTCTGTAATTGTGAGAAAAAAAAGCCAAAGATATTATATAAGAATAGTGTTTCAACTCAGATGTGTATGAGACACATAAAGAGACAGTGAACCCCATTGGCTCATGGAGGCAGGGGGAAGGTTGGTTTATCATGTACCTCCTTAGTATCTCTGGGTCAAAACAAGTCACAGAACTAACTGTTCTCATGAACCCCTGTCTCAGGCCATTTGTGAATCTGGACATCCTCCCCTCTGTCCACCTATGCAGTGGAGCATCTTAACTCTCCTTTAGTACAGGTCAATCCATTCCATTGCTCTCTATATATGTTGCTCTTAGGTTTTTTGTTGTTTTTTTTTATCCTTAACAGGTGGTAGTAACTTTACTCTGGGTTCTCATGTAGCCACCAATAGCTTTATATTTCTCCAAAGAATCGCTGATGAGAGAGGCACAGTGGTGACATAGTGGCATGACTGTTACAGGGGTAGTGAATGGCTTTCTCATTAGATTTGAGGCCTGCTCCACCTGGGAGAAATTCACACCTGGTACTGTGAACCAAGCTAAAAGCCTTTGGTTAAACTGTGTGTGGCATCACCTGTCTTTAATCCCAGCACACAGAAGGCAGAGGCAGGAAGATTTCTATGAATTAGAGGTAAGCCTAGTCTACGTAGCAAGTTCCAAGCCAGCTAAGGCTGCAGAGTGACAGCCTTTGTAAAAATAAATCTTTTTAAAATGCCTGGAGCTGGGAGGTCATAGGCCCTAGGGAGAAACTGCTCTAATTGCTTTTCTTCTATGACAGTGTGATAAATACCATGACCAAAAGCCACTTAGAAAAATTCTAGACTGTGTCAAGGTGACCTCCAAAGCCAACCAGGGCAGCAACCCGTCACTGATGTTTTACATTAGGTAACACCAAACTGCTGTCTAAGTATTAATATTTATTCCCATGGATTAACTCTGCTCTCAGTCTTGGTCAAAGAAGTTCCTCTTGCAGTGAACAGAAAATTATAGATTCATATAATATACATATACCTATCAATGTATAGATTCATATCTGGTCAAAGTGCTCAGAATATGTAACTCTTGAATGTTTAGCCCTAAATGAGATGTCCATAACCTCACCCCATGAGGCTTAGAGAACATCATAAATGAGAGGGCAGAAAGAACGTAAGAGCTAGAGAATGAGGAAGAAGCTGAAAATGTTGTTTTTAATGACATGGACATTGAACTCATGAACTCAACAGCACCTGTAGTAAATTGCATAAGACCTTATAGGATTAAGCCAGTCAACATTGTAGCACAAAGTTGTGGGACCTCAGAAGGTCCCACCCCAAATGAATAGCACATTGGCAGTTTATGGGTGCTTTGGGACAGAGTCTGTTTTTTTTTTTATTCTCCCTGAGATGTGGACAGATGTAGGTTCTCCATGATATAGAGGATGGCCCCACACCCATACAGACAGCACTAGTTGAATTCAGTTAATTATGTTAAAAAAAAGAAGGAAGGAAGGTAAGAAAGAAAGAGAGAAAGAGAGAAAGAGAGAGGGAGAAAGAAAAAAAGAGAAAGATGGAGGAAAATGAGGATAAGAAAGGAACCTGTGTGGGATGTGTGAGCAAGCTTCACGGTGTGTATGATCCAGACACATTACATGCATGTATGAAATCTAAAAGAATAAATTTTAAAAGCTTTAAAGAAAATAGCCAAAGAATTTTAACTGACAAACTCACAGAATATGTAGTCAATAAATTTTGGAAAAATTAAAATATATATGTATTTAGCATATATAAAAATATATGACATATCTTTAATCAAATGTATATATACTTGACACCCTCAAACAATAAGTTAAAAAAAAGGCACATACTTAAACATATTAAAGGCAATATACAGCAAGCCTATAGCCAACATCAAAATAAATGAAGAGAAACTTAAATCAACCCACTGAAATCAGGGACAAGGCAAGGCTGCCCAGTCTTTCCATATCTGTTCACCATTGTACTTGAAGTCCTAGCTAGAGCAATAAGACAACTAAAGGATATCAAGGGAATACAAATTAGAAAGGAAGAAGTCAAAGTATCACTATTCACAGATGATATGATAGTATACATGAGTGACCCCAAAAATTCAACCAGAGAACTTCTACAGCTGATAAACACCTTCAGCAGAGGGCTGGATACAAAATTAACCCAAGAAACTAAGAAGGTCTCCTGTATACCAAAGATAAAAGGACTGAGAAAGAAATTAGGGAAACAACACCCTTCACAATAGCCACAAAGGACATAAAGTGCCTCGGTGTGACTCTAACCAAGCAAGTGAAAGACCTGTCTGAAAAAAAACTTCAAGTCTCTGAAGAAAGAAATTGAAGAGGATATCAGAAAATGGGAAGCTCTCCCATGCTCATAGATCGATACGATTAACATAATGAAAATGGCCATCCTGCCAAAAGCAATATACAGATTCAATGCAATTCCCATCAAAATGCCAACACAATTCTTTACAGACCTTGAAAGAAAAATTCTCAACTTCATATGGAAAAACAAAAATCCCAAAATCTACAAAACGATCCTGTACAACAACAGATCATCTGGAGGTACCTCCATCCCTGATCTCAAGCTGTACTACAGAGCAATAGTAATAAAAACTGCATGGTATTGGCATAGAAACAGAATGGTGGATCAATGGAACCAAATAGAAGAACCAGAAATAAATCCACACACCTATGGATATTTGATTTTTGACAAAGAAGCCAAAACCATTCAATAGAAAAAATACAGCATCTTCAACAAATGATGCTGGTCCAACTGGATGTCTACATGCAGAAAAATGAAAATAGATCCATATTTATCACTCTGCACAAAACTGAAGTCCAAGTGGATCAAAGACCTCAGCATAAAACCAGACACACTAAATTGGTGAGGAGAAGAAAAAGTGGGGAAGAACCGAGAACTCATTGGCAGAAAATACAGATGTCCTGAACAGAAAATCAACAGCACAGGCTCTAAGAGCAACAATCAATAAATGGGACCTCATGAAACTAAAAATCTTCTGTAGAACAAAGGACACTGTCTTCAGAACAAAATGACAGCCTACAAACTAAGAAAAGCTCTTCACCAACCCTATATCTGACAGAGGACCAATATCCAGAATATATAAAGAAATAAAGAAGTTAAAGAGTGGGGGAGGGGCAAGATGGCGGTGCTGGGAGGACTCTCATTCTGAGCAGCAGCAGCAGGATCAGCACAGTGACCAGTAATCAGAACTCGCAGCCATAAAACACAGTCATTGTGTTTCCCAGGTGAGAGGATACCCCACGGTGGGGGATTCAATCAGCTTTTAACTCACCCGGCTAAACCACAGAAGAGATCCCAGTTCCACCAAACACTTGGCTGCCAGCCGCCAGCCCCTGCCCCAGCCCAGAGCCACAAGCCAGTATCTCTGGTCTCGGTCCCAGACTGAACCGTGTGCACCACAGTATCAGAGACTGGAATTTTCAGTCAAGAGATAACCCCAGGGTACAGGAAACGATTGGGACCGGCCTTAGGTCACCCAGACATCCCCTGGAAAAGACTCGGGTTCCACGGGCACACCAGGAGCCAGCCTGGAGCCAGAGCCGGGGACCTAGGTTCCGGCACCACAGAGCTCTGCCTGCCTGGGCCCCTGACTCACCGCCTAAGATTGAACTGTGGGACCAGGGCACCAGCGAATGAGTTTCACTGTCTGGTGCAAACAGACAGGGAGGGAAACGGCTGATCTGATCTCAGAGCACTCAGCCGACACTCCCAGCCTGAAAAGGTCCCCGGAAAATTACCCAGCTTAGGGAGGCACCCAGGATCCCAAAGGCCGCAAAGGCAGACACAGGCAGTTTCTGCACACCAGACAGCTGGCAGAGACTGAGCCGCAAGCACTCAGATGTGCTCCAGACACAGGCAGTTTCTGCGGCCAGCCAGCTGGCAGACACTGACCAGTGTGCACCAGGGCAAAAAAAGACACTGGGAGTCCGTGTCTCCAGAGAATCCACAGGGAAGAAAGGAAACTGTACTGACTTAAATCACCCAATCCTTCCCTAGAAAAAGTCTAGCAGACTAGTGGGGCCGAGGCACCATCACTCAGCTGTGCTCCAGACACAAGCACAAACAGTTGCTGCACCTGATGTCCAACTGGGTCACAGCAGCTGATCATTAAATTTACAACAAGAAACCCAGAAACAGGGCAGCTGCCCTCAGGACTTCCCTGGGTGAGAGGAGAACCTTCTCGACTAACAAAGACCACAGTTACCACTCAGGTCTCTATCCCTGAGGTGAGCAACTCCAGCCATCCAGGGACTATACCCAAAAAGCTGAGAAGACATCCTTCAGGAAAAACCAGCTTTCTGCAAAGGGGATTCTCTCTACCACAGGATCCCCAGGAACCACCAGAAAATAACCCCAAACACCTACGATAGCACAATGGGTAGAGGCCAGCGTAAAAGCTCAAGCAACAAAAGACAGAGCAATATGGCATCTCCAGAACCCAGTTACCCAGGGGCAAGTAGCCCTGGACACCCCAGCATAACTGAAACCCAAGAAGATGACTTAACAACTTTGCTCATGAAGATGATAACTGAGGAAACAAATAAGATACGTAAAGACATAGAGGAAGATAAACTCAAACAGAATATTGCCATCCATAAAGAAATAGAGGAAGCTGCAGCCTAACAGTTTATGGCCTTTAGAAAGGAAATGCTTCAAGCACTGAATGAAATAAAAGAAACAGAGCTGAAGGAACTAAAAGAAAAACAGGAAAGTACAATCAAACAGGTGAAGGAAGTAAACAAAACAACTCAAGACCTGAAGATAGAATTGGAAAAATTAAAGAAAACACAAATGGAAGAAATAATGGAAAGGAAGAATCTAGGGAAGAAAACAGGAAATACAGAGGTAAGCATAACCAACAAGCTACAAGAGATGGAAGAAAGAATCTCAGGTGTAGAAGATACAATGGAAGAAATCAATGTATCTGTCAAAGAAAATGTGAAATCTGAAAAATTCATGACACAGACCGTCCAAGAAATGCAAGACAATATGAAAAGACAAAACCTAAGAATAATAGGTATAGAGGAAAAAGAAGACACCGTTCTCCAAGTCCCAGAAAATATTTTCAACAAAATCATTGAAGAAAATTTCCCCAAGCTAAAGGAGAGGCCAATTAGAATACATGAGGCCTACAGAACACCCAACAAATTTGACCAGAAAAGAAAATCCTCCCGCCACATAATAATCAAAACAGTAAGTATACAGAACAAAGAAAAAATACTAAAAGCTGAAAGGAAAAAAAGGCCAAGTAACGTATAATGGCAAACCCATTAGAATCACATCTGACTTTTCAACAGAAACTATGAAAGCCAGAAGGGCCTGGACAGATATCATGCAGACCCTAAGAGAACACAGATGTCAGCCCAGGGTACTATACCCCGCAAAACTCTCAGTCCTCATAGATGGAGAAAACAAGATATTCAATGACAAAAACAAATTTCAACAATACCTACAAACAAATCTAGCATTACAGAAGACACTAGAAGGGAAAATACAACCTAGGAAAACAAGCTACATTCAAGAAAACACAGAAAATAAATAACCTCACTTCAGTAAAACAAAAAGCAACCAAGCACACAACCTGATGACCACAGCCAACATCAAAATCAAGGGATCTAACAGCCACTGGTCATTAATCTCTCTCAACATCAATGGACTCAACTCTCCAATAAAAAGACACAGATTAACAGAATGGATACATAAACTAAACCCAGCAATCTCTTGCATACAACAAACACACCTAAGACACAAAGATAGACATTACCTGAGGGTAAAGGGTTGGAAGACGAATTTCCAAGCAAATGGACCCAAGAAGCAAGCAGGAGTAGCCATTCTAATATCTGATAAAATAGACTTTCAACCAAAATTAATAAAAAGAGATGGAGAAGGACACTTCATACTCATCAAAGGAAAATTCCACCAGGAAGACATCACAATCCTGAACATCTATGCCCCAAATACAAGAGCACCCACATTTGTTAAAGAAACATTAATAAAATTTAAAGCACACATAGATCCCCACACATTAATAGTGGGAGATTTCAACACCCCACTCTCAACAAAGGACAGGTCAACCAAACAGAAATTAAACAAAGAAACAATGTCTCTGACAGAGGCCATGAATCAAATGGACCTAACAGACATTTACAGAACTTTACACCCAAACACAAAAGAATTTACCTTCTTCTCAGCACCTCATGGAACCTTCTCCAAAGTAGACCATATAGTGGGTCACAAAGCAAGCCTCAACAGATACAAGAAGATTGAAATAATCCCTTGTATCTTGTCTGGTCACCATGGAATAAAGCTGGATCTCAACAATAACAGAAAGCCTACACACACATGGAAACTGAACAACTTGTTACTAAATGACAGCTGGGTCAGGGAAGAAATAAAGAAAGAAATTAAAGTCTTTCTAGAAATCAATGAAAATGAAGACACAACATACCCAAACTTGTGGGACACAATGAAAGCAGTGCTAAGAGGAAAGTTCATAGCACTAAGTGCCTTCAAGAAGAAATTTGAGACAGCTCATTCAAGCACCCTAATGGCTCACTTAAAAGCCCTAGAAAAAGAAGAAGCAGACACACCAAGAAGGAGTAGACGGCTGGAAATAATCAAACCCAGGGCTGAAATCAATCAATTAGAAACAAATAAAACAATTCAAAGAATCAATGAAACCAAGAGCTGGTTCTTTGAGAAAATCAACAAGATCGACAAACCCTTAGCCAAGCTAACTAAAAGACAGAGAGACACCACCCAAATCAACAAAATCAGAAATGAAAAGGGGGATATAACTACAGACACTGAGGAAATCCAAGCAATCATTAGGACTTACTTCAAAAGTCTATATGCCACAAAATTTGAAAATCTAAATGAAATGGACAATTTTCTTGATCGATTTGACTTACCAAAGCTGAATCAGGACCAGGTAAATCAACTAAATAGTCCTATATCCCCCAAAGAAATAGAAGCAGTCATCAAAAGTCTCCCATCCAAAAAATGCCCAGGACCAGATGGCTTCAGCGCAGAATTCTACCAGACCTTCAAAGAAGAAATAACACCAATTCACTTCAAACTATTCCACAAAATAGAAACAGAAGGAACATTTCCAAACTCATTCTATGAAGCCACAGTCACCTTGGTACCTAAACCTCACAAAGACTCAACAAAGAAAGAGAATTTCCGGCCAATCTCCCTTATGAACATTGATGCAAAAATACATAATAAAATACTTGCAAACCGAATCCAAGAACACATCAAAGATATTATCCACTATTACCAAGTAGGCTTCATCCCAGGTATGCAGGGGTGATTCAATATATGGAAATCCATCAATGTGATCCACCATATTAACAAATTGAAAGAAAAAAAAATACATGATAATCTCCCTAGATGCTGAAAAAGCATTTGACAAAATCCAACACCCATTCATGTTCAAAGTATTGGAGCGATCAGGGATACAAGGCACATATCTAAACATAGTAAAGATGATATACAGCAAGCATATAGCCAACATCAAACTGAACGGAGAGAAACTTAAAGCAATCCCACTGAAATCAGGGACAAGACAAGGCTGCTCATTCTCGCCATATCTCTTCAACATAGTTCTGGAAGTCCTTGCTAGAGCAATAAGACAGTTGAAGGAGATCAAGGGGATACAGATTGGAAAGGAAGAAGTCAAATTATCACTATTTGCAGATGATATGATAGTATACCTGAGTGACCCCAAAAACTCTACCAGGGAACTCCTACAGCTGATAAACACCTTCAGCAAAGTGGCCGGAAACAAAATTAACTAAAAAAAAAATCAGTAGTCCTCCTGTATACAAAAGACAAAAGGAATGAGAAAGAAATTAGGGAAACAACACCCTTCACAATAGCCACAAATGACATAAGGTACCTCGGAATAACCCTAACCAAGGAAGTCAGAGACTTGTATGAAAAAAATTTCAAATCTCTGAAGAAAGAATTAGAAGAGGATATGAGAAGATGGAAAGATCTCCCATGCTCATGGCTTGGCAAGATTAACATAGTAAAAATGGCCAACTTACCAAAAGCAATCTACAGATTCAATGCAATGCCCATCAAATTACCAACACAATTCTTTCCAGACCTGGGAAGAAAATTTCTCAACTTCATATGGAATAACAAGAAACCCAGAATTGCTAAAACAATCCTCTACAATAAAAGATTTTCTGGAGGTATCTCTATCCCTGATCTTAAGTTGTACTATAGAGCAAAAGTTTTAAAAACTGCATGGTACTGGCATAGAAACAGAATGGTGGATCAATGGAACCGAACGGAGGACCCAGAAATAAACCCACACACTTATGGACACCTGATCTTTGACAAAGATGCCAAAACCATTCAATGGAAAAAAGATAGCATCTTCAACAAATGGTGCTGGTCCAACTGGATGTCTACATGTAGAAAAATGAAAATAGATCCATACTTATCACCCTGCACAAAACTGAAGTCCAAGTGGATCAAAGACCTCAACATAAAACCAGACACATTAAATCGGCTTGAAAAAAAAAAGTGGGAAATACCCTAGAACTCACTGGTACAGGAGAAAACTTCCTGAACAGAATACCAAAGGCACAGGCTCTAAGAACAACAATCAATAAATGGGACCTCATGAAACTGAAAAGCTTCTGTAAAGCAAAGGACACCGTCATCAAAACAAAGCTACCGCCTACAGATTGGGAAAGAATCTTCACCAACCCTTTATCTGACAGAGGACTCATATCCAGTATATATAAAGATATAAAGAAGCTGAAAAGCAGCAAACCAAGTACTCCACTTAAAAAAAATGGGGAACAGAGCTAAACAGAGAATTCTCTGTAGAGGAATACCGAATGGCAGAGAAGCACTTAAAGAAATGCTCAACCTCACTAGCCATTAGGGAAATGCAAATCAAAACAACCCTGAGATTTCACCTTACACCCATGAGGATGGCCAAGATCAAAAACTCAAGTGACAACACATGCTGGAGAGGTTGTGGAGAAAGGGGAACGCTTCTCCACTGCTGGTGGAAATGTAAACTTGTACAACCACTCTGGAAATCAATCTGGCGCTTTTTCAGACAACTAGGAATAGCACTTCCTCAAGATCCAGCCATACCACTCCTGGGCATATATCCAAAAGAGGCTCAAGTACACAAAAAGGACATTTGCTCAACCATGTTTGTAGCAGCTTTATTTGTAATGGCCAGAATCTGGAAACAACCCAGATGCCCCTCAACTGAAGAATGGATGCAGAAATTGTGGTACATCTATACAATGGAGTATTACTCAGCAATGAAAAATAAGGAAATCATGAAATTTGCAGGTAAATGGTGGGATCTGGAAAGGATCATCCTGAGTGAGTTGTCCCAGAAGCAAAAAGACACACATGGTATCTACTCACTCATATAGACATACAACATAGGACAAACCCACTAAAACCTGTGCATCTAAAGAAACTAAGCAAGAGAGAGGACCCTAACAAAAATGTCCAATCCCCATCCGGAAAGGCAAAGAGGATGGACATCAGAAGAAGAAGAAAACAGGAAACAACCTAGGAACCTACCACAGAGGGCCTCTGAAAGCCTCTGCCCTACAGACTATCAAAGCAGATGCTGAGCCTGATGGGCAACTGTTGGGCAGAGTGAATGGAATTTTAGGTAAGAACTGGGAAATAGTAAGAGCTGGTGAGGACAGGGTCTCCACAAGGAGAGCAACAGAACAAGAAAATTTGAACACAGGGAACTTCCCAGAGACTCATACTCCAACCAAGGACTATTCATAGAGATAATCCAGAACCCCTGCACAGATGTAGCCCAGGGCAGTTCAGAGTCAAATTGGGTTACATAGTAATGTGAAGAGGGACTTCCTCTGACATAATCTGATTAGCCTGCTCTTTGATCACCTCCCCCTGGAGGGGAGCAGCCTTACCAGGCCATAGTAGAGGACAATGCAGCCACTCTTGATGTGAACTGATAGACTAAGATCAGAAAGGAGAGGAGAACCTCCCATATCAGTGGACTTGGGGAGTGGCATGCAAGCAGAAGGAGGAGGAAGGGTGGGCTTGGGAGGGGAGGAGGGAGGGGCTTATGGGGGAATGCAGAATGAATAAAGTGTAATTGATGAAAAATTTTTTAAAAAAAGGGATAAAATAATTTAAGAACCTTAAAGGATTTTCAAAAGTGGAGGAAAACATGGAGTTAGTCAATTTACATGGAGCACCTCTCGCCCCTGGGGGCAATGGTCTCCTGAACCTACTCAGACCTCGGACTCCACCACTGCTAGTTCTAGAACTGATGCAGGATGTTCCAACGAGGGTGTTAAGGCTTCTCATAATATTTCCTATAAACCCACACCTGTTTGTTTATATCCCCCATTTTTATTCATTATTAGCCAGATAGAGCCAAGTAAATGTGGTAATGATACTTGCTTTTTTGCCCAATGCTGGAATGCTAGTGAATTCAGGTATGCCCTAGTTACTCGCATGCCTCGCTGGGTGCCTGTGCCCATTGATGCCCCTCACGCTATGACTCTCTTCAGACAGAAAAGAGATCTTGGAACTACAGCCACCATTGTTACTGCCATCTCATTGGCGGCTGTTGGAGCTACCACCGTGACATTAGCCATGAGTCATATTGGGCAGACTGCTCAGACCCTGAATAATCTTTTAGCCAATGTAGCTCATGCCTTAGTTGTACAAAAAGGAATTAATGCTCAACTAAAAGGAAGCTTGATGGTATTCAATCAGAGGATTGACCTCGTGCAGGAGCAAATTGATACCCTATGGCAAATCGCTCAACTTGGCTGTCAATGAAAATATGCTGGACTTTGAGTCACTAGCATACAGCATGAGAATTTTTCCTGTGCTGCAAATATGTCTAAACAATTGTCAAGCTATATTTTAGGTAATTGGACTGGAGAATTCTATACTACGATGGAGCAGCTGTGAGTGGCCATTGTCACAGTAAATTCTACCAGAGTGGACACAGGACTAGCCACAGGATTATCATCATGGATTGCTGAAGCCATGAATCATCTGAAGGACTGGGCGGGCATGGGAGCATTAGCAGGCTTCTGGTGTTGGTCTCCTTGGTTTGCCTGTGGTGTATATGCAAGATTAGAGTCTCACAACAGAGTAATGCAGCCATGATCATTCAGGCCTTTACAGCCATTGAAGCAGGACAGTCTCCCCAAGCATGGTTGGCTACCATAAAAAGCTGAAATGTTATGCTCAGGATACGAGGCTAAGCACTGCACTCAGGGTAGCCGCTTTGGAACCAGAGAAGAGCATGTCTGATTGCATGCGGGTTGATGCCCCAGGTCCCGCCTCTGAGAAAAAGGTATCAGACGGGTCTGATGCTCTCTGGGTGGATGACACCTAAATGAACATCGGTACAAAGTCTCAATTTATTTCTAATATCAGAGATCAGACCTCTACTCTTGCCTGACGTGTCTAAAACTGTAGAGAACTGCGGAATGCTGCGCCTTAAAGATGGAGCTGGTTTCCGCCTTCCACCTTCCCGATGGTGAGTGCTGTCTGTCACGAACAATTCCACATTTGGCTAAGGCCGAAGATCTGGCTTGCTTCCATGTATGTGGACCTATCTGCATTGCCCACATGGAAGGCTGGGGTTGGCTACCCAGAGGCCATTTAAGCTGTGGGCTGGCTTTCCCCAGGTTCAGATGATTGTTCAAGGTTCCTGAATAAACTGCATTGAAAAAAAAAAAAAGAAGTTAAAGAGCAACAAATCAAGTAATCCAATTAAAAAATGGGGTACAGCGTAAATAGAGAATTCTCTGTAGAGGAATATAGAATGGCATAGAAACACTTAAAGAACTGCTCAATGTCCTTAGCCATCAGGGAGATGCAAATCAAAATGACGCTGAGAATTCACCTAACACCCGTCAGAATGGTTAAGATCAAAAACTCAAGTGACAATACATGCTGGAGAGGATGTGGAGAAAGAGGAACCATTCTCCATTGCTGGTGGGAATGTAAACTTGTACAACCACTTCAGAAATCAATCTGGCCCTTTCTCAGACAATTAGGAATAGTGCTACCTCAAGATCTAGCTATACCACTCCTAGGCATATATCCAAAGATGCTCAAGTATACAACAAGGACATTTGCTCAACCATGTTCATAGCAGCTTTATTTGTAATAATCAGAATCTGGAAACAACCCAGATGTCCCTCAGTTGAGGAATGGATACAGAAATTGTGGTACTTTTACACAATGGAATTAAAAACAAGGAATTAAACAGCAATTAAAAACAAGGAAATCATGAAATTTGTAGGTGGGATCTGGAAAGGATCATCCTGAGTGAGTTTTCCCAGAAGCAGAAAGACACACGTGGTATATACACACTCATATAGACATATAACATAGGATAAACCTACTAAAATCTATACACCTAAAGAAACTAATCAAGAGGAAGGACTCTTGCTAAAATGCTCAGTTCCTATCCAGAAAGGCAAAGAGGATGGACATCAGAAGAAGAAAACGGGAAACAAGTTAGGAGCCTCCCACAGAGGACTCTGAAAGCCTCTGCCCTGCAGACTACCAATGCAGATGCTGAGACTTATGGGCAACTTTTGGGCAGAGTGCAGGGCATTTTCATTTTATATTCTTTGTTGTTTTATTTCATTTTAGAAAGAAAAGAAATTTTTCTGTACACTGCAAAGACAGCATGGCATTAACAGAAGAACTGCCTACTGGGATCTTTGTTGGTATAATGTTCTTTTGGAATGTACACAATTTACCCTCATTCATTCAAATGTTGATTTCTCTACCCCACTATCTGGGTTCAATTAGGACATTGCATTGTGATGCTTAGAATAAGCATCACAAACTGTCTCAAGTTTGTGTAAACATGCCACCATTTGTTTTCTGTATTGTCAATTAAACAACCAGCCCCAATGCTGTGCAATGGAGAGGATAGGGTGGGACATCCTGGTCTGGAGGGGAAGGAAAGGAAGCCAGGGAGTAGGAGCAGAGAGGTCGGCAGGAGAGGTCTTGAAACTACATGGAGAGATGAACCGCACCTACGATATGACTAAAAGCAAGTATAGTGGGTGAAATCTGAATGGTAGGAAACTATGGCAGCTTAGAGGTTTAGGATGGAATAACTATTGCCCAACATTGTGTTCTAGGTTAATTAAATAAATCACAGTCTCTGTGTGCTGATTTGGGTATACAGCTGGTCTAGGACTAACCGCTGCTTAACTAAAAGATATATCAATAATAAATATTAAATCACCACAACAGATCTTTCATTGTTTCTGTCATATATACATTTGAGGCAGGAACTGAGCATATAATCCACAAGTTCTCCTGCCTCCATTTCCTGAATGCTGGGAAAAATGGGGATTTTCCACCATTTGCAACCATCATATTGCTTTAAGGAAACTGCAAATTCTGCTGTTGTGTCATCAGAAGGTAAGACTGTGATAAATTAGAAATTCACCCTGGTGCTTTGACAGTTGGAGGAGTTGGTGGAACAGACCCTGTAGCCAGTCATTGGCATAAATTATCACATCATTTGAAATTTCAGAAGGAACCCCACTTTTTTCCTCCTTTCTGGATGTCATGTCTAAGGATTCACCTGTACATTACCATCTGGCTTACTAGACCTGAGATCTTTTCATTCTCATTGATCATCATACAACACAATTTGTAGCAAATGACTAATTTAGCCTACAACAGCCTATCTCATCTTCCCCCAACATCGGACCCATATGTAGAGTTCATCTGCTTAGAGAACTTCTGAAAAATGAATCTTTACTTAAACCGAAGGCTTAAGCCAGAAGACACAATTGTGCAACTGCAGCTTCCTCTTCCACCCTTTATACACATAGAGCAATCCTCAAGCCTTGTCTGCATTCTCAGCATTTCAGTATATCCCACAGGAGTATCCAGCTTAACACTTGAGCTACAGTTGGACAGACCTTCCTTATCACATGTTTTACACACTCTACCTTGATCTATCTCATCCAGTTGTGAATTTTTCTACTACCCATATTTCTGCAAAAAACCACAGCAAACTGAAGGCTTTAATTTCTTCCATCTGTTTTTATTTTGCTTTGGGGACAGAGCCCTGCTAGATGCCCAAGTTGGCCTCACTATTGACATCATCCTGCCTCAGTCTCCTGAGTGTTGGGATTCTCTGCATGTGCCACCATGCTAAATTGAAGACCTTAAAGGTAATGAAGAGTGCAACTTTTCATTTAAGGGTACATATGACAACCAACCATGGAGAAATGATCACATTTAACAATAACTAATAAGATTTTTTAAAGACTCCTTATCACTAATGTATAAAATCCTCCAGGAATCATGCCTCTGAGGCCCCACACAGGTACTCACCTCTTTAGTTCTTTTTAGTTGTCCCCCGATGCCCTCTCCTTAAAGTCCCCTTAATGACAATGAGACAAAAGACACACTTGCCCAATTCTGGCTTCCTGTTCCATGCCTCTGCAGAAGGAACTGGCCATGACTTGGCAGCTCTGCTTAGTTACTTCATGTTTGCCCACACAAGCTGCAGTATTCCTTTTGCTGGGACAAGCTACCCTGACAAAAGCAACTAATGAAGACAGTTGAAGTTCTAAATTCCATCGTGGCAGGGAAAGGGTGGGAGAAGGAGCAGAGGTTACTGGTCACATTTCATCCTCAGTGAAGAAGGAGAAAAAGAAAGTAAGAAGTTGGGCCAGGCTATAAACCCTTCAGGCTGTAACCAAGTACTCATTTCCTCCAGGGAGGCTCCACCTGTTAAAGGTTCCACAAACTGCCCAAAGGGCAAGAAATATCCAAACCCAGGAGCTGCCTATAAGGACTATTTTATAATTATGTCATAATAATCAAGAACCAGTACCCTCTACTAACTTTCCATATATATGAACAGCTTCCTTTCCCACTCCATCCTTATGCTCCTCTTCCTTTTATAAAAAAGTTTTATTGCATTTTATCTATTTTTCATGTGCTCACAAGGTATACACGTGCCACATAGTGGAGGCGTGTGGTGAAGATCAGATCTCTCCTTCAGCTAGGCAAATCCTAGGTATAGGTCTTTGACAGCTATTGTATTGGATAGTCAGTGGCCTTTTCAATTAGAGCACTTGGCTCTACCATCAAGCATGGGAAATCATTGTCTATTATTTGATTATTTTTCATGTCATTCTTTTTCTACTCTTTTCTCTCTAGTAACCCAATTTTAGGGAAATAAAATTGTTAATTTACATTGTTACCTTTTTTTTCCTCGTATTGTCTCAGTATTGTGCTGGTTTCTGGGTTTCTTTACATGGTGAGACAGGATCTGTCACTGACATGGGGCCATCCAACAGAGCTCGGGAAACCTCAAGGCCCACAGGCTAAAGAAGACTGACTCCAGCAGAAACAAGTGTCAACAGCTCCCCTCCAACAGGTGGGGCCTGGCTTGGCTGGATTTGGGGCAGGCTTGTATGGATAGGCAACCACAGCAACTGTGAGTTCCTGAGGGAAGGACCCTGCTGTGCACAAACCAAGACAAACCCAAGCTGTCCTCTACAACCTCTGGCTCTTATGACCTCTTGGGTCCCTCTTCTGCAATGGCCCCTGCGTTTGGGAGGAGGAAGTGTTCCCTCAGGAATGAGCATACCCTGTCACTTACTATCTGCACTTTGACCTTGTTGTAAGTCTCTGGAATTATGTTCTTGTTAAAGTCTGAATTTACGTTCATTCCAGACTCCCATTAGCAACTGAGAGCCCTGGGGTGTCACGGAGAGACACTTGGATGAAAGGATACAGTCACTGTTGCCAATTGTCAGTTTACATCTTGCTATTCTCTAACAAAAGGTGGGGCTAAAATGATGGCTCAGTGGTCAAGAGCACTGGCTGCTCTTCCAGAAACGAGGACTCAATTCCCAGCACCCACATGACAGCTCACAACTGTCAATACTTCTGTTCCAGGGTATCTGACTTACTCACACATGCAGACAAAACACCAATGTACAAAATAAAAATAAATAATCTAAAAAACAAAACAAAACAAGATCTGGGTCTGGAGCATCCCATTCAAAAATGGTTTCTGTGCGGTTCATTGGTACATATCACTTTTCAGTATTCCTGTATTCCTAATTGAGCGGGCGAAACACACATGTGATTTAGTTTACAAAGTTGTGCTTTGCATTTCTGTTCTTTTGTAGGAAACTTGTTTCTGTGCTCTAAAGTGTGAGATATCACTTTTCAGTTTTCCTGTATTCCTAATTGAGCGGGCGACACACATGTGATTTAGGTTACAAACTAGTGCTTTGGCTTTCTGTTCTTCCAACTGGTTTCTGTGCAGTGCATTGCGACATATCACTTTTCAGTATTCCTGTATTACTAACTGAGCGGGCGACACACATGTGATTTAGTTTACAAAGTTGTGCTTTGCCTTTCTGTTGTTTTGTTGGAAACTTGTTTCTATGCTGTACATTGGGAGAAATCACTTTTCAGTTTTCCTGTATTCCGAATTGAGTGGGCGACACAAATGTGATTTAGTTTACAAATTTGTGCTTTGAATTTCTGTTATTTTATAGGAAACTTGTTTCTGTGTTCTAAAATGCGAGATATCACTTTTCAGTTTTCCTGTATTCCTAATTGAGCAGGCAACACGAATGGGTTTTAGTTTACAAAGTTGTGCTTTGTGTATCTGTTCTTTCATTGGAAACTTGTTTCTGTGTGATTCATTGTGACATATCACTTTTCAGTATTCCTGTATTCCTAATTGAGCGGGCGACTCAAATGTAATTTAGTTTACAAAGTTGTGCTTTGCCTTCCTGTTGTTTTGTTGGAAACTTGTTTCTATGCTGTACATTGGGAGAAATCACTTTTCAGTTTTCCTATATTCCTAATTCAGCAGGCGACGGAAATGTGATTTAGTTTACAATTTTGTGCTTTGTGTATCTGTTCTTTCATTGGAAACTTGTTTCTGTGCCGTTCATTGTGACATATCACTTTTCAGTTTTCCTGTATTCCTAATTGAGTGGGTGACACAAATGTGATTTAATTTAGAAAGTTGTGCTTTGTGTATCTGTTCTTACATTGGAAACTTGTTTCTGTGTGATTCATTGTGACATATCACTTTTCCGTTTTCCTGTATTCCTAATTCAGCAAGCGACACACGTGATTTAGTTTACAAAGTTGTGCTTTGTGTATCTCTTCTTTCATTGGAAACTTGTTTCTGAGTGGTTCATTGTGACATATCAATTTTCAGTTTTTGTGTATTCCTAATATAGCTGGCAACACACATGTGATTTAGTTTACAAACTTGTGCTTTGGCTTTCTGTTCTTTCATTGGAAACTGGTTTCTGTGCGGTTCGTTGCTACATATTACTTTTCAGTATTCCTGTATTCCTAATTGAGCAGGCAACACAAATCTGATTTAGTTTACAAAGTTGTGCTTTGCCTTTCTGTTGTTTTGTTGGAAACTTGTTTCTATGCTGTACATTGGGATAATTCACTTTTCAGTTTTCCTGTATTCCTAATTGAGCAGGCGACACAAATGTGATTTAGTTTAGAAAGGGGTGCTTTGCGTTTTTGTTCTTTTATTGGAAACTTATTTCTCTGCTCGTAAGTGCGAGTTATCACTTTTCAGTATTCCTGTATTCCTAATTGAGCGTGTGACAGAAATGTGATTTAGTTTACAAAGTTGGGCTTTGCTTTTCTGTAGTTTTGTAGGAAACTTGTTTCTATGCTTTACATTGGGAGAAATTACTTTTCAATTTTACTGTATTCCTAACTTAGCGGGTGACACACATGTGATTTAGTTTACAAACTACTGCTTTGGATTTCTGTTCTTTCCTTGGACACTGGTTTCTGTGCAGTTCATTGCTACATATCACTTTTCAGTATTCCTATATTCCTTATTGAGCAGGCGACACAAATGTGATTTAGTTTACAAAGTTGGACTTTGTGTATCTGTTCTTTCATTGGAAACTTGTTTCTGTGTGGTTCATTGTGACATATCACTTTTCAGTTTTACTGTATTCCTAATTGAGCGGGTGACACATATGTGATTTAGTTTACAAAGTTGTGCTTTGCGTTTCATTTCTTTTGTTGGAAACTTGTTTCTGTGCTTGTAAGTGCGAGTTATCACTTTTCAGTTTTACTGTATTCCTAATTGAGCGGGCAACAAAAATGTGATTTAGTTTACAAAGTTGGGCTTTGTGTATCTATTCTTTCATTGGAAACTTGTTTCTGTGCGGTTCATTGTGACATATCAATTTTCAGTTTTTGTGTATTCCTAATAGAGCTGGTGACACACATGTGATTTAGTTTACAAACTTGTGCTTTGGCTTTCTGTTCTTTCATTGGAAACTGGTTTCTGTGCGGTTCGTTGCTACATATCACTTTTCAGTATTCCTGTATTCCTAATTGAGCAGGCGACACAAATGTGATTTAGTTTACAAAGTTGTGCTTTGCCTTTCTGTTGTTTTGTTGGAAACTTGTTTCTATGCTGTACATTGGGATAATTCACTTTTCAGTTTTCCTGTATTCCTAATTGAGCGGGCGACACAAATGTGATTTAGTTTACAAAGGGATGCTTTGCGTTTCTGTTCTTTTATTGGAAACTTATTTCTGTGCTCGTAAGTGCGAGTTATCACTTTTCAGTTTTCCTGTATTTCTAATTGAGCGGGTGACAAATATGTGATTTAGTTTACAAAGTTGGGCTGTGTGTATCTGTTCTGTCATTGGAAACTTGTTTCTGTGCGGTTCATTGTGACATATCACTTTTCACTATTCCTGTATTCCTAATTGAGTGGGCAACACAAATGTGATTTAGTTTACAAAGTTGGGCTTTGTGTATCTGTTCTTTCATTGGAAACTTGTTTCTGTGCGGTTCATTGTGAAATATCACTTTTCAGTTTTTGTGTATTCCTAATAGAGCAGGCAACACACATGTGATTGAGTTTACAAAGTAGTGCTTTGGCTTTCTTTTCTTTCTTTGGAAACTGGTTTCTGTGCATTTCATTGCAACATATCCCTTTTCAGTATTCCTGTATTCCTAATAGAGCTGGCGACACACACATGTGATTTAGTTTACAAACTTGTGCTTTGGCTTCCTGTTCTTTCATTGGAAACTGGTTTCTGTGCAGTTCATTGCTACATATCACTTTTCAATATTCCTGTGTTCCTAATTGTGCGGCGACACAAATGTGATTTAGTTTACAAAGTTGTGCTTTGCTTTTCTGTTGTTTTGTTGGAAACTTGTTTCTATGCTGTACATTGGGATAATTCACTTTTCAGTTTTCCTGTATTCCTAATTGAGCGGGCGACACAAATGTGATTTAGTTTACACAGTTGTGCTTTGCCTTTCTGTTGTTTTGTTGGAAACTTGCTTCTATGCTGTACATTGGGATAATTCACTTTTCAGTATTCCTGTATTCCTATTTGAGCGGGCGACAAAAATGTGATTTAGTTTACAAAGTTATGCTTTGCCTTTCTGTTGTTTTGTGGGAAAATTGTTTCTATGCTGTACATTGGGAGAATTCACTTTTCAGTTTTCCTGTATTCCTAATTGAGCGGGCGACACAAATGTGATTTAGTTTACAAAGTGTGCTTTGCGTTTCTGTTCTTTTGTTGGAAACTTGTTTCTGTGCTCATAAGTGCCAGTTATCACTTAAGTTTTCCTGTATTTCCAATTGAGCGGGCGACACAAATGTGATATAGTTTACAAAGTTGGGCTTTGTGTATCTGTTCTTTCATTGGAAACTTGTTTCTCTGTGGTTCATTGTGACATATCACTTTTCAGTTTTCCTGTATTCCTAATTGAGCGGGTGACACATATGTGATTTAGTTTACAAAGTTGTGCTTTGCGTTTCTTTTCTTTTGTTGGAAACTTGTTTCTGTGCTCGTAAGTGCGAGTTATCACTTTTCAGTTTTACTGTATTCCTAATTGAGCGGGCAACAAAAATGTGATTTGGTTTACAAAGTTGGGCTTTGTGTATCTGTTCTTTCATTGGAAACTTGTTTCTGTGCGGTTCATTGTGACATATCACTTTTCAGTTTTTGTATATTCCTACTAGAGCGGGCGACACACATGTGATTTAGTTTACAAACTAGTGCTTTGGCTTTCTGTTCTTTCATTGGAAACTGCTTTCTGTGCAGTTCATTGCGACATATCACTTTTCACTATTCCTGTATTCCTAATTGAGTGGGCAACACAAATCTGATTTAGTTTACAAAGTTGTGCTTTGCCTTTCTGTTGTTTTGTTGAAAACTTGTTTTTATGCTGTACATTGGGAGAAATCACTTTTCAGTTTTCCTGTATTCCTAATTGAGCAGGCAACACAAATGTGATTTAGTTTACAAAGTTGGGCTTTGTGTATCTCTTCTTTCATTGGAAACTTGTTTCTGTGCGGTTCATTGTGACATATCCCTTTTCAGAATTCCTGTATTCCTAATAGAGCGGGCGACACACATGTGATTTAGTTTACAAACTAGTGCTTTGGCTTTCTGTTCTTTCCTTGGAAACTGGTTTCTGTGTAGTTTATTGGGACATATCACTTTTCAGTATTCCTGTATTCCTAATTCAGCACACGACACACATGTGATTTAGTTTACAAACTAGTGATTTGGGTTTCTGTTCTTTCATTGGAAACTGGTTTCTGTGTGGTTCATTGCTACATATCACTTTTCAATATTCCTATATTCCTAATTGAGCGGGCGACACAAATGTGATTTAGTTTACAAAGTTGTGCTTTGCCTTTCTGTTGTTTTGTTGGAAACTTGTTTCTATGCTGTAGATTGGGATAATTCACTTTTCAGTTTTCCTGTATTCCTAATTGAGCGGGAGACACAAATGTGATTTATTTTACAAAGGGGTGCTCTGCGTTTCTGTTCTTTTATTGGAAACTTATTTCTGTGCTCGTAAGTGCGAGTTATCACTTTTCAGATTTCCTGTATTTCTAATTGGGCGGGTGACAAATATGTGATTTAGTTTATAAAGTTGGGCTTTGTGTATCTGTTCTTTCATTGGAAACTTGTTTCTGTGCGGTTCATTGTGAAATATCACTTTTCAGTTTTTGTGTATTCCTAATAGAGCTGGCGACACACTTGTGATTGAGTTTACAAAGTAGTGCTTTGGCTTTCTTTTCTTTCTTTGGAAACTGGTTTCTGTTCAGTTCATTGCAACATATCCCTTTTCAGAATTCCTGTATTCCTAATTGAGCGGGCGACACAAATGTGATTTAGTTTACAAAGTTGGACTTTGTGTATCTGTTCTTTCATTGGAAACTTGTTTCTGTGCGGTTCATTGTGACATATCACTTTTCAGTTTTCCTGTATTCCTAATTGAGCAGGCGACACAAATGTGATTTAGTTTAGAAAGGGGTGCTTTGCGTTTTTGTTCTTTTATTGGAAACTTATTTCTCTGCTCGTAAGTGCGAGTTATCACTTTTCAGTATTCCTGTATTCCTAATTGAGCGTGTGACAGAAATGTGATTTAGTTTACAAAGTTGGGCTTTGCTTTTCTGTAGTTTTGTAGGAAACTTGTTTCTATGCTTTACATTGGGAGAAATTACTTTTCAATTTTACTGTATTCCTAACTTAGCGGGTGACACACATGTGATTTAGTTTACAAACTACTGCTTTGGATTTCTGTTCTTTCCTTGGACACTGGTTTCTGTGCAGTTCATTGCTACATATCACTTTTCAGTATTCCTATATTCCTTATTGAGCAGGCGACACAAATGTGATTTAGTTTACAAAGTTGGACTTTGTGTATCTGTTCTTTCATTGGAAACTTGTTTCTGTGTGGTTCATTGTGACATATCACTTTTCAGTTTTACTGTATTCCTAATTGAGCGGGTGACACATATGTGATTTAGTTTACAAAGTTGTGCTTTGCGTTTCATTTCTTTTGTTGGAAACTTGTTTCTGTGCTTGTAAGTGCGAGTTATCACTTTTCAGTTTTACTGTATTCCTAATTGAGCGGGCAACAAAAATGTGATTTAGTTTACAAAGTTGGGCTTTGTGTATCTATTCTTTCATTGGAAACTTGTTTCTGTGCGGTTCATTGTGACATATCAATTTTCAGTTTTTGTGTATTCCTAATAGAGCTGGTGACACACATGTGATTTAGTTTACAAACTTGTGCTTTGGCTTTCTGTTCTTTCATTGGAAACTGGTTTCTGTGCGGTTCGTTGCTACATATCACTTTTCAGTATTCCTGTATTCCTAATTGAGCAGGCGACACAAATGTGATTTAGTTTACAAAGTTGTGCTTTGCCTTTCTGTTGTTTTGTTGGAAACTTGTTTCTATGCTGTACATTGGGATAATTCACTTTTCAGTTTTCCTGTATTCCTAATTGAGCGGGCGACACAAATGTGATTTAGTTTACAAAGGGATGCTTTGCGTTTCTGTTCTTTTATTGGAAACTTATTTCTGTGCTCGTAAGTGCGAGTTATCACTTTTCAGTTTTCCTGTATTTCTAAATGAGCGGGTGACAAATATGTGATTTAGTTTACAAAGTTGGGCTGTGTGTATCTGTTCTGTCATTGGAAACTTGTTTCTGTGCGGTTCATTGTGACATATCACTTTTCACTATTCCTGTATTCCTAATTGAGTGGGCAACACAAATGTGATTTAGTTTACAAAGTTGGGCTTTGTGTATCTGTTCTTTCATTGGAAACTTGTTTCTGTGCGGTTCATTGTGAAATATCACTTTTCAGTTTTTGTGTATTCCTAATAGAGCAGGCAACACACATGTGATTGAGTTTACAAAGTAGTGCTTTGGCTTTCTTTTCTTTCTTTGGAAACTGGTTTCTGTGCATTTCATTGCAACATATCCCTTTTCAGTATTCCTGTATTCCTAATAGAGCTGGCGACACACACATGTGATTTAGTTTACAAACTTGTGCTTTGGCTTCCTGTTCTTTCATTGGAAACTGGTTTCTGTGCAGTTCATTGCTACATATCACTTTTCAATATTCCTGTGTTCCTAATTGTGCGGCGACACAAATGTGATTTAGTTTACAAAGTTGTGCTTTGCTTTTCTGTTGTTTTGTTGGAAACTTGTTTCTATGCTGTACATTGGGATAATTCACTTTTCAGTTTTCCTGTATTCCTAATTGAGCGGGCGACACAAATGTGATTTAGTTTACACAGTTGTGCTTTGCCTTTCTGTTGTTTTGTTGGAAACTTGCTTCTATGCTGTACATTGGGATAATTCACTTTTCAGTATTCCTGTATTCCTATTTGAGCGGGCGACAAAAATGTGATTTAGTTTACAAAGTTATGCTTTGCCTTTCTGTTGTTTTGTGGGAAAATTGTTTCTATGCTGTACATTGGGAGAATTCACTTTTCAGTTTTCCTGTATTCCTAATTGAGCGGGCGACACAAATGTGATTTAGTTTACAAAGTGTGCTTTGCGTTTCTGTTCTTTTGTTGGAAACTTGTTTCTGTGCTCATAAGTGCCAGTTATCACTTAAGTTTTCCTGTATTTCCAATTGAGCGGGCGACACAAATGTGATATAGTTTACAAAGTTGGGCTTTGTGTATCTGTTCTTTCATTGGAAACTTGTTTCTCTGTGGTTCATTGTGACATATCACTTTTCAGTTTTCCTGTATTCCTAATTGAGCGGGTGACACATATGTGATTTAGTTTACAAAGTTGTGCTTTGCGTTTCTTTTCTTTTGTTGGAAACTTGTTTCTGTGCTCGTAAGTGCGAGTTATCACTTTTCAGTTTTACTGTATTCCTAATTGAGCGGGCAACAAAAATGTGATTTGGTTTACAAAGTTGGGCTTTGTGTATCTGTTCTTTCATTGGAAACTTGTTTCTGTGCGGTTCATTGTGACATATCACTTTTCAGTTTTTGTATATTCCTACTAGAGCGGGCGACACACATGTGATTTAGTTTACAAAGTTGTGCTTTGCCTTTCTGTTGTTTTGTTGGAAACTTGTTTCTATGCTGTACATTGGGAGAAATCACTTTTCAGTTTTCCTGTATTCCTAATTGAGCAGGCAACACAAATGTGATTTAGTTTACAAAGTTGGGCTTTGTGTATCTCTTCTTTCATTGGAAACTTGTTTCTGTGCGGTTCATTGTGACATATCCCTTTTCAGAATTCCTGTATTCCTAATAGAGCGGGCGACACACATGTGATTTAGTTTACAAACTAGTGCTTTGGCTTTCTGTTCTTTCCTTGGAAACTGGTTTCTGTGTAGTTTATTGGGACATATCACTTTTCAGTATTCCTGTATTCCTAATTCAGCACACGACACACATGTGATTTAGTTTACAAACTAGTGATTTGGGTTTCTGTTCTTTCATTGGAAACTGGTTTCTGTGTGGTTCATTGCTACATATCACTTTTCAATATTCCTATATTCCTAATTGAGAGGGCGACACAAATGTGATTTAGTTTACAAAGTTGTGCTTTGCCTTTCTGTTGTTTTGTTGGAAACTTGTTTCTATGCTGTAGATTGGGATAATTCACTTTTCAGTTTTCCTGTATTCCTAATTGAGCGGGAGACACAAATGTGATTTATTTTACAAAGGGGTGCTCTGCGTTTCTGTTCTTTTATTGGAAACTTATTTCTGTGCTCGTAAGTGCGAGTTATCACTTTTCAGATTTCCTGTATTTCTAATTGGGCGGGTGACAAATATGTGATTTAGTTTATAAAGTTGGGCTTTGTGTATCTGTTCTTTCATTGGAAACTTGTTTCTGTGCGGTTCATTGTGAAATATCACTTTTCAGTTTTTGTGTATTCCTAATAGAGCTGGCGACACACTTGTGATTGAGTTTACAAAGTAGTGCTTTGGCTTTCTTTTCTTTCTTTGGAAACTGGTTTCTGTTCAGTTCATTGCAACATATCCCTTTTCAGAATTCCTGTATTCCTAATTGAGCGGGTGACACATATGTGATTTAGTTTACAAAGTTGTGCTTTGCGTTTCTTTTCTTATGTTGGAAACTTGTTTCTGTGCTCGTAAGTGCGAGTTATCACTTTTCAGTTTTACTGTATTCCTAATTGAGCGGGCGACAAAAATGTGATTTAGTTTACAAAGATGGGCTTTGTGTATTTGTTCTTTCATTGGAAACTTGTTTCTGTGCGGTTCATTGTGACATATCACTTTTCAGTTTTTGTGTATTCCTAATATAGCGGGGAACACATATGTGATTTAGTTTACAAACTAGTGCTTTGGCTTTCTGTTCTTTCATTGGAAACTGGTTTCTGTGCGGTTCATTGCTACATATCACTTTTCAGTATTCCTGTATTCCTAATTGAGCAGGCGACACAAATGTGATTTAGTTTACAAACTTGTGCTTTGGCTTTCTGTTCTTTCATTGGAAACTGGTTTCTGTGCGGTTCATTGCTACATATCACTTTTCAGTATTCCTAATTGAGCGGGCGACACAAATGTGATTTAGTTTACAAAGTTGTGCTTTGCCTTTCTGTTGTTTTGTTGAAAACTTGTTTTTATGCTGTACATTGGGAGAAATCACTTTTCAGTTTTCCTGTATTACTAATTGAGCAGGTGACACAAATGTGATTTATTTTACAAAGTTGGGCTTTGTGTATCTCTTCTTTCATTGGAAACTTGTTTCTGTGCAGTTCATTGTGACATATCAATTTTCAGTTTTAGCGTATTCCTAATAGAGCTGGCGACACACATGTGATTAATTTACAAACTTGTGCTTTGGCTTTCTGTTCTTTCATTGGAAACTGGTTTCTATGCGGTTCATTGCTACATATCACTTTTCAGTATTCCTGTATTCCTAATTGAGCGGGCGACACAAAAGTGATTTAGTTTACAAAGTTGTGCTTTGCCTTTCTGTTGTTTTGTTGAAAACTTGTTTTTATGCTGTACATTGGGAGAAATCACTTTTCATTTTTCCTGTATTACTAATTGAGCAGGTGACACAAATGTGATTTAGTTTACAAAGTTGGGCTTTGTGTATCTCTTCTTTCATTGGAAACTTGTTTCTGTGCGGTTCATTGTGACATATCAATTTTCAGTTTTTGTGTATTCCTAATAGAGCTGGCGACAAACATGTGATTTAGTTTACAAACTTGTGCTTTTGCTTTCTGTTCTTTCATTGGAAACTGGTTTCTGTGCGGTTCATTGCTACATATCACTTTTCAGTATTCCTGTATTCCTAATTGAGCGGGCGACACAAATGTGATTTAGTTTACAAAGTTGTGCTTTGCCTTTCTGTTGTTTTGTTGGAAACTTGTTTCTATGCTGTAGATTGGGATAATTCACTTTTCAGTTTTCCTGTATTCCTAATTGAGCGGGAGACACAAATGTGATTTATTTTACAAAGGGGTGCTCTGCGTTTCTGTTCTTTTATTGGAAACTTATTTCTGTGCTCGTAAGTGCGAGTTATCACTTTTCAGTTTTCCTGTATTTCTAATTGGGCGGGTGACAAATATGTGATTTAGTTTATAAAGTTGGGCTTTGTGTATCTGTTCTTTCCTTGGAAACTTGTTTCTGTGCGGTTCATTGTGAAATATCACTTTTCAGTTTTTGTGTATTCCTAATAGAGCTGGCGACACACTTGTGATTGAGTTTACAAAGTAGTGCTTTGGCTTTCTTTTCTTTCTTTGGAAACTGGTTTCTGTTCAGTTCATTGCAACATATCCCTTTTCAGAATTCCTGTATTCCTAATAGAGCGGGCGACACACATGTGATTTAGTTTACAAACTAGTGCTTTGGCTTTCTGTTCTTTCCTTGGAAACTGGTTTCTGTGTAGTTTATTGGGACATATCACTTTTCAGTATTCCTGTATTCCTAATTCAGCACACGACACACATGTGATTTAGTTTACAAACTAGTGATTTGGGTTTCTGTTCTTTCATTGGAAACTGGTTTCTGTGTGGTTCATTGGTACATATCACTTTTCAGTATTCCTGTATTCCTAATTGAGTACGTGACAGAAATGTGATTTAGTTTACAAAGTTGGGCTTTGCTTTTCTGTTGTTTTGTAGGAAACTTGTTTCTATGCTTTACATTGGGAGAAATCACTTTTCAATTTTACTGTATTCCTAACTTAGCGGGTGACACACATGTGATTTAGTTTACAAACTAGTGCTTTGGCTTTCTGTTCTTTCCTTGGAAACTGGTTTCTGTGTAGTTTATTGGGACATATCACTTTTCAGTATTCCTATATTCCTAATTGAGCGGGCGACACAAATGTGATTTAGTTTACAAAGTTGGACTTTGTGTATCTGTTCTTTCATTGGAAACTTGTTTCTGTGCGGTTCATTGTGACATATCACTTTTCAGTTTTCCTGTATTCCTAATTGAGCGGGTGACACATATGTGATTTAGTTTACAAAGTTGTGCTTTGCGTTTCTTTTCTTATGTTGGAAACTTGTTTCTGTGCTCGTAAGTGCGAGTTATCACTTTTCAGTTTTACTGTATTCCTAATTGAGCGGGCGACAAAAATGTGATTTAGTTTACAAAGATGGGCTTTGTGTATTTGTTCTTTCATTGGAAACTTGTTTCTGTGCGGTTCATTGTGACATATCACTTTTCAGTTTTTGTGTATTCCTAATATAGCGGGGAACACATATGTGATTTAGTTTACAAACTAGTGCTTTGGCTTTCTGTTCTTTCATTGGAAACTGGTTTCTGTGCGGTTCATTGCTACATATCACTTTTCAGTATTCCTGTATTCCTAATTGAGCAGGCGACACAAATGTGATTTAGTTTACAAACTTGTGCTTTGGCTTTTTGTTCTTTCATTGGAAACTGGTTTCTGTGCGGTTCATTGCTACATATCACTTTTCAGTATTCCTAATTGAGCGGGCGACACAAATGTGATTTAGTTTACAAAGTTGTGCTTTGCCTTTCTGTTGTTTTGTTGAAAACTTGTTTTTATGCTGTACATTGGGAGAAATCACTTTTCAGTTTTCCTGTATTACTAATTGAGCAGGTGACACAAATGTGATTTAGTTTACAAAGTTGGGCTTTGTGTATCTCTTCTTTCATTGGAAACTTGTTTCTGTGCAGTTCATTGTGACATATCAATTTTCAGTTTTAGCGTATTCCTAATAGAGCTGGCGACACACATGTGATTAATTTACAAACTTGTGCTTTGGCTTTCTGTTCTTTCATTGGAAACTGGTTTCTGTGCGGTTCATTGCTACATATCACTTTTCAGTATTCCTGTATTCCTAATTGAACGGGCGACACAAAAGTGATTTAGTTTACAAAGTTGTGCTTTGCCTTTCTGTTGTTTTGTTGAAAACTTGTTTTTATGCTGTACATTGGGAGAAATCACTTTTCATTTTTCCTGTATTACTAATTGAGCAGGTGACACAAATGTGATTTAGTTTACAAAGTTGGGCTTTGTGTATCTCTTCTTTCATTGGAAACTTGTTTCTGTGCGGTTCATTGTGACATATCAATTTTCAGTTTTTGTGTATTCCTAATAGAGCTGGCGACAAACATGTGATTTAGTTTACAAACTTGTGCTTTTGCTTTCTGTTCTTTCATTGGAAACTGGTTTCTGTGCGGTTCATTGCTACATATCACTTTTCAGTATTCCTATATTCCTAATTGAGAGGGCGACACAAATGTGATTTAGTTTACAAAGTTGTGCTTTGCCTTTCTGTTGTTTTGTTGGAAACTTGTTTCTATGCTGTAGATTGGGATAATTCACTTTTCAGTTTTCCTGTATTCCTAATTGAGCGGGAGACACAAATGTGATTTATTTTACAAAGGGGTGCTCTGCGTTTCTGTTCTTTTATTGGAAACTTATTTCTGTGCTCGTAAGTGCGAGTTATCACTTTTCAGTTTTCCTGTATTTCTAATTGGGCGGGTGACAAATATGTGATTTAGTTTATAAAGTTGGGCTTTGTGTATCTGTTCTTTCCTTGGAAACTTGTTTCTGTGCGGTTCATTGTGAAATATCACTTTTCAGTTTTTGTGTATTCCTAATAGAGCTGGCGACACACTTGTGATTGAGTTTACAAAGTAGTGCTTTGGCTTTCTTTTCTTTCTTTGGAAACTGGTTTCTGTTCAGTTCATTGCAACATATCCCTTTTCAGAATTCCTGTATTCCTAATAGAGCGGGCGACACACATGTGATTTAGTTTACAAACTAGTGCTTTGGCTTTCTGTTCTTTCCTTGGAAACTGGTTTCTGTGTAGTTTATTGGGACATATCACTTTTCAGTATTCCTGTATTCCTAATTCAGCACACGACACACATGTGATTTAGTTTACAAACTAGTGATTTGGGTTTCTGTTCTTTCATTGGAAACTGGTTTCTGTGTGGTTCATTGGTACATATCACTTTTCAGTATTCCTGTATTCCTAATTGAGTACGTGACAGAAATGTGATTTAGTTTACAAAGTTGGGCTTTGCTTTTCTGTTGTTTTGTAGGAAACTTGTTTCTATGCTTTACATTGGGAGAAATCACTTTTCAATTTTACTGTATTCCTAACTTAGCGGGTGACACACATGTGATTTAGTTTACAAACTAGTGCTTTGGCTTTCTGTTCTTTCCTTGGAAACTGGTTTCTGTGTAGTTTATTGGGACATATCACTTTTCAGTATTCCTATATTCCTAATTGAGCGGGCGACACAAATGTGATTTAGTTTACAAAGTTGGACTTTGTGTATCTGTTCTTTCATTGGAAACTTGTTTCTGTGCGGTTCATTGTGACATATCACTTTTCAGTTTTCCTGTATTCCTAATTGAGCGGGTGACACATATGTGATTTAGTTTACAAAGTTGTGCTTTGCGTTTCTTTTCTTATGTTGGAAACTTGTTTCTGTGCTCGTAAGTGCGAGTTATCACTTTTCAGTTTTACTGTATTCCTAATTGAGCGGGCGACAAAAATGTGATTTAGTTTACAAAGATGGGCTTTGTGTATTTGTTCTTTCATTGGAAACTTGTTTCTGTGCGGTTCATTGTGACATATCACTTTTCAGTTTTTGTGTATTCCTAATATAGCGGGGAACACATATGTGATTTAGTTTACAAACTAGTGCTTTGGCTTTCTGTTCTTTCATTGGAAACTGGTTTCTGTGCGGTTCATTGCTACATATCACTTTTCAGTATTCCTGTATTCCTAATTGAGCAGGCGACACAAATGTGATTTAGTTTACAAACTTGTGCTTTGGCTTTTTGTTCTTTCATTGGAAACTGGTTTCTGTGCGGTTCATTGCTACATATCACTTTTCAGTATTCCTAATTGAGCGGGCGACACAAATGTGATTTAGTTTACAAAGTTGTGCTTTGCCTTTCTGTTGTTTTGTTGAAAACTTGTTTTTATGCTGTACATTGGGAGAAATCACTTTTCAGTTTTCCTGTATTACTAATTGAGCAGGTGACACAAATGTGATTTAGTTTACAAAGTTGGGCTTTGTGTATCTCTTCTTTCATTGGAAACTTGTTTCTGTGCAGTTCATTGTGACATATCAATTTTCAGTTTTAGCGTATTCCTAATAGAGCTGGCGACACACATGTGATTAATTTACAAACTTGTGCTTTGGCTTTCTGTTCTTTCATTGGAAACTGGTTTCTGTGCGGTTCATTGCTACATATCACTTTTCAGTATTCCTGTATTCCTAATTGAGCGGGCGACACAAAAGTGATTTAGTTTACAAAGTTGTGCTTTGCCTTTCTGTTGTTTTGTTGAAAACTTGTTTTTATGCTGTACATTGGGAGAAATCACTTTTCATTTTTCCTGTATTACTAATTGAGCAGGTGACACAAATGTGATTTAGTTTACAAAGTTGGGCTTTGTGTATCTCTTCTTTCATTGGAAACTTGTTTCTGTGCGGTTCATTGTGACATATCAATTTTCAGTTTTTGTGTATTCCTAATAGAGCTGGCGACAAACATGTGATTTAGTTTACAAACTTGTGCTTTTGCTTTCTGTTCTTTCATTGGAAACTGGTTTCTGTGCGGTTCATTGCTACATATCACTTTTCAGTATTCCTATATTCCTAATTGAGCGGGCGACACAAATGTGATTTAGTTTACAAAGTTGTGCTTTGCCTTTCTGTTGTTTTGTTGGAAACTTGTTTCTATGCTGTAGATTGGGATAATTCACTTTTCAGTTTTCCTGTATTCCTAATTGAGCGGGAGACACAAATGTGATTTATTTTACAAAGGGGTGCTCTGCGTTTCTGTTCTTTTATTGGAAACTTATTTCTGTGCTCGTAAGTGCGAGTTATCACTTTTCAGTTTTCCTGTATTTCTAATTGGGCGGGTGACAAATATGTGATTTAGTTTATAAAGTTGGGCTTTGTGTATCTGTTCTTTCCTTGGAAACTTGTTTCTGTGCGGTTCATTGTGAAATATCACTTTTCAGTTTTTGTGTATTCCTAATAGAGCTGGCGACACACTTGTGATTGAGTTTACAAAGTAGTGCTTTGGCTTTCTTTTCTTTCTTTGGAAACTGGTTTCTGTTCAGTTCATTGCAACATATCCCTTTTCAGAATTCCTGTATTCCTAATAGAGCGGGCGACACACATGTGATTTAGTTTACAAACTAGTGCTTTGGCTTTCTGTTCTTTCCTTGGAAACTGGTTTCTGTGTAGTTTATTGGGACATATCACTTTTCAGTATTCCTGTATTCCTAATTCAGCACACGACACACATGTGATTTAGTTTACAAACTAGTGATTTGGGTTTCTGTTCTTTCATTGGAAACTGGTTTCTGTGTGGTTCATTGGTACATATCACTTTTCAGTATTCCTGTATTCCTAATTGAGTACGTGACAGAAATGTGATTTAGTTTACAAAGTTGGGCTTTGCTTTTCTGTTGTTTTGTAGGAAACTTGTTTCTATGCTTTACATTGGGAGAAATCACTTTTCAATTTTACTGTATTCCTAACTTAGCGGGTGACACACATGTGATTTAGTTTACAAAGTTGGACTTTGTGTATCTGTTCTTTCATTGGAAACTTGTTTCTGTGCGGTTCATTGTGACATATCACTTTTCAGTTTTCCTGTATTCCTAATTGAGCGGGTGACACATATGTGATATAGTTTACAAAGTTGTGCTTTGCGTTTCTTTTCTTATGTTGGAAACTTGTTTCTGTGCTCGTAAGTGCGAGTTATCACTTTTCAGTTTTACTGTATTCCTAATTGAGCGGGCGACAAAAATGTGATTTAGTTTACAAAGATGGGCTTTGTGTATTTGTTCTTTCATTGGAAACTTGTTTCTGTGCGGTTCATTGTGACATATCACTTTTCAGTTTTTGTGTATTCCTAATATAGCGGGGAACACATATGTGATTTAGTTTACAAACTAGTGCTTTGGCTTTCTGTTCTTTCATTGGAAACTGGTTTCTGTGCGGTTCATTGCTACATATCACTTTTCAGTATTCCTGTATTCCTAATTGAGCAGGCGACACAAATGTGATTTAGTTTACAAACTTGTGCTTTGGCTTTTTGTTCTTTCATTGGAAACTGGTTTCTGTGCGGTTCATTGCTACATATCACTTTTCAGTATTCCTAATTGAGCGGGCGACACAAATGTGATTTAGTTTACAAAGTTGTGCTTTGCCTTTCTGTTGTTTTGTTGAAAACTTGTTTTTATGCTGTACATTGGGAGAAATCACTTTTCAGTTTTCCTGTATTACTAATTGAGCAGGTGACACAAATGTGATTTAGTTTACAAAGTTGGGCTTTGTGTATCTCTTCTTTCATTGGAAACTTGTTTCTGTGCAGTTCATTGTGACATATCAATTTTCAGTTTTAGCGTATTCCTAATAGAGCTATGCGACACACATGTGATTAAATTAAAAACTTGTGCTTTGGCTTTCTGTTCTTTCATTGGAAACTGGTTTCTGTGCGGTTCATTGCTACATATTACTTTTCAGTATTCCTGTATTCCTAATTGAGCGGGCGACACAAAAGTGATTTAGTTTACAAAGTTGTGCTTTGCCTTTCTGTTGTTTTGTTGAAAACTTGTTTTTATGCTGTACATTGGGAGAAATCACTTTTCATTTTTCCTGTATTACTAATTGAGCAGGTGACACAAATGTGATTTAGTTTACAAAGTTGGGCTTTGTGTATCTCTTCTTTCATTGGAAACTTGTTTCTGTGCGGTTCATTGTGACATATCAATTTTCAGTTTTTGTGTATTCCTAATAGAGCTGGCGACAAACATGTGATTTAGTTTACAAACTTGTGCTTTTGCTTTCTGTTCTTTCATTGGAAACTGGTTTCTGTGCGGTTCATTGCTACATATCACTTTTCAGTATTCCTATATTCCTAATTGAGCGGGCGACACAAATGTGATTTAGTTTACAAAGTTGTGCTTTGCCTTTCTGTTGTTTTGTTGGAAACTTGTTTCTATGCTGTAGATTGGGATAATTCACTTTTCAGTTTTCCTGTATTCCTAATTGAGCGGGAGACACAAATATGATTTATTTTACAAAGGGGTGCTCTGCGTTTCTGTTCTTTTATTGGAAACTTATTTCTGTGCTCGTAAGTGCGAGTTATCACTTTTCAGTTTTCCTGTATTTCTAATTGGGCGGGTGACAAATATGTGATTTAGTTTATAAAGTTGGGCTTTGTGTATCTGTTCTTTCCTTGGAAACTTGTTTCTGTGCGGTTCATTGTGAAATATCACTTTTCAGTTTTTGTGTATTCCTAATAGAGCTGGCGACACACTTGTGATTGAGTTTACAAAGTAGTGCTTTGGCTTTCTTTTCTTTCTTTGGAAACTGGTTTCTGTTCAGTTCATTGCAACATATCCCTTTTCAGAATTCCTGTATTCCTAATAGAGCGGGCGACACACATGTGATTTAGTTTACAAACTAGTGCTTTGGCTTTCTGTTCTTTCCTTGGAAACTGGTTTCTGTGTAGTTTATTGGGACATATCACTTTTCAGTATTCCTGTATTCCTAATTCAGCACACGACACACATGTGATTTAGTTTACAAACTAGTGATTTGGGTTTCTGTTCTTTCATTGGAAACTGGTTTCTGTGTGGTTCATTGGTACATATCACTTTTCAGTATTCCTGTATTCCTAATTGAGTACGTGACAGAAATGTGATTTAGTTTACAAAGTTGGGCTTTGCTTTTCTGTTGTTTTGTAGGAAACTTGTTTCTATGCTTTACATTGGGAGAAATCACTTTTCAATTTTACTGTATTCCTAACTTAGCGGGTGACACACATGTGATTTAGTTTACAAACTAGTGCTTTGGCTTTCTGTTCTTTCCTTGGAAACTGGTTTCTGTGTAGTTTATTGGGACATATCACTTTTCAGTATTCCTATATTCCTAATTGAGCGGGCGACACAAATGTGATTTAGTTTACAAAGTTGGACTTTGTGTATCTGTTCTTTCATTGGAAACTTGTTTCTGTGCGGTTCATTGTGACATATCACTTTTCAGTTTTCCTGTATTCCTAATTGAGCGGGTGACACATATGTGATTTAGTTTACAAAGTTGTGCTTTGCGTTTCTTTTCTTATGTTGGAAACTTGTTTCTGTGCTCGTAAGTGCGAGTTATCACTTTTCAGTTTTACTGTATTCCTAATTGAGCGGGCGACAAAAATGTGATTTAGTTTACAAAGATGGGCTTTGTGTATTTGTTCTTTCATTGGATACTTGTTTCTGTGCGGTTCATTGTGACATATCACTTTTCAGTTTTTGTGTATTCCTAATATAGCGGGGAACACATATGTGATTTAGTTTACAAACTAGTGCTTTGGCTTTCTGTTCTTTCATTGGAAACTGGTTTCTGTGCGGTTCATTGCTACATATCACTTTTCAGTATTCCTGTATTCCTAATTGAGCAGGCGACACAAATGTGATTTAGTTTACAAACTTGTGCTTTGGCTTTTTGTTCTTTCATTGGAAACTGGTTTCTGTGCGGTTCATTGCTACATATCACTTTTCAGTATTCCTAATTGAGCGGGCGACACAAATGTGATTTAGTTTACAAAGTTGTGCTTTGCCTTTCTGTTGTTTTGTTGAAAACTTGTTTTTATGCTGTACATTGGGAGAAATCACTTTTCAGTTTTCCTGTATTACTAATTGAGCAGGTGACACAAATGTGATTTAGTTTACAAAGTTGGGCTTTGTGTATCTCTTCTTTCATTGGAAACTTGTTTCTGTGCAGTTCATTGTGACATATCAATTTTCAGTTTTAGCGTATTCCTAATAGAGCTGGCGACACACATGTGATTAATTTACAAACTTGTGCTTTGGCTTTCTGTTCTTTCATTGGAAACTGGTTTCTGTGCGGTTCATTGCTACATATCACTTTTCAGTATTCCTGTATTCCTAATTGAGCGGGCGACACAAAAGTGATTTAGTTTACAAAGTTGTGCTTTGCCTTTCTGTTGTTTTGTTGAAAACTTGTTTTTATGCTGTACATTGGGAGAAATCACTTTTCATTTTTCCTGTATTACTAATTGAGCAGGTGACACAAATGTGATTTAGTTTACAAAGTTGGGCTTTGTGTATCTCTTCTTTCATTGGAAACTTGTTTCTGTGCGGTTCATTGTGACATATCAATTTTCAGTTTTTGTGTATTCCTAATAGAGCTGGCGACAAACATGTGATTTAGTTTACAAACTTGTGCTTTTGCTTTCTGTTCTTTCATTGGAAACTGGTTTCTGTGCGGTTCATTGCTACATATCACTTTTCAGTATTCCTATATTCCTAATTGAGCGGGCGACACAAATGTGATTTAGTTTACAAAGTTGTGCTTTGCCTTTCTGTTGTTTTGTTGGAAACTTGTTTCTATGCTGTAGATTGGGATAATTCACTTTTCAGTTTTCCTGTATTCCTAATTGAGCGGGAGACACAAATGTGATTTATTTTGCAAAGGGGTGCTCTGCGTTTCTGTTCTTTTATTGGAAACTTATTTCTGTGCTCGTAAGTGCGAGTTATCACTTTTCAGTTTTCCTGTATTTCTAATTGGGCGGGTGACAAATATGTGATTTAGTTTATAAAGTTGGGCTTTGTGTATCTGTTCTTTCCTTGGAAACTTGTTTCTGTGCGGTTCATTGTGAAATATCACTTTTCAGTTTTTGTGTATTCCTAATAGAGCTGGCGACACACTTGTGATTGAGTTTACAAAGTAGTGCTTTGGCTTTCTTTTCTTTCTTTGGAAACTGGTTTCTGTTCAGTTCATTGCAACATATCCCTTTTCAGAATTCCTGTATTCCTAATAGAGCGGGCGACACACATGTGATTTAGTTTACAAACTAGTGCTTTGGCTTTCTGTTCTTTCCTTGGAAACTGGTTTCTGTGTAGTTTATTGGGACATATCACTTTTCAGTATTCCTGTATTCCTAATTCAGCACACGACACACATGTGATTTAGTTTACAAACTAGTGATTTGGGTTTCTGTTCTTTCATTGGAAACTGGTTTCTGTGTGGTTCATTGGTACATATCACTTTTCAGTATTCCTGTATTCCTAATTGAGTACGTGACAGAAATGTGATTTAGTTTACAAAGTTGGGCTTTGCTTTTCTGTTGTTTTGTAGGAAACTTGTTTCTATGCTTTACATTGGGAGAAATCACTTTTCAATTTTACTGTATTCCTAACTTAGCGGGTGACACACATGTGATTTAGTTTACAAACTAGTGCTTTGGCTTTCTGTTCTTTCCTTGGAAACTGGTTTCTGTGTAGTTTATTGGGACATATCACTTTTCAGTATTCCTATATTCCTAATTGAGCGGGCGACACAAATGTGATTTAGTTTACAAAGTTGGACTTTGTGTATCTGTTCTTTCATTGGAAACTTGTTTCTGTGCGGTTCATTGTGAAATATCACTTTTCAGTTTTTGTGTATTCCTAATAGAGCTGGCGACACACTTGTGATTGAGTTTACAAAGTAGTGCTTTGGCTTTCTTTTCTTTCTTTGGAAACTGGTTTCTGTTCAGTTCATTGCAACATATCCCTTTTCAGAATTCCTGTATTCCTAATAGAGCGGGCGACAAAAATGTGATTTAGTTTACAAACTAGTGCTTTGGCTTTCTGTTCTTTCCTTGGAAACTGGTTTCTGTGTAGTTTATTGGGACATATCACTTTTCAGTATTCCTGTATTCCTAATTCAGCACACGACACACATGTGATTTAGTTTACAAACTAGTGATTTGGGTTTCTGTTCTTTCATTGGAAACTGGTTTCTGTGTGGTTCATTGGTACATATCACTTTTCAGTATTCCTGTATTCCTAATTGAGTACGTGACAGAAATGTGATTTAGTTTACAAAGTTGGGCTTTGCTTTTCTGTTGTTTTGTAGGAAACTTGTTTCTATGCTTTACATTGGGAGAAATCACTTTTCAATTTTACTGTATTCCTAACTTAGCGGGTGACACACATGTGATTTAGTTTACAAACTAGTGCTTTGGCTTTCTGTTCTTTCCTTGGAAACTGGTTTCTGTGTAGTTTATTGGGACATATCACTTTTCAGTATTCCTATATTCCTAATTGAGCGGGCGACACAAATGTGATTTAGTTTACAAAGTTGGACTTTGTGTATCTGTTCTTTCATTGGAAACTTGTTTCTGTGCGGTTCATTGTGACATATCACTTTTCAGTTTTCCTGTATTCCTAATTGAGCGGGTGACACATATGTGATTTAGTTTACAAAGTTGTGCTTTGCGTTTCTTTTCTTATGTTGGAAACTTGTTTCTGTGCTCGTAAGTGCGAGTTATCACTTTTCAGTTTTACTGTATTCCTAATTGAGCGGGCGACAAAAATGTGATTTAGTTTACAAAGATGGGCTTTGTGTATTTGTTCTTTCATTGGAAACTTGTTTCTGTGCGGTTCATTGTGACATATCACTTTTCAGTTTTTGTGTATTCCTAATATAGCGGGGAACACATATGTGATTTAGTTTACAAACTAGTGCTTTGGCTTTCTGTTCTTTCATTGGAAACTGGTTTCTGTGCGGTTCATTGCTACATATCACTTTTCAGTATTCCTGTATTCCTAATTGAGCAGGCGACACAAATGTGATTTAGTTTACAAACTTGTGCTTTGGCTTTTGGTTCTTTCATTGGAAACTGGTTTCTGTGCGGTTCATTGCTACATATCACTTTTCAGTATTCCTAATTGAGCGGGCGACACAAATGTGATTTAGTTTACAAAGTTGTGCTTTGCCTTTCTGTTGTTTTGTTGAAAACTTGTTTTTATGCTGTACATTGGGAGAAATCACTTTTCAGTTTTCCTGTATTACTAATTGAGCAGGTGACACAAATGTGATTTAGTTTACAAAGTTGGGCTTTGTGTATCTCTTCTTTCATTGGAAACTTGTTTCTGTGCAGTTCATTGTGACATATCAATTTTCAGTTTTAGCGTATTCCTAATAGAGCTGGCGACACACATGTGATTAATTTACAAACTTGTGCTTTGGCTTTCTGTTCTTTCATTGGAAACTGGTTTCTGTGCGGTTCATTGCTACATATCACTTTTCAGTATTCCTGTATTCCTAATTGAGCGGGCGACACAAAAGTGATTTAGTTTACAAAGTTGTGCTTTGCCTTTCTGTTGTTTTGTTGAAAACTTGTTTTTATGCTGTACATTGGGAGAAATCACTTTTCATTTTTCCTGTATTACTAATTGAGCGGGAGACACAAATGTGATTTATTTTACAAAGGGGTGCTCTGCGTTTCTGTTCTTTTATTGGAAACTTATTTCTGTGCTCGTAAGTGCGAGTTATCACTTTTCAGTTTTCCTGTATTTCTAATTGGGCGGGTGACAAATATGTGATTTAGTTTATAAAGTTGGGCTTTGTGTATCTGTTCTTTCCTTGGAAACTTGTTTCTGTGCGGTTCATTGTGAAATATCACTTTTCAGTTTTTGTGTATTCCTAATAGAGCTGGCGACACACTTGTGATTGAGTTTACAAAGTAGTGCTTTGGCTTTCTTTTCTTTCTTTGGAAACTGGTTTCTGTTCAGTTCATTGCAACATATCCCTTTTCAGAATTCCTGTATTCCTAATAGAGCGGGCGACACACATGTGATTTAGTTTACAAACTAGTGCTTTGGCTTTCTGTTCTTTCCTTGGAAACTGGTTTCTGTGTAGTTTATTGGGACATATCACTTTTCAGTATTCCTGTATTCCTAATTCAGCACACGACACACATGTGATTTAGTTTACAAACTAGTGATTTGGGTTTCTGTTCTTTCATTGGAAACTGGTTTCTGTGTGGTTCATTGGTACATATCACTTTTCAGTATTCCTGTATTCCTAATTGAGTACGTGACAGAAATGTGATTTAGTTTACAAAGTTGGGCTTTGCTTTTCTGTTGTTTTGTAGGAAACTTGTTTCTATGCTTTACATTGGGAGAAATCACTTTTCAATTTTACTGTATTCCTAACTTAGCGGGTGACACACATGTGATTTAGTTTACAAACTAGTGCTTTGGCTTTCTGTTCTTTCCTTGGAAACTGGTTTCTGTGTAGTTTATTGGGACATATCACTTTTCAGTATTCCTATATTCCTAATTGAGCGGGCGACACAAATGTGATTTAGTTTACAAAGTTGGACTTTGTGTATCTGTTCTTTCATTGGAAACTTGTTTCTGTGCGGTTCATTGTGACATATCACTTTTCAGTTTTCCTGTATTCCTAATTGAGCGGGTGACACATATGTGATTTAGTTTACAAAGTTGTGCTTTGCGTTTCTTTTCTTATGTTGGAAACTTGTTTCTGTGCTCGTAAGTGCGAGTTATCACTTTTCAGTTTTACTGTATTCCTAATTGAGCGGGCGACAAAAATGTGATTTAGTTTACAAAGATGGGCTTTGTGTATTTGTTCTTTCATTGGAAACTTGTTTCTGTGCGGTTCATTGTGACATATCACTTTTCAGTTTTTGTGTATTCCTAATATAGCGGGGAACACATATGTGATTTAGTTTACAAACTAGTGCTTTGGCTTTCTGTTCTTTCATTGGAAACTGGTTTCTGTGCGGTTCATTGCTACATATCACTTTTCAGTATTCCTGTATTCCTAATTGAGCAGGCGACACAAATGTGATTTAGTTTACAAACTTGTGCTTTGGCTTTTTGTTCTTTCATTGGAAACTGGTTTCTGTGCGGTTCATTGCTACATATCACTTTTCAGTATTCCTAATTGAGCGGGCGACACAAATGTGATTTAGTTTACAAAGTTGTGCTTTGCCTTTCTGTTGTTTTGTTGAAAACTTGTTTTTATGCTGTACATTGGGAGAAATCACTTTTCAGTTTTCCTGTATTACTAATTGAGCAGGTGACACAAATGTGATTTAGTTTACAAAGTTGGGCTTTGTGTATCTCTTCTTTCATTGGAAACTTGTTTCTGTGCAGTTCATTGTGACATATCAATTTTCAGTTTTAGCGTATTCCTAATAGAGCTGGCGACACACATGTGATTAATTTACAAACTTGTGCTTTGGCTTTCTGTTCTTTCATTGGAAACTGGTTTCTGTGCGGTTCATTGCTACATATCACTTTTCAGTATTCCTGTATTCCTAATTGAGCGGGCGACACAAAAGTGATTTAGTTTACAAAGTTGTGCTTTGCCTTTCTGTTGTTTTGTTGAAAACTTGTTTTTATGCTGTACATTGGGAGAAATCACTTTTCATTTTTCCTGTATTACTAATTGAGCAGGTGACACAAATGTGATTTAGTTTACAAAGTTGGGCTTTGTGTATCTCTTCTTTCATTGGAAACTTGTTTCTGTGCGGTTCATTGTGACATATCAATTTTCAGTTTTTGTGTATTCCTAATAGAGCTGGCGACAAACATGTGATTTAGTTTACAAACTTGTGCTTTTGCTTTCTGTTCTTTCATTGGAAACTGGTTTCTGTGCGGTTCATTGCTACATATCACTTTTCAGTATTCCTGTATTCCTAATTGAGCGGGCGACACAAATGTGATTTAGTTTACAAAGTTGTGCTTTGCCTTTCTGTTGTTTTGTTGGAAACTTGTTTCTATGCTGTAGATTGGGATAATTCACTTTTCAGTTTTCCTGTATTCCTAATTGAGCGGGAGACACAAATGTGATTTATTTTACAAAGGGGTGCTCTGCGTTTCTGTTCTTTTATTGGAAACTTATTTCTGTGCTCGTAAGTGCGAGTTATCACTTTTCAGTTTTCCTGTATTTCTAATTAAGCGGGTGACAAATATGTGATTTAGTTTATAAAGTTGGGCTTTGTGTATCTGTTCTTTCATTGGAAACTTGTTTCTGTGCGGTTCATTGTGAAATATCACTTTTCAGTTTTTGTGTATTCCTAATAGAGCTGGCGACACACATGTGATTTAGTTTACAAAGTAGTGCTTTGGCTTTCTTTTCTTTCTTTGGAAACTGGTTTCTCTTCAGTTCATTGCAACATATCCCTTTTCAGAATTCCTGTATTCCTAATAGAGCGGGCGACACACATGTGATTTAGTTTACAAACTAGTGCTTTGGCTTTCTGTTCTTTCCTTGGAAACTGGTTTCTGTGTAGTTTATTGGGACATATCACTTTTCAGTATTCCTGTATTCCTAATTCAGCACACTACACACATGTGATTTAGTTTACAAACTAGTGATTTGGGTTTCTGTTCTTTCATTGGAAACTGGTTTCTGTGAGGTTCATTGGTACATATCACTTTTCAGTATTCCTGTATTCCTACTTGAGTACGTGACAGAAATGTGATTTAGTTTACAAAGTTGGGCTTTGCTTTTCTGTTGTTTTGTAGGAAACTTGTTTCTATGCTTTACATTGGGAGAAATCACTTTTCAATTTTACTGTATTCCTAACTTAGCGGGTGACACACATGTGATTTAGTTCACAAACTAGTGCTTTGGCTTTCTGTTCTTTCCTTGGAAACTGGTTTCTGTGTAGTTTATTGGGACATATCACTTTTCAGTATTCCTATATTCCTAATTGAGCGGGCGACACAAATGTGATTTAGTTTACAAAGTTGGACTTTGTGTATCTGTTCTTTCATTGGAAACTTGTTTCTGTGCGGTTCATTGTGACATATCACTTTTCAGTTTTTGTATATTCCTACTTGAGCGGGCGACACAAATGTGATTTAGTTTACAAAGTTGGACTTTGTGTATCTGTTCTTTCATTGGAAACTTGTTTCTGTGCGGTTCATTGTGAAATATCACTTTTCAGTTTTTGTGTATTCCTAATAGAGCTGGCGACACACATGTGATTTAGTTTACAAAGTAGTGCTTTGGCTTTCTTTTCTTTCTTTGGCAACTGGTGTCTGTGCAGTTCATTAAAACATATCCCTTTTCAGTATTCCTGTATTCCTAATAGAGCGTGTGACACACATGTGATTTAGTTTACAAACTAGTGCTTTGGCTTTCTGTTCTTTCCTTGGAAACTGGTTTCTGTGTAGTTCATTGCGACATATCACTTTTCAGTATTCCTGTATTCCTAATTGAGCAGGCGACACAATTGTGATTTAGTTTACAAAGTTGTGCTTTGCCTTTCTGTTGTTTTGTTGGAAAAATTGTTTCTATGCTGTATACTGGGATAATTCACTTTTCAGTTTTCCTGTATTCCTAATTGAGCGGGCGACACACAGGTAATTTAGTTTACAAACTAGTGATTTGGGTTTCTGTTCTTTCATTGGAAACTGGTTTCTGTGTGGTTCATTGGTACATATCACTTTTCAGTATTCCTGTATTCCTAATTGAGCGCGTGACAGAAATGTGATTTAGTTTACAAAGTTGTGCTTTGCTTTTCTGTTGTTTTGTAGGAAACTTGTTTCTATGCTTTTCATTGGGAGAAATCACTTTTCAATTTTACTGTATTCCTAAATGAGCGGTTGACACACATGTGATTTAGTTTACAAACTAGTGCTTTGGATTTCTGTTCTTTCCTTGGAAACTGCTTTCTGTGCAGTTCATTGCTACATATCACTTTTCAGTATTCCTATATTCCTAATTGAGCGGACGACTCAAATATGATTTAGTTTACAAAGCTGGATTTTGTGTATCTGTTCTTTCATTGGAAACTTGTTTCTGTGCGGTTCATTGTGACACATCACTTTTCAGTTTTCTTGTATTCCGAATTGAGCAGGTGACACAAATGTGATTTAGTTTACAAATTTGAGCTTTGCATTTCTGTTCTTTTGTTGGAAACTTGTTTCTGTGCTGTACATTAGGAGAAATCACTTTTCAGTTTTCCTGTATTTCTAATTGAGCGGGCGACACACATGTGATTTAGTTTACAAACTACTGCTTTGGGTTTCTATTCTATCATTGGAAACTGTTTTCTGTGTGGTTCATTGGTACATATCCCTTTTCAGTATTCCTGTATTCCTAATTAAGCGGGCGATAGAAATGTGATTTAGTTTACAAAGCTGTGCTTTGCCTTTCTGTTGTTTTGTAGGAAACTTGTTTCTATGCTTTACATTTGAAGAATTCACTTTTCAGATTTCCTGTATTCCGAATTGAGCGGGCGACACAAATGTGATTTAGTTTACAAACTTGTGCTTTGCATTTCTGTTCTTTTGTTGGAAACTTGTTTATGTGCTGTACATTGGGAGAAATCGCTTTTCAGTTTTCTTGTATTCCTAATTGAGCGGGCAACACACATGTGATTTCATTTACAAACTTGTGAATTGGGTTTCTGTTCTTTCATTGGAAACTGGTTTCTGTGCTGTTCATTGGTACATATCACTTTTCAGTATTCCTGTATTCCTAATTGAGCGGTTGAAACAAATGTGATTTAGTTTACAATGTTGGGCTTTGTGTATCTGTTCTTTCATTGGAAACTTGTTTCTCTGCGTTTCATTGTGACATATCACTTTTCAGTTTTCCTGTATTCCTAATTGAGCGGGTGACAGAAATATGATTTAGTTTACAAAGTTGTGCTTTGCCTTTCTGTTGTTTTGTAGGAAACTTGTTTCTATGATTTACATTGGGAGAAATCACTTTTCATTTTTTCTGTATTCCTAATTGAGCAGGTGACACAAATGTGATTTAGTTTACAAAGTTGTGCTTTGCCTTCCTGTTGTTTTGTTGGAAACTTGTTTCTATGCTGTACATTGGGAGAATTCACTTTTCAGTTTTACTCTATTCCTAACTTAGCAGGTGACACACATGTGATTTAGTTTACAAAGTTGGGCTTTGTGTATCTGTTCTTTCATTGGAAACTTGTTTCTGTGCAGTTCATTGTGACATATCACTTTTCAATTTTTGTGTATTCCTAATTGAGCGGGCCAAACAAATGTGATTTAGTTTACAAACTAGTGTTTTGGCTTTCCGTTCTTTCATTGGAAACTGGTTTCTGTGCGGTTCATTGCTACATATCACTTTTCAGATTTCCTGTATTCCGAATTTAGCGGGCGACACACATGTGATTTAGTTTACAAACTAGTGCTTTGGATTTCTGTTCTTTCCTTGGAAACTGGTTTCTGTGCAGTTCATTGCTACATATCACTTTTCAGTATTCCTGTATTCCCAATTGAGCGGGCAACACAAATGTGATTTAGTTTACAATGTTGTGCTTTGCCTTCCTGTTGTTTTGTTGGAAACTTCTTTTTATGCTGTACATTGGGAGAAATCACTTTTCAGTTTTCCTGTATTCCTAATTGAGCAGGCGACACAAATGTGATTTAGTTTACAAAGTTGTGCTTGTGTATCTGTTCTTTCATTGGAAACTTGTTTCTGTGTGGTTCATTGTGACATATCACTTTTCAGTTTTCCTGTATTCCTAATTGAGCGGGCGAAACAAATGTGATTTAGTTTACAAACTTGTGCTTTGTCTTTCTGTTCTTTCATTGGAAACTGGTTTCTGTGCAGTTCATTGCTACATATCACTTTTCAGTATTTCTGTATTCCTAATTGAGCGGGCGACACAAATGTGATTTAGTTTACAAAGTGTGCTTTGCGTTTCTGTTCCTTTGTTGGAAACTAGTTTCTGTGCTAATAAGTGCGAGTTATCAATTTTCAGTTTTCCTGTATTTCCAATTGAGCGGGCGACACAAATGTGATTTAGTTTACAAAATTGGGCTTTGTGTATATGTTCTTTCATTGGAAACTTGTTTCTATGCGGTTCATTGTGACATATAACTTTTCAGTTTTTGTGTATTCCTACTAGAACGGGCGACACACATGTGATTTAGTACAAACTAGTGCTTCGGCTTTCTGTTCTTTCATTGGAAACTGGTTTCTGTGCAGTTCATTGCGACATATCACTTTTCAGTATTCCTGTATTCCTAATTTAGCGGGCGAAACACATATGATTTAGTTTACAAACTAGTGCTTTGGCTTTCAGTTCTTTCATTGGAAACTGGTTTCTGTGTGGTTCATTGCTACATATCACTTTTCAGTATTGCTGTATTTCTAATTGAGCGGGCGACAGAAATGTGATTTATTTTACAAATTTGTGCTTTGCCTTTTTGTTGTTATTTTGGAAACTTGTTTGTATGCTGTACATTGGGAGAAATCACTTTTCAGTTTTCCTGTATTCCTAATTGAGCGGGCGATACAAATGTGATTTAGTTTACAAAGCTGTGCTTTGCCTTTCTGTTGTTTTGTAGGAAACTTGTTTATGTGCTGTACATTGGGAGAAATCACTTTTCAGTTTTCCTGTATTCCTAATTGAGTGGGCTACACACATGTGATTTCGTTTACAAACTAGTGATTTGGGTTTCTGTTCTTTCATTGGAAACTGGTTTTTGTGCTGTTCATTGGTACATATCACTTTTCAGTATTCCTGTATTCCTAATTGAGCGGTTGAAACAAATGTGATTTAGTTTACAATGTTGGGCTTTGTGTATCTGTTCTTTCATTGGAAACTTGTTTCTCTGCATTTCATTGTGACATATCACTTTTCAGTTTTCCTGTATTCCTAATTGAGCGGGTGACAGAAATATGATTTAGTTTACAAAGTTGTGCTTTGCCTTTCTGTTGTTTTGTTGGAAACTTGTTTCTATGCTCTATATAGGGAGAAATCACTTTTCAGTTTTCCTGTATTCCTAATTGAGCGGGCAACACAAATGTTATTTAGTTTACAAAGTTGGCAATTGTGTATCTGTTCTTTCATTGGAGACTTGTTTCTGTGCGGATCATTGTGACATGTCACTTTTCAGTTTTCCTGTATTCCTAATTGAGTGGGCCACACAAATGTGATTTAGTTTACAACGTTGTGCTTTGCGTTTCTGTTGTTTTGTTGGAAACTTGTTTCTTTTTTTTTTTTTCCAATGCAGTTTATTCCGGAACATTGAACAATCCTCGGACCCCAGGGAAAGGCAGCCCACAGCTCAAATAGCCTCTGGGTAGCCAACCCAGGCGTGCCACGGGGGCAATGCAGATAGGTCCACATACATTGAAGCAAGCCAGATCCTCAGCCTTAGCCAAATGTGGAGTTCTTCCTGACAGAGAGCACTCACCATCGGGAAGGTGGAAGGCGGAAACCAGCTCCAACTTTAAGGCATAGCATTCCGCAGCTCTCTACATTTCCCCATTTTTATTTTAGAAGCATCAGGCAAGAGTAGAGGTCTGATCTCTAATATTAGAAATAAATTGGGACTTTGTACAGATGTTCATTTAGGTGTCAACCACCCAAAGAGCATCAGACCCGTGCGATAACTTTTTCTCAGAGGCTGACCAGGGCATCAACCTGCATGCTATCAGACATGCTCTTCCTGGTTCCAAAGTGGCTGACCCTGAGTGCATTGCTTAGCTTCGCATCCTGAGCGTATCATTTTAGCTTTTTATGGTAGCCAACCATGCTCTCCCCACAATCTTTTCCTGTGCTGTACAGTGCGATATATCACTTTTCAGTTTTCCTGTATTCCCATTTGAGCGAGCGACACGCATGTGATTCCGTTTAAAAGTAGCGCTTTGCTTTTCTGTTCTTTCATTGCAAACTTGTTTCTGTGCTGTAGAGTGCGTTATATCACTTTTCAGTTTTCCTGTTATAATAATTGAACTGGCGACACGTATGTGAATTAGTTTACAAAGTTGTGCTTTGCCTTTCTGTTCTTTTGATGGAAACTTGTTTCTTTGCTGTACAGTGTGATATATCACTTTTCAGTTTTCCTGAATTCCAAATTGAGCAAGCGACACGTATGTATATTAGTTTACAAAGTAGTGCTTTTCTTTTCTGTTCTTTCGTTCGAAACTTGTTCCTGTGCTGTACAGTGAGTTATATTACTTTTCAGTTTTCCTGTTATAATAATTGACAGGCGAAACGTATGTGAATTAGTTTACAAAGTTGTGCTTTGCCTTTCTGTTCTTTCGATGGAAACTTATTTCTTTGCTGTACAGTTCGATATATCACTTTTCAGTTTTCCTGTATTCCTAATTGAGCGAGTGACACACATGTGATTCAGTTTACAAAGTAGTGCTTTGCGTTTATGTTCTTTCGTTGGAAACTTGTTCCTTGTTCCTGTTAGGAACAAGTTAGGTTTAGGGTTACTGTTAGGGTTAGGGTTAGGGTAAGGTTAGGGTTAGGGTTAGGGTTAGGGTTAGGGTTAGGGTTAGGGTTAGGGCGTTAGGGTTAGGGTTAGGGTTAGGGGGTTAGGGTTAGGGTTAGGGTTAGGGTTAGGTTTATATCACTTTTCAGTTTTCCTTTTATAATAATTGAACAGGCGACACATATGTGAATTAGTTTACAAAGTTGTGCTTTGCGTTTCTGTTCTTTCGATGGAAACTTGTTTCTGTGCCGTACAGTGCGATATAACACTTTTCAGTTTTCCTGTGTTCCTAATTGAGCAAGCGACACGCATGTGATTCAGTTTACAAAGTAGTGCTTTGCGTTTACGTTCTTTCGTGGGAAACTTGTTCCTTGTTCCTGTTAGGAACAAGTTAGGTTCAGGGTTAGTGTTAGAGTTACGGTTAAGGTTAGGGTTAGGGTTAGGGTTAGGGTTAGGGTTAGGGCGTTAGGGTTAGGGTTAGGGTTAGGGTTAGGGTTAGGGTTAGGGTTAGGGTTAGGGTTAGGGTTAGAGTTAGGTGGTTAGGGTTAGGGTTAGGGTTAGGGTTAGGTTTATATCACTTTTCAGTTTTCCTTTTATAATAATTGAACAGGCAACACATATGTGAATTAGTTTACAAAGTTGTGCTTTGCAGTTCTGTTCTTTCGATGATAACTTGTTTCTGTGCCATACAGTGCGATATAACACTTTTCAGTTTTCCTGTGTTCCTAAGTGAGCGAGCTACACGCATGTTATTCCGTTTAAAAGTAGTGCTTTGTGTTTCTGTTCTTCTGTTGGAAACTTGTTTCTGTGCTTTACATTGCGATATATCACTTTTGAGTTTTCCTCTTATAATATTTGAACTGGCGACACGTATGTGAATTAGTTTACAAAGTTGTGCTTTGCGGTTCTGTTCTTTCGATAGAAACTTGTTTCTGTGCTGTACAGTGCGATATAACACTTTTCAGTTTTCCTGTATTCCTAATAGAGCAAGCGACACACATGTGATTCCGTTTAAAAGTAGTGCTTTGCTTTTCTATTTTCGTTGGAAACTTGTTCCTGTGATGTACAGTGCGGTATATCACTTTTCAGTTCTCCTGTATTCGTAATTGAGCGAGCGACACACATGTGATTTCGTTAACAAAGTAGTGCTTTGCTTTTCTGTTCTTTCATTCGAAAACTGTTCCTGTGCTGTACAGTGCGTTATATCACTTTTCAGTTTTCCTGATATAATAATTGAACTGGCGACACATATGTGAATTAGTTTACAAAGTTGTGCTTTGCCTTTCTGTTCTTTTGATGGAAACTTGTTTCTTTGCTGTACAGTGTGATATATCACTTTTCAGTTTTCCTGAATTCCAAATTGAGCAAGTGACACGTATGTATATTAGTTTACAAAGTAGTGCTTTGCTTTTCTGTTCTTTCTTTCGAAACTTGTTCCTGTGCTGGACAGTGTGTTATATCACTTTTCAGGTTTCCTGTTATTATGATTGAACAGGTGACACGTATGTGAATTAGTTTACAAAGTAGTGCTTTGCCTTTCTATTCTTTCGATGGAAACTTGTTTCTTTGCCGTACAGTTCGATATATCACTTTTCAGTTTTCCTTTATTCCTAATTGAGCGAGCGACACACATGTGATTCAGTTTACAAAGTAGTGCTTTGCATTTACGTTCTTTCGTTGGAAACTTGTTCCTTGTTCCTGTTAGGAACAAGTTAGGTTTAGGGTTAGTGTTAGGGTTAGGGTTAGGATAGGTTTAGGGTTAGGGTTGGGGTTAGGGTTAGGGTTAGGGAAGGTTTAGGGTTAGGGTTAGGATTAGGGTTAGGGTTAGGGTTAGGGTTAGGGTTAGGGTTAGGGTTATATCACTTTTCAGTTTTCTTTTTACAATAATTGAACAGGCGACATGTATGTGAATTAGTTTACAAAGTTGTGCTTTGCCTTCATGTTCTTTCGATGGAAACATTTTTCTGTGCCATACAGTGCGATATACAACTTTTCAGTTTTCCTGTATTCCTAATTGAGCGAGCGACACTCATGTGATTCTGTTTAAAAGTAGTGCTTTGCTTTTCTGTTCTTTCGTTGGAAACTTGTTCCTGTGCTGTACAGTACGATATATCACTTTTCAGTTTTCCTGTATTCCTATTTGAGCGAGGGACACGCATGGGATTCTGTATAAAAGTAGTGCTTTGCTTTTCTGTTCTTTCATTGGAAAATTGTTTCTGTGCTGTACAGTGCATTATATCACTTTTCAGTTTTCCTGTTATAATAATTGAACTGGCGACATGTATGTGAATTAGTTTACAAAGTTCTGCTTTGCCTTTCTGTTCTTTCGATGGAAACTTATTTCTTTGCTGTACATTGTGATATAACACTTTAGAGTTTTCCTGTATTCCTAACTGAGCAAGTGACACACATGTGATTCCATTTAAAAGTAGTGCTTTGCTTTTCTGTTTTCGTTGGAAACTTGTTCCTGTGATGTACAGTGCGGTGTATCACTTTTCAGTTCTCCTGTATTTGTAATTGAGCGAGCAACACACATGTGATTTAGTTTACAAAGTAGTGCTTTGCTTTTCTGTTCTTTCGTTCGAAAATTGTTCCTGTCCTGTACACTGCGTTATATCACTTTTCAGTTTTCCTGTTATAATAATTGAACAAGCGACGTGTATGTGAATTATTTTACAAAGTTGTGCTTTGCCTTTCTGTTCTTTCTTTGGAAACTTGTTTCTGTGCTGTACAGTGCGTTATATTACTTTTCTGTTTTCCTGTTATAATAATTGAACTGGCGACACGTAAGTGAAATAGTTTACAAAGTTGTGCTTTGCCTTTCTGTTCTTTTGATGGAAACTTGTTTCTTTGCTGTACAGTGTGATATACCACTTTTCAGTTTTCCTGAAATCCAAATTGAGCAAGCGACACGTATGTATATTAGTTTACAAAGTAGTGCTTTGCTTTTCTGTTCTTTCGTTCGAAACTTGTTCCTGTGCTGTTCAGTGCGTTATATCACTTTTCAGTTTTCCTGTTATAATAATTGAACAGGCGACACGTATGTGAATTAGTTTCCAAAGTAGTGCTTTGCCTTTCTGTTCTTTACATGGAAACTTGTTTCTTTGCCATACAGTTCGATATATCACTTTTCAGTTTTCCTGTATTCCTAATTGAGCAAGCGACACACATGTGATTCCGTTTAAAAGTAGTGCTTTGCTTTTCTGTTCTTTCGATGGAAACTTGTTTCTTTGCGGTACAGTTCGATATATCACTTTTCAGTTTTCCTGTATTCCTAATTGAGCAAGCGACACACATGTGATTCAGTTTACAATGTAGTGCTTTGCGTTTAGGTTCTGTCCTTGGAAACTTGTTCCTTGTTCCTGTTAGGAACAAGTTAGGTTTAGGGTTAGTGTTAGGGTTAGGGTTAGTGTAGGGTTAGGGTGTTAGGGTTAGGGTTAGGGTTAGGGGTTAGGGTTAGGGTTAGGGTTTGGTTTAGGGTTAGGTTTATATCACTTTTCAGTTTTCCTTTTATAATAATTGAACAGGCGACACATATGTTAATTAGTTTACAAAGTTGTGCTTTGCCTTCCTGTCCTTTCGATTGGAAACTTGTTTCTTTATCGTACAGTTCCATATATCACTTTTCAGTTTTCCTGTATTCCTAATTGAGCGAGCGACATGCATTTGATTTTGTTTAAAAGTAGTGCTTTTCTTTTCTGTTCTTTCGTTGGAAACTAGTTCCTGTGTTGTACAGTGCGATATAGCACTTTCCAGTTTTCCTGTATTCCTATTTGAGCAAGAGACACGCATGTGATTACGTTTAAAATTAGTGCTTTGCGTTTCTGTTCTTCTGTTGGAAACTTGTTTCTGTGCTTTACATTGCGATATATCACTTTTTAGTTTTCCTCTTATAATAATTGAACAGGCGACATGTATGTGAATTTGTTTACAAAGTAGCGCTTTGCTTTTCTGTTCTTTCATTGCAAACTTGTTTCTGTGCTATAGAGTGCGTTATATCACTTTTCAGTTTTCCTGTTATAATAATTGAACTGGCGACACGTATGTGAATTAGTTTACAAAGTTGTGCTTTGCCTTTCTGTTCTTTTGATGGAAACTTGTTTCTTTGCTGTACAGTGTGATATATCACTTTTCAGTTTTCCTGAATTCCAAATTGAGCAAGCGACACGTATGTATATTAGTTTACAAAGTAGTGCTTTTCTTTTCTGTTCTTTCGTTCGAAACTTGTTCCTGTGCTGTACAGTGAGTTATATTACTTTTCAGTTTTCCTGTTATAATAATTGACAGGCGAAACGTATGTGAATTAGTTTACAAAGTTGTGCTTTGCCTTTCTGTTCTTTCGATGGAAACTTATTTCTTTGCTGTACAGTTCGATATATCACTTTTCAGTTTTCCTGTATTCCTAATTGAGCGAGTGACACACATGTGATTCAGTTTACAAAGTAGTGCTTTGCGTTTATGTTCTTTCGTTGGAAACTTGTTCCTTGTTCCTGTTAGGAACAAGTTAGGTTTAGGGTTACTGTTAGGGTTAGGGTTAGGGTAAGGTTAGGGTTAGGGTTAGGGTTAGGGTTAGGGTTAGGGTTAGGGTTAGGGTTAGGGCGTTAGGGTTAGGGTTAGGGTTAGGGGGTTAGGGTTAGGGTTAGGGTTAGGTTTATATCACTTTTCAGTTTTCCTTTTATAATAATTGAACAGGCGACACATATGTGAATTAGTTTACAAAGTTGTGCTTTGCGTTTCTGTTCTTTCGATGGAAACTTGTTTCTGTGCCGTACAGTGCGATATAACACTTTTCAGTTTTCCTGTGTTCCTAATTGAGCAAGCGACACGCATGTGATTCAGTTTACAAAGTAGTGCTTTGCGTTTACGTTCTTTCGTGGGAAACTTGTTCCTTGTTCCTGTTAGGAACAAGTTAGGTTCAGGGTTAGTGTTAGAGTTACGGTTAAGGTTAGGGTTAGGGTTAGGGTTAGGGTTAGGGTTAGGGCGTTAGGGTTAGGGTTAGGGTTAGGGTTAGGGTTAGGGTTAGGGTTAGGGTTAGAGTTAGGTGGTTAGGGTTAGGGTTAGGGTTAGGGTTAGGTTTATATCACTTTTCAGTTTTCCTTTTATAATAATTGAACAGGCAACACATATGTGAATTAGTTTACAAAGTTGTGCTTTGCAGTTCTGTTCTTTCGATGATAACTTGTTTCTGTGCCATACAGTGCGATATAACACTTTTCAGTTTTCCTGTGTTCCTAAGTGAGCGAGCTACACGCATGTTATTCCGTTTAAAAGTAGTGCTTTGTGTTTCTGTTCTTCTGTTGGAAACTTGTTTCTGTGCTTTACATTGCGATATATCACTTTTGAGTTTTCCTCTTATAATATTTGAACTGGCGACACGTATGTGAATTAGTTTACAAAGTTGTGCTTTGCGGTTCTGTTCTTTCGATAGAAACTTGTTTCTGTGCTGTACAGTGCGATATAACACTTTTCAGTTTTCCTGTATTCCTAATAGAGCAAGCGACACACATGTGATTCCGTTTAAAAGTAGTGCTTTGCTTTTCTATTTTCGTTGGAAACTTGTTCCTGTGATGTACAGTGCGGTATATCACTTTTCAGTTCTCCTGTATTCGTAATTGAGCGAGCAACACACATGTGATTTCGTTAACAAAGTAGTGCTTTGCTTTTCTGTTCTTTCATTCGAAAACTGTTCCTGTGCTGTACAGTGCGTTATATCACTTTTCAGTTTTCCTGATATAATAATTGAACTGGCGACACATATGTGAATTAGTTTACAAAGTTGTGCTTTGCCTTTCTGTTCTTTTGATGGAAACTTGTTTCTTTGCTGTACAGTGTGATATATCACTTTTCAGTTTTCCTGAATTCCAAATTGAGCAAGTGACACGTATGTATATTAGTTTACAAAGTAGTGCTTTGCTTTTCTGTTCTTTCTTTCGAAACTTGTTCCTGTGCTGGACAGTGTGTTATATCACTTTTCAGGTTTCCTGTTATTATGATTGAACAGGTGACACGTATGTGAATTAGTTTACAAAGTAGTGCTTTGCCTTTCTGTTCTTTCGATGGAAACTTGTTTCTTTGCCGTACAGTTCGATATATCACTTTTCAGTTTTCCTTTATTCCTAATTGAGCGAGCGACACACATGTGATTCAGTTTACAAAGTAGTGCTTTGCATTTACGTTCTTTCGTTGGAAACTTGTTCCTTGTTCCTGTTAGGAACAAGTTAGGTTTAGGGTTAGTGTTAGGGTTAGGGTTAGGATAGGTTTAGGGTTAGGGTTGGGGTTAGGGTTAGGGTTAGGGAAGGTTTAGGGTTAGGGTTAGGATTAGGGTTAGTGTAGGGTTAGGGTGTTAGGGTTAGGGTTAGGGTTAGGGTTAGTGTAGGGTTAGGGTGTTAGGGTTAGGGTTAGGGTTAGGGGGTTAGGGTTAGGGTTAGGGTTTGGTTTAGGGTTAGGTTTATATCACTTTTCAGTTTTCCTTTTATAATACTTGAACAGGCGACACATATGTTAATTAGTTTACAAAGTTGTGCTTTGCCTTCCTGTCCTTTCGATTGGAAACTTGTTTCTTTATCGTACAGTTCCATATATCACTTTTCAGTTTTCCTGTATTCCTAATTGAGCGAGCGACATGCATTTGATTCTGTTTAAAAGTAGTGCTTTTCTTTTCTGTTCTTTCGTTGGAAACTAGTTCCTGTGTTGTACAGTGCGATATAGCACTTTCCAGTTTTCCTGTATTCCTATTTGAGCAAGAGACACGCATGTGATTACGTTTAAAATTAGTGCTTTGCGTTTCTGTTCTTCTGTTGGAAACTTGTTTCTGTGCTTTACATTGCGATATATCACTTTTTAGTTTTCCTCTTATAATAATTGAACAGGCGACATGTATGTGAATTTGTTTACAAAGTAGTGCTTTGCTTTTCTGTTCTTTCATTCGAAACTTGTTCCTGTGCTGTACAGTGCGTTATATCACTTTTCTGTTTTCCTGTTGTATTAATTGAACAGGCGACTTGTATGTGAATTAGTTTAAAAATTTGCTATTTGCCTTTCTATTCTTTCGATGGAAACTTGTTTCTTTGCCGTGCAGTTCGATATATCACTTTTCAGTTTTCCTGTATTCCTAATTGAGCGAGCGACACACATGTGATTCAGTTTACAAAGTAGTGCTTTGCGTTTACGTTCTTTCGTTGGAAACTTGTTCCTTGTTCCTCTTAGGAACAAGTTAGGTTGAGGGTTAGTGTTAGGGTTAGGGTTAGGGTAGGGTTAAGGTTAGGGAAGGGTTAGGGTTAGGGTTAGGGTGTTAGGGGTAGGGTTATGTTTAGGGTTATATCACTTTTCAGTTTTCCTTTTATAATAATTGAACAGGCAACATGTATGTGAATTAGTTTACAAAATTGTGCTTTGCCTTTCTGTTCTTTCGTTGGAAACTTGTTCCTTTTCTGTACAGTGCGATATATCACTTTTCAGTTTTCCTGAATTCCAAAATGAGTGAGCGACACGTATGTTAATTAGTTTACAAAGTAGTGCTTTGCTTTTCTGTTCCTTCGTTGGAAACTTGTTCCTGTGTTGTACAGTGTGATATATCACTTTTCAGTTTTCCTGTATTCCTAATTGAGCAAGGGACACGCATGTGATTCCGTTTAAAAGTAGAGCTTTGCTTTTCTGTTCTTTCGTTGGAAACTTTTTCCTGTGCTGTACAGTGCTTTATATCACTTTTCAGTTTTCCTGTATTCCTAATTGAGCAAGGGACACGCATGTGATTCCGTTTAAAAGTAGTGCTTTCTTTTTCTGTTCTTCTGTTGGAAACTTGTGTCTGTGCTTTACATTGCAATATATCACTTTTCAGTTTTCCTCTTATAATGACTGAACAGGCGACATGTATGTGAATTAGTTTACAAAGTTGTGCTTTGCAGTTCTTTTCTTTCGATAGAAACTTGTTTCTGTGCGGTTCATTGTGAAATATCACTTTTCAGTTTTTGTGTATTCCTAATAGAGCTGGCGACACACATGTGATTTAGTTTACAAAGTAGTGCTTTGGCTTTCTTTTCTTTCTTTGGAAACTGGTTTCTGTTCAGTTCATTGGGACATATCACTTTTCAGTATTCCTGTATTCCTAATTCAGCACACGACACACATGTGATTTAGTTTACAAACTAGTGATTTGGGTTTCTGTTCTTTCACTGGAAACTGGTTTCTGTGTGGTTCATTGGTACATATCACTTTTCAGTATTCCTGTATTCCTAATTGAGCGCGTGACAGAAATGTGATTTAGTTTACAAAGTTGGGCTTTGCTTTTCTGTTGTTTTGTAGGAAACTTGTTTCTATCCTTTACATTGGGAGAAATCACTTTTCAATTTTACTGTATTCCTAACTTAGCGGGTGACACACATGTGATTTAGTTTACAAACTAGTGCTTTGGATTTCTGTTCTTTCCTTGGAAACTGGTTTCTGTTCAGTTCATTGCGACATATCCCTTTTCAGAATTCCTGTATTCCTAATAGAGAAGGCGACACACATGTGATTTAGTTTACAAACTAGTGCTTTGGCTTTCTGTTCTTTCCTTGGAAACTGGTTTCTGTGTAGTTTATTGCGACATATCAATTTTCAGTATTCCTGTATTCCTAATTGAGCAGGTGACACAAATGTGATATAGTTTACAAAGTTGTGCTTTGCCTTTCTGTTGTTTTGTTGGAAAATTGTTTCTATGCTGTATATTGGGATAATTCACTTTTCAGTTTTCCTGTATTCCTAATTGAGCGGGCAACACACAGGTAATTTAGTTTACAAACTAGTGATTTGGGTTTCTGTTCTTTCATTGGAAACTGGTTTCTGTGTTGTTCATTGGTACATATCACTTTTCAGTATTCCTGTATTCCTAATTGAGCGCGTGACAGATATGTGATTTAGTTTACAAAGTTGTGCTTTGCTTTTCTGTTGTTTTGTAGGAAACTTGTTTCTATGCTTTACATTGGGAGAAATCACTTTTCAATTTTACTGTATTCCTAAATGAGCGGTTGACACACATGTGATTTAGTTTACAAACTAGTGCTTTGGATTTCTGTTCTTTCCTTGGAAACTGGTTTCTGTGCAGTTCATTGCTACATATCACTTTTCAGTATTCCTATATTCCTAATTGAGCGGGCGACACAAATATGATTTAGTTTACAAAGTTGGATTTTGTGTATCTGTTCTTTCATTCAAACTTGTTTCTGTGCGGTTCATTTTGACATATCACTTTTCAGTTTTCCTGTATTCCTAATTTAGCGGGTGACACATATGTGATTTAGTTTACAAAGTTGTGCTTTGTGTTTCTGTTCTTTTGTTGGAAACTTGTTTCTGTGCTCCTAAGTGTGAGTGATCACTTCAGTTTTACTGTATTCTTAATTGAGTGGGTGACAAAAATGTGATTTAGTTTACAAAGTTGGGCTTTGTGTATTTGTTCTTTCAATGGAAACTTGTTTCTGTGCGGTTCATTGTGACATATCACTTTTCAGTTTTTGTGTATTCCTAATATAACTGGGAACACACATGTGATTAAGTTTACAAACTAGTGCTTTGGCTTTCTGTTCTTTCATTGGAAACTGGTTTCTGTGCGGTTCATTGCTACATATCACTTTTCAGTATTCCTGTATTCCTAATTGAGCGGGCGACACAAATGTGATTTAGTTTACAAAGTGTGCTTTGCGTTTCTGTTCTTTTGTTTGAAACTAGTTTCTGTGCTAATAAGTGCGAGTTTTCAATTTTCAGTTTTCCTGTATTTCCAATTGAGCAGGCGACACAAATGTGATTTAGTTTACAAATTTGGGCTTTGTGTATCTGTTCTTTCATTGGAAACTTGTTTCTATGTGGTTCATTGTGACATATAACTTTTCAGTTTTTGTGTATTCCGACTAGAACGGGCAACACACATGTGATTTAGTACAAACTAGTGCTTTGGCTTTCTGTTCTTTCCTTGGAAACTGGTTTCTGTGTAGTTTATTGCGACATATCACTTTTCAGTATTCCTGTATTCCTAATTTAGCAGGCGACACACATGTGATTTAGTTTAAAAACTAGTGCTTTGGCTTTCTGTTCTTTCATTGGAAACTGGTTTCTGTGCGGTTCATTGCTACATATCACTTTTCAGTATTGCTGTATTTCTAATTGAGCGGGCGACAGAAATGTGATTTAGTTTACAAAGTTGTGCTTTGCCTTTCTGTTGTTTTGTAGGAAACTTGTTTTTATGCTTTACATTGGAAGAATTCACTTTTCAGTTTTCCTGTATTCTTAATTGAGCGGGCGACACAAATGTGATTTAGTTTACAAACTTGTGCTTTGCATTTCTGTTTTTTTGTTGGAAACTTGTTTATGTGCTGTACTTTGGGAGAAATCACTTTTCAGTTTTCTTGTATTCCTAATTGAGCGGGCGACACACATGTGATTTCGTTTACAAACTAGTGATTTGGGTTTCTGTTCTTTCATTGGAAACTGGTTTCTGTGCTGTTCATTGGTACATATCACTTTTCAGTATTCCTGTATTCCTAATTGAGCGCGTGACAGAAATGTGATTTAGTTTACAAAGTTGTGCTTTGCTTTTCTGTTGTTTTGTAGGAAACTTGTTTCTATGCTATACATTGGGAGAAATCACTTTTCAATTTTACTGTATTCCTAACTGAGCAGTTGACACACATGTGATTTAGTTTACAAACTAGTGCTTTGGATTTCTGTTCTTTCCTTGGAAATTGGTTTCTGTGCAGTTCATTGCTACATATCACTTTTCAGTATTCCTATATTCCTAATTGAGCGGGTGACACAAATATGATTTAGTTTACAAAGTTGGATTTTGTGTATCTGTTCTTTCATTGGAAACTTGTTTCTGTGTGGTTCATTGTGACATATCACTTTTCAGTTTCCCTGTATTCCTAATTTAGCGGGTGACACATATGTGATTTAGTTTACAAAGTTGTGCTTTGCGTTTCTGTTCTTTTGTTGGAAACTTGTTTCTGTGCTCGTAAGTGTGAGTAATCACTTCAGTTTTACTGTATTCCTAATTGAGTGGGCGACAAAAATGTGATTTAGTTTACAAAGTTGGGCTTTGTGTATTTGTTCTTTCATTGGAAACTTGTTTCTGTGCGGTTCATTGTGACATATCACTTTTCAGTTTTTGTGTATTCCGTAATAGAGCTGGCGACACACATGTGATTTAGTTTACAAAGTAGTGCTTTGGCTTTCTTTTCTTTCTTTGGAAACTGGTTTCTGTGCAGTTCATTACGACATATCCCTTTTCAGTATTCCTGTATTCCTAATAGAGCGGGCGACACACATGTGATTTAGTTTACAAACTAGTGCTTTGGCTTTCTGTTCTTTCCTTGGAAACTGGTTTCTGTGTAGTTCATTGCGACATATCACTTTTCAGTATTCCTGTATTCCTAATTGAGCAGGCGACACAAATGTGATTTAGTTTACAAAGTTGTGCTTTGCCTTTCTGTTGTTTTGCTGGAAAATTGTTTCTATGCTGTATATTGGGATAATTCACTTTTCAGTTTTCCTGTATTCCTAATTGAGCGGGCGACACACAGGTAATTTATTTTACAAACTAGTGTTTTGGGTTTCTGTTCTTTCACTGGAAACTGGTTTCTCTGTGGTTCATTGGTACATATCACTTTTCAGTATTCCTGTATTCCTAATTGAGCGCGTGACAGAAATGTGATTTAGTTTACAAAGTTGTGCTTTGCTTTTCTGTTGTTTTGTAGGAAACTTGTTTCTATGCTTTACATTGGGAGAAATCACTTTTCAATTTTACTGTATTCCTAACTGAGCGGTTGACACACATGTGATTTAGTTTACAAACTAGTGCTTTGGCTTTCTGTTCTTTCCTTAGAAACTGGTTTCTGTGCAGTTCATTGCTACATATCACTTTTCAGTATTCCTATATTCCTAATTGAGCGGGCAACACAAATGTGATTTAGTTTACAAAGTTGGATTTTGTGTATCTGTTCTTTCATTGGAAACTTGTTTCTGTGTGGTTCATTGTGACATATCACTTTTCATTATTTCTGTATTCCTAATTGAGCGGGCGACACAAGTGTGATTTAGTTTACAAAGTGTGCTTTGCGTTTCTGTTCTTTTGTTGGAAACTAGTTTCTGTGCTAATAAGTGCGAGTTATCAATTTTCAGTTTTCCTGTATTTCCAATTGAGCGGGCGACACAAATGTGATTTAGTTTACAAAGTTGGGCTTTGTGTATCTGTTCTTTTTTTGAAAACTTGTTTCTATGCGGTTCATTGTGACATATAACCTTTCAGTTTTTGTGTATTCCTACTAGAACGGGCGACACACATGTGATTTAGTACAAACTAGTGCTTTGGCTTTCTGTTCTTTCATTAGAAAATGGTTTCTGTGCAGTTCATTGCGACATATCACTTTTCAGTATTCCTGTATTCCTAATTTAGCGGGCGATACACATGTGATTTAGTTTACAAACTAGTGCTTTGGCTTTCAGTTCTTTCATTGGAAACTGGTTTCTGTGCGGTTCATTGCTACATATCACTTTTCAGTATTGCTGTATTTCTAATTGAGCGGGCGAAGAAATGTGATTTAGTTTACAAATTTGTGCTTTGCATTTTTGTTGTTTTGTAGGAAACTTTTTATGTGCTGTACATTGGGAGAAATCACTTTTAAGTTTTCCTGTATTCCTAATTGAGCGGGCGATACAAATGTGATTTAGTTTACAAAGCTGTGCTTTGCCTTTCTGTTGTTTTGTAGGAAACTTGTTTATGTGCTGTACATTGGGAGAAATCACTTTTCAGTTTTCCTGTATTCCTAATTGAGCGGGCTACACACATGTGATTTCGTTTACAAACTAGTGATTTGGGTTTCTGTTCTTTCATTGGAAACTGGTTTCTGTGCTGTTCATTGGTACATATCACTTTTCAGTATTCCTGTATTCCTATTTGAGCGGTTGAAACAAATGTGATTTAGTTTACAATGTTGGGCTTTGTGTATGTGTTCTTTCATTGGAAACTTGTTTCTCTGCGTTTCATTGTGACATATCACTTTTCAGTTTTCCTGTATTCCTAATTGAGCGGGTGACAGAAATATGATTTAGTTTACAAAGTTGTGCTTTGCCTTTCTGTTGTTTTGTTGGAAACTTGTTTCTATGCTGTATATAGGGAGAAATCACTTTTCAGTTTTCCTGTATTCCTAATTGAGCGGGCGACACAAATGTTATTTAGTTTACAAAGTTGGCAATTGTGTATCTGTTCTTTCATTGGAGACTTGTTTCTGTGTGGATCATTGTGACATATCACTTTTCAGTTTTCCTGTATTCCTAATTGAGCGGGCGACACAAATGTGATTTAGTTTACAAAGTTGTCCTTTGCGTTTCTGTTGTTTTGTTGGAAACTTGTTTCTTTTTTTTTTTTCCAATGCAGTTTATTCCGGAACATTGAACAATCCTCGGACCCCAGGGAAAGCCAGCCCACAGCTTAAATAGCCTCTGGGTAGCCAACCCAGGCGTGCCACGGGGGCAATGCAGATAGGTCCACATACATTGAAGCAAGCCAGATCCTCGGCCTTAGCCAAATGTGGAGTTCTTCCTGACAGAGAGCACTCACCATCGGGAAGGTGGAAGGCGGAAACCAGCTCCAACTTTAAGGCATAGCATTCTGCAGCTCTCTACAGTTCCCCCTTCTTGTTTTAGACGCATCAGGCAAGAGTAGAGGTCTGATCTCTGATATTAGAAATAAATTGGGACTTTGTACAGATGTTCATTTAGGTGTCATCCACCCAAAGAGCATCAGACCCGTGCGATAACTTTTTCTCAGAGGCGGACCTGGGGCATCAACCTGCATGCAATCAGACATGCTCTTCCTGGTTCCAAAGTGGCTGACCCTGAGTGCATTGCTTAGCTTCGCATCCTGAGCGTATCATTTTAGCTTTTTATGGTAGCCAACCATGCTCTCCCCACAATCTTTTCCTGTGCTGTACAGTGCGATATATCACTTTTCAGTTTTCCTGTATTCCCATTTGAGCGAGCGACACGCATGTGATTCCGTTTAAAAGTAGCACTTTGCTTTTCTGTTCTTTCATTGCAAACTTGTTTCTGTGCTGTAGAGTGCGTTATATCACTTTTCAGTTTTCCTGTTATAATAATTGAACTGGCGACACGTATGTGAATTAGTTTACAAAGTTGTGCTTTGCCTTTCTGTTCTTTTGATGGAAACTTGTTTCTTTGCTGTACAGTGTGATATATCACTTTTCAGTTTTCCTGAATTCCAAATTGAGCAAGCGACACGTATGTATATTAGTTTACAAAGTAGTGCTTTACTTTTCTGTTCTTTCGTTCGAAACTTGTTCCTGTGCTGTACAGTGAGTTATATTACTTTTCAGTTTTCCTGTTATAATAATTGACAGGCGAAACGTATGTGAATTAGTTTACAAAGTTGTGCTTTGCCTTTCTGTTCTTTCGATGGAAACTTATTTCTTTGCTGTACAGTTCGATATATCACTTTTCAGTTTTCCTGTCTTCCTATTTGAGCGAGTGACACACATGTGATTCAGTTTACAAAGTAGTGCTTTGCGTTTACATTCTTTCGTTGGAAACTTGTTCATTGTTCCTGTTAGGAACAAGTTAGGTTTAGGGTTACTGTTAGGGTTAGGGTTAGGGTAAGGTTAGGGTTAGGGTTAGGGTTAGTGTTAGGGTTAGGGTTAGGGTTAGGGCGTTAGGGTTAGGGTTAGGGTTAGGGCGTTAGGGTTAGGGTTAGGGTTAGGGGGTTAGGGTTAGGGTTAGGGTTAGGTTTATATCACTTTTCAGTTTTCCTTTTATAATAATTGAACAGGCGACACATATGTGAATTAGTTTACAAAGTTGTGCTTTGCGTTTCTGTTCTTTCAATGGAAACTTGTTTCTGTGTCGTACAGTGCTATATAACACTTTTCAGTTTTCCTGTGTTCCTAATTGAGCAAGCGACACGCATGTGATTCAGTTTACAAAGTAGTGCTTTGCGTTTACGTTCTTTCGTTGGAAACTTGTTCCTTGTTCCTGTTAGGAACAAGTTAGGTTCAGGGTTAGTGTTAGAGTTAGGGTTAAGGTTAGGTTATGGTTAGGGTTAGGGTTAGGGTTAGGGTTAGGGCGTTAGGGTTAGGGTTAGGTTTAGGGTTAGGGTTAGAGTTAGGTGGTTAGGGTTAGGGTTAGGGTTAGGGTTAGGTTTATATCACTTTTCAGTTTTCCTTTTATAATAATTGAACAGGCAACACATATGTTAATTAGTTTACAAAGTTGTGCTTTGCATTTCTGTTCTTTCGATAGAAACTTGTTTCTGTGCCATACAGTGCGATATAACACTTTTCAGTTTTCCTGTGTTCCTAATTGAGCGAGCTACACGCATGTGATTCCGTTTAAAAGTAGTGCTTTGTGTTTCTGTTCTTCTGTTGGAAACTTGTTTCTATGCTTTACATTGCGATATATCACTTTTCAGTTTTCCTCTTATAATATTTGAACGGGCGACATGTATGTGAATTAGTTTACAAAGTTGTGCTTTGCGGTTCTGTTCTTTCGATAGAAACTTGTTTCTGTGCTGTACAGTGCGATATAACACTTTTCAGTTTTCCTGTATTCCTAATAGAGCAAGCGACACACATGTGATTACGTTTAAAAGTAGTGCTTTGCTTTTCTATTTTCGTTGGAAACTTGTTCCTGTGATGTACAGTGCGGTATATCACTTTTCAGTTTTCCTGATATAATAATTGAACTGGCGACACGTATGTGAATTAGTTTACAAAGTTGTGCTTTGCCTTTCTGTTCTTTTGATGGAAACTTGTTTCTTTGCTTTACAGTGTGATATATCACTTTTCAGTTTTCCTGAATTCCAAATTGAGCAAGTGACATGTATGTATATTAGTTTAAAAAGTAGTGCTTTGCTTTTCTGTTCTTTCTTTCGAAACTTGTTCCTATGCTGTACAGTGTGTTATATCACTTTTCAGGTTTCCTGTTATTATGATTGAACAGGTGACACGTATGTGAATTAGTTTACAAAGTAGTGCTTTGCCTTTCTGTTCTTTCGATGGAAACTTGTTTCTTTGCCGTACAGTGTAATATATCACTTTTCAGTTTTCCTGAATTCCAAATTGAGCAAGGGACACGTATGTATATTAGTTTACAAAGTAGTGCTTTGCTTTTCTGTTCTTTCGTTGGAAACTTGTTTCTTTGCCGTACAGTTCCATATATCACTTTTCAGTTTTCCTGTATTCCTAATTGAGCGAGCGACACACATGTGATTCAGTTTACAAAGGAGTGCTTTGCGTTTACGTTCTTTCTTTGGAAACTTGTTCCTTGTTCCTGTTAGGAACAAGTTAGGTTTAGGGTTAGTGTTAGGGTTAGGGTTAGGGTAAGGTTAGGGTTAGGGTTACGGTTAGGGTTAGGGAAGGGTTAGGGTTAGGGTTATGGTTAGGGTTGGGGTTAGGATTAGGGTTAGGGTTAGGGTTAGGGTTAGTGTTAGGGTTAGGGTTAGGGAATTAGGGTTAGGGTTAGGGTTAGGGTTAGGGTTAGGTTTATCTCACTTTTCAGTTTTCCTTTTATAATAATTGAACAGGCGACACATATGTGAATTAGTTTACAAAGTTATGCTTTGCATTTCTGTTCTTTCGATGATAACTTGTTTTTGTGCCGTGCAGTATGATATAACACTTTTCAGTTTTCCTCTGTTCCTACTTGAGCGAGCGACACGAATGTGATTCCATTTAAAAGTAGTGCTTTATGTTTCTGTTCTTCTGTTGGAAACTTGTTTCTGTTCTTTACATTGCGATATATCACTTTTCAGTTTTCCTCTTGTAATAATTGAACGGGCGACACGTATGTGAATTAGTTTACAAAGTTGTGCTTTGCGGTTCTGTTCTTTCCATAGAAACTTGTTTCTGTGCCGTACAGTGCGATATAACACTTTTCAGTTTTCCTGTATTCCTAATTGAGCAAGCGACACACATGTGATTCCGTTTAAAAGTAGTGCTTTGCTTTTCTGTTCTTTCGATGGAAACTTGTTTCTTTGCCGTACAGTTCGATATATCACTTTTCAGTTTTTCTGTATTCCTAATTGAGCGAGCGACACACATGTGATTCAGTTTACAAAGTAGTGCTTTGCGTTTACGTTCTTTCGTTGGAAACTTGTTCCTTGTTCCTGTTAGGAACAAGTTAGGTTTAGGGTTAGTGTTAGGGTTAGGGTTAGGGTTAGGGTTAGGGTTAGGGAAGGGTTAGTGTTAGTGTTAGGATTAGGGTTAGGGTTAGGGTTCGGGTTCGGGTTAGGGTTAGGGGGTTAGGGTTAGGGTTAGGGTTAGGGTTAGGGTTAGGGTTATATCACTTTTCAGTTTTCCTTTTATAATAATTGAACAGGCGACACATATGTGAATTAGTTTACAAAGTTGTGCTTTGTGTTTCTGTTCTTTCGATGATAACTTGTTTCTGTGCTGTACAGTGCGATGTAACACTGTTCAGTTTTCCTGTATTCCTAATTGAGCGAGCGACACGCATGTGATTCCGTTTAAAGGTAGTGCTTTGTGTTTCTGTTCTTCTGTGGGAAACTTGTTTCTGTGCTTTACATTGCGATATATCACTTTTCAGTTTTCCTCTTATAATAATTGAACGGGCGACACGTATGTGAATTAGTTTACAAAGTTGTGCTTTGCAGTCCTGTTCTTTCGATAGAAACTTGTTTCTGTGCCATACAGTGCGATATATCACTTTTCATTTTTCCTTTATTCCTATTTTAGCGAGCGACACGCATGTGATTCAGTTTAAAAGTAGTGCTTTCCAGGGACTATTCCCAAAAAGCTGAGAAGACATCCTTCAGTAAAATCCAGCTTTCTGCCAATGCGATTCTCTCAACCACAGGATCCCCAGGAACCACCAGAAAATAACCCCAAACTCCTAAGATAACACAATGGGTAGAGGCCAGCGTAAAAGCTCAAGCAACAAAAGACAGAGCAATATGGCATCTCCAGAACTCAGTTACCCAGGTGCAAGTAGCCCTGGACACCCCACCATAACTGAAATCCAAGAAGATGACCTAACAAGTATGCTCATGAAGATGATAACAGAGGAAACAAATAAGATTCGTAAAGACATAGAGGAAGATAAACTCAAACAGAATATTGCCATCCGTAAAGAAATAGAGGAAGCTGCAGCCAAACAGTTTATGGCCTTTAGAAATGAAATGCTTAAAACACTGAATGAAATGATAGAAACAGAGTTGAAGGAACTAAAAGAAAAACAGGAAAGTACAATCAGACAGGTGAAGAAAGTAAACAAAACAACTCAAGACCTGAAGATAGAATTGGAAAAATTAAAGAAAACACAAATGGAAGAAATAATGGAAAGGAAGAATCTAGGGAAGAAAACAGGAACTACAGAGGTAAGCATAACCAACAGACTACAAGAGATGGAAGAAAGAATCTCAGGTGTAGAAGATACAGTGGAAGAAATCGATGTATCTGTCAAAGAAAATGTTAAATCCGAAAAATTCCTGACACAGACCGTCCAAGAAATGCAAGACAATATGAAAAGACAAAACCTAAGAATAATAGGTATAGAGGAAAAAGAAGACTCCCTTCTCCAAGGCCCAGAAAATATTTTCAACAAAATCATTGAAGAAAATTTCCCCAAGCTAAAGGAGAGGCCAATTAGAATACATGAGGCCTACAGAACACCCAACAAATTTGACCAGAAAAGAAAATCCTCCCGCCACATAATAATCAAAACAGTAAGTATACAGAACAAAGAAAAAATACTAAAAGCTGCAAGGGAAAAAGGCCAAGTAACATATAATGGCAAACCCATTAGAATCACACCTGACTTTTCAACAGAGACTATGAAAGCCAGAAGGGCCTGGACGGATATCAGGCAGACCCTAAGAGAACACAGATGTCAGCCCAGGCTACTATACCCAGCAAAACTCTCAGTCCTCATAGATGGAGAAAACAAGATATTCAATGACAAAAACAAATTTCAGCAATACCTACAAACAAATCCAGCATTACAGAAGACACTGGAAGGGAAAATACAACCCAAGAAAGCTAGCTACATTCAAGAAAACACAGGAAATAAATAACCTCAGTTCAGTAAAACAAAAAGCAACCAAGCACACAACCTGATGACCACAGCCAACATCAAAATCAAGAGATCTAACAGCCACTGGTCATTAATCTCTCTCAACATCAATGGACTCAACTCTCCAATAAAAAGACACAGATTAACAGAATGGATACGTAAACAAAACCCAGCAATCTGTTGCATACAAGAAACACACCTAAGACACAAAGATAGACATTACCTGAGGGTAAAGGGTTGGAAGACGACTTTCCAAGCAAACGGACCCAAGAAGCAAGCAGGAGTAGCCATTCTAATATCTGATAAAATAGACTTTCAACCAAAATTAATCAAAAGAGATGGGGAAGGACACTTCATACTCATCAAGGGAAAATTCCACCAGGAAGACATCACAATCCTGAACATATATGCCCCAAATACAAGGGCACCCACATTTGTGAAAGAAACATTGATAAAATTTAAAGCACATATAGATCCACACACCTTAATAGTGGGAGACTTCAACACCCCACTCTCAACAAAGGACAGATCAACCAAACAGAAATTAAACAAAGAAACAATGTCTCTGACAGAGGTCATGAATCAAATGGACCTAACAGACATTTACAGAACTTTACACCCAAACACAAAAGAATTTACCTTCTTCTCAGCACCTCATGGAACCTTCTCCAAAATAGACCACATAGTGGGTCACAAAGCGAGCCTCAACAGATACAAGAAGATTGAAATAATCCCATGTATCTTGTCTGATCACCATGGAATAAAGCTGGACCTCAACAATAACAGAAATAACAAAAAGCCTACACACACATGGAAACTGAACAACTTGTTACTAAATGACAGCTGGGTCAGGGAAGAAATAAAGAAAGAAATTAAAGTCTTTCTAGAAATCAATGAAAAATGAAGACACAACATACCCGAACTTGTGGGACACAATGAAAGCAGTGCTAAGAGGAAAGTTCATAGCACTAAGTGCCTTCAAGAAGAAATTCGAGACAGCTCATTCAAGCACCCTAATGGCTCACTTAAAAACCCTAGAAAAAGAAGAAGCAGACACACCAAGAAGGAGTAGACGGCTGGAAATAATCAAACTCAGGGCTGAAATCAATCAATTGGAAACAAATAAAACAATTCAAAGAATCAATGAAACCAAGAGCTGGTTCTTTGAGAAAATCAACAAGATCGACAAACCCTTAGCCAGGCTAACTAAAAGGCAGAGAGACACCACCCAAATCAACAAAATCAGAAATGAAAAGGGGGATATAACTACAGACACTGAGGAAATCCAAACAATCATTAGGACTTACTTCAAAAGTCTATATGCCACAAAATTTGAAAATCTAAATGAAATGGACAATTTTCTTGATCGATTTGACTTACCAAAGCTGAACCAGGACCAGGTAAATCAACTAAATAGACCTATATCCCCCAAAGAAATAGAAGTGGTCATCAAAAGTCTCCCATCCAAAAAAAGCCCAGGACCAGATGGCTTCAGCGCAGAATTCTACCAGACCTTCAAAGAAGAGCTAACACCAATTCTCTTCAAATTATTCCACAAAATAGAAACAGAAGGAATATTACCAAATTCATTCTATGAAGCCACAGTCACCTTGGTACCTAAAACTCACAAAGACTCAACAAAGAAAGAGAATTTCCGGCCAATCTCCCTTATGAACATTGATGCAAAAATAGTTAATAAAATACTTGCAAACCGAATCCAAGAACACATCAAAGATATTATGACCAAGTAAGCTTCATCCCAGGTATGCAGGGGTGGTTCAATATACGGAAATCCATCAATGTGATCCACCATATTAACAAACTGAAAGAAAAAAACCACATGATAATCTCCCTAGATGCTGAAAAAGCCTTTGACAAAATCCAACATCCATTCATGTTCAAAGTATTGGAGAGATCAGGGATACAAGGCACATATCTAAACATAGTAAAGGCGATATACAGCAAGCCTATAGCCAACATCAAACTGAATGGAGAGAAACTTAAAGCAATCCCACTGAAATCAGGGACAAGACAAGGCTGCCCACTCTCTCCATATCTCTTCAACATAGTGTTGGAAGTCCTTGCTAGAGCAATAAGACAGTTGAAGGAGATCAAGGTGATACAAATTGGAAAGGAAGAAGTCAAATTATCACTATTTGCAGATGATATGATAGTATACGTGAGTGACCCCAAAAACTCTACCAGGGAACTCCTACAGCTGATAAACACCTTTAGCAAAGTGGCAGGATACAAAATTAACTCAAAAAAATCAGTAGCCCTCCTGTATACAAAAGATAAAAGGGCTGAGAAAGAAATTAAGGAAACAACACCCTTCACAATAGCCACAAATGACATAAAGTACCACGGAGTAACCCTAACCAAGGAAGTCAAAGACTTGTATGAAAAAAATTTCAAATCTCTGAAGAAAGAATTAGAAGAAGATATGAGAAGATGGAAAGATCTCCCATGCTCATGGCTTGGTAGGATTAACATAGTAAAAATGGCCATCTTAACAAAAGCAATCTACAGATTCAATGCAATGCCCATCAAATTACCAACACAATTCTTTACAGACCTGGAAAGGAAAATTCTCAACTTCATATGGAATAACAAGAAACCCAGAATTGCTAAAACAATCCTCTACAATAAAAGATCTTCTGGAGGTATCTCCATCCCTGATCTTAAGTTGTACTATAGAGCAACAGTTTTAAAAACTGCATGGTACTGGCATAGAAACAGAATGGTGGATCAATGGAACCGAACAGAGGACCCAGAAATAAACCCACACACTTATGGACACCTGATCTTTGACAAAGACACCAAAACCATACAATGGAAACAAGATAGCATCTTCAACAAATGGTGCTGGTCTAACTGGATGTCTACATGTAGAAAAATGAAAATAGATCCATACTTGTCACCCTGCACAAAACTGAAGTCCAAGTGGATCAAAGACCTCAACATAAAACCAGACACATTAAATCGGCTTGAAAAAAAAGTGGGAAATACCCTAGAACTCATTGGTACAGGGGGAAACTTCCTGAACAGAACACCAACAGCACAGGCTCTAAGAGCAACAACCAATAAATGGGACCTCATGAAACTGAAAAGCTTCTGTAAAGCAAAGGACACCGTCATCAAAACAAAGCGACCACGTACAGATTGGGAAAGAATCTTCACCAATCCTTTATCTGACAGAGTACTCATATCCAGTATATATAAAGAACTAAAGAAGCTGAAAAGCAGCAAACCAAGTAATCCACTTAAAAAATGGGGAACAGAGCTAAACAGAGAATTCTCTGTAGAGGAATACCGAATGGCAGAGAAGCACTTAAAGAAATGCTCAACCTCAGTAGCCATTAGGGAAATGCAAATCAAAACAACCCTGAGATTTCACCTTACACCCATGAGAATGGCCAAGATCAAAAACTCAAGTGACAACACATGCTGGAGAGGTTGTGGAGAAAGGGGAACCCTTCTCCACTGCTGGTGGGAATGTAAACTTGTACAACCACTCTGGAAATCAATCTGGCGCTTTCTCAGACAACTAGGAATAGCGCTTCCTCAAGATCCAGCCATACCACTACTGGGCATATATCCAAAAGAGGCTCAAGTACACAAAAAGGACATTTGCTCAACCATGTTTGTAGCAGCTTTATTTTTAATAGCCAGAAGCTGGAAACAACCCAGATGCCCCTCAACTGAAGAATGGATGCAGAAATTGTGGTACATCTACACAATGGAATATTACTCAGCAATGAAAAATAAGGAAATCATGAAATTTGCAGGTAAATGGTGGGATCTGGAAAGGATCATCCTGAGTGAGTTGTCTCAGAAGCAAAAAGACACACATGGTATATACTCACTCATATAGACATACAACATAGGACAAACCCACTAAAACCTGTGCATCTAAAGAAACTAAGCAAGAGAGAGGACCCTAACTAAAACGTCCAATCCCCATCCAGAAAGGCAAAGAGGATGGACATCAGAAGAAGAAGAAAACAGGAAACAACCTAGGAACCTACCACAGAGGGCCTCTGAAAGCCTCTGCCCTTCAGACTATCAAAGCAGATGCTGAGCCGGATGGGCAACTGTTGGGCAGGTGAACGGAATTTTAGGTAAGAACTGGGAAATAGTAAGAAGTGGAGAGGACAGGGTCTCCACAAGGAGAGCAACAGAACAAGAAAATTTGAACATAGGGAACTTCCCAGTGACTCATACTCCAACCAAGGACTATTCATGGAGATAACCTAGAACCCCTGCACAGATGTAGCCCAGGGCAGTTCAGAGTCCAATTGGGTTACATAGTAATGTGAAGAGGGACTGCCTCTGACATAATCTGATTGGCCTGCTCTTTGATCACCTCCCTCTGGGGGGGGAGCAGCCTTACCAGGCCACAGTAGAGGACAATACAGCCACTTTTGATGTGAACTGACAGACTAAGATCAGAAAGGAGAGGAGAACCTCCCCTATTAGTGGACTTGGGGAGTGGCATGCAAGCAGAGGGAGGAGGGAGGGTGGGATTGGGATGGGAGGAGGGAGGGGCTTATGGGGGGATGCAGAATGAATAAAGTGTAATTGGTGAAAATTTTAAGAAAAAAGGGAAAAAATAATTTAAGAACCTTAAATGACTTTCAAAATTGGAGGAAAACATGGAGTTAGTCAATTGGCATGGAGTACGTCTCGCCCCTGGGGGCAATGGTCTCCTGAACCTACTCAGACCTCGGACACCACCAATGCTAGTTCTAGAACTGACGCAGGATGTTCCAACGAGGGGGTTAAGGCTTCTCATAATATTTCCTATAAGCCCACACCTGTTTATCTATATCCCCCATTTTTATTCATTATTAGCCAGATAGAGCCAAGTAATTGTGGTAATGATACTTGCTTTTTTGCCCAATGCTGGAATGCTAGTAAAGTTAGGTATGCCCTGGTTACTCGCATGCCTCACTGGGTGCCTGTGTCCATTGATGCCCCTCACGCTATGACTCTCTTCAGACAGAAAAGGGATCTTGGAACTACAGCCACCATTGTTACTACCATCTCATTGACGGCTGTTGGAGCTACCACCAGGGCATTAGCCATGAGTCATACTGGGCAGACTGCTCAGACCCTGAATAATCATTTAGCCAACGTAGCTCGTGCCTTAGTTGTACATAAAGGAATTAATGCTCAACTAAAAGGAAGCTTGATGATGTTCAATCAGAGGATTGAACTCTTGCAGGAGCAAATTGATACCCTATGGCAAATCGCTCAACCTGGCGTCAATGAAAGTATGCTGGACTTTGTGTCACTAGCATACAACATGAGAATTTTTCCTGCGCTGCAAATCTGTCTAAACAATTGTCGAGCTATATTTTAGGTAATTGGACTGGAGAATTCGATACTACGATGGAGCAGCTGAGAGTGGCCATTGTCACAGTAAATTCTACCGGAGTGGACGCAGGACTAGCCACAGGATTATCAACATGGATTGCTGCAGCCATGAATCATCTGAAGGAATGGGCGGGCATGGGAGCGTTAGCAGGCCTTCTGGTGTTGGTCTCCTTGGTTTGCCTGTGGTATATATGCAAGATTAGAGTCTCACAACAGTGTAATGCAGCCATGATCATTCAGGCCTTTACAGCCATTGAAGCAGGACATTCTCCCAAAGCATGGTTGGATACCATAAAAAGCTAAAATGATACGCTCAGGATGGGAGGCTAAGCACTGCACTCAGGGTCAGCCGCTTTGGACCCAGAGAAGAGCATGTCTGATTGCATGTGGGTTGATGCCCCAGGTCCTGCCTCTGAGAAAAAGGTATCGGACGGGTCTGATGCTCTTTGGGTGGATGACACCTAAATGAACATCTGTACAAAGTCCCAATTTATTTCTAATATCAGAGATCAGACCTCTACTCTTGCCTGATGCGTCTAAAACAAGAAGGGGGAACTGTAGAGAGCTGCAGAATGCTATGCCTTAAAGATGGAGCTGGTTTCCTCCTTCCACCTTCCCGATGGTGAGTGCTCTCTGTCACGAACAACTCCACATTTGGCTAAGGCCGAGGATCTGGCTAGCTTCCATGTATCTGAACCTATCTGCATTGCCCCCGCGGCACGCCTGGGTTGGCTACCCAGAGGCTATTTAAGCTGTGGGCTGGCTTTCCCCAGGGTCCGAGGATTGTTCAATGTTCCTGAATAAACTGCATTGAAAAAAAAAATCAAAAACTTATGAGTAAAAACTCTAAAAAAAAAAAAAAGTAGTGCTTTGCTTTTCTGTTTTCGTTGGAAACTTGTTCCTGTGATGTACAGTGCGGTATATCACTTTTCAGTTCTCCTGTATTCGTAATTGAGCGAGCGACACACATGTGATTTAGTTTACAAAATAGTGCTTTGCTTTTCTGTTCTTTCGTTCGAAAATTGTTCCTGTGCTGTACAGTGCGTTATATCACTTTTCAGTTTTCCTGTTATAATAATTGAACTGGCAACACGTATGTGAATTAGTTTACAAAGTTGTGCTTTGCCTTTCTGTTCTTTTGATGGAAACTTGTTTCTTTGCTGTACAGTGTGATATATCACTTTTCAGTTTTCCTGAATTCCAAATTGAGCAAGCGACACGTATGTAAATTAGTTTACAAAGTAGTGCTTTGCTTTTCTGTTCTTTCGATGGAAACTTGTTTCTTTGCCGTACAGTTCAATATATCACTTTTCAGTTTTCCTGTATTCCTAATTGAGCGAGCGACACACATGGGATTCAGTTTAAAAAGTAGTGCTTTGCGTTTACGTTCTTTCGTTGGAAACTTGTTCCTTGTTCCTGTTAGGAACAAGTTAGGTTTAGGATTAGTGTTAGGGTTAGGGTTAGGGTAAGGTTAGGGTTAGGGTTAGGGTTACGGTTAGGGTTAGGGAAGGGTTAGGGTTAGGGTTAGGGTTAGGGTTAGATATAGGGAGTTAGGGTTAGGGTTAGGGTTAGGGTTAGGGTTAGGGTTAGGGAGTTAGGGTTAGGGTTAGGGTTAGGGTTAGGTTTATATCACTTTTCAGTTTTCCTTTTATAATAATTGAACAGGCGACACATATGTGAATTAGTTTACAAAGTTGTGCTTTGCATTTCTGTTCTTTCGATGATAACTTGTTTCTGTGCCGTACAGTGCGATATAACACTTTTCAGTTTTCCTGTGTTCCTAATTGAGCGAGCGCCACGCATGTGATTCCGTTTAAAACTAGTGCTTTATGTTTCTGTTCTTCTACTGGAAACTTGTTTCTGTGCTTTACATTGCGATATATCACTTTTCAGTTTTCCTATTATAATAATTGAAGGGCGACACGTATGTGAATTACTTTAGAAAGTTGTGCTTTCCGTTTCTGTTCTTTCGAGGATAACTTGTTTCTGTGCCGTACAGTGCGATATAACACTTTTCAGTTTTACTGTATTCCTAATTGAGCAAGCGACACACATGTGATTCAGTTTACAAAGTACTGCTTTGCGTTTACGTTCTTTCGTTGGAAACTTGTTCCTTGTTTCTGTTAGGAACAAGTTAGGTTTAGGGTTAGTGTTAGGGTTAGGGTAAAGTTAGGGTTAGGGTTAGGGTTAGGGTTAGGGTTAGGGTTAGGGTTAGGGGTAGGGAAGGGTTAAGGTTAGGGTTAGGGTTGGGGTTAGGGTTAGGGCGTTAGGGTTAGGGTTAGGGAGTTAGGGTTAGGGTTATGGTTAGGGTTAGGTTTATATCACTTTTCAGTTTTCCTCTTATAATAATTGAACGGGCGACACGTATGTGAATTAGTTTACAAAGTTGTGCTTTGCGTTTCTGTTCTTTCGATGATAAATAGTTTCTGTGCAGTACAGTGCGATATAACACTTTTCAGTTTTCCTGTGTTCCTAATTGAGCGAGCGACACGCATGTGATTCCGTTTAAAGGTAGTGCTTTGTGTTTCTGTTCTTCTGTTCGAAACTTGTTTCTGTGCTTTACATTGCAATATATCACTTTTCAGTTTTCCTCTTATAATAATTGAACGGGCGACACGTATGTGAATTAGTTTACAAAGTTGTGCTTTGCGGTTCTGTCCTTTCGATAGAAACTTGTTTCTGTGCCATACAGTGCGATATAATACTTTTCAGTTTTCCTATATTCCTAATTGAGCAAGCGACACACATGTGATTCCGTTTAAAAATAGTGCTTTGCTTTTCTGTTTTCGTTGGAAACTTGTTCCTATGATGTACAGTGCCGTATATCACTTTTCAGTTCTCCTGTATTCGTAATTGAGCGAGCGACACACAAGTGATTTAGTTTACAAAGTAGTGCTTTGCTTTTCTGTTCTTTTGTTCGAAAATTGTTCCTGTGCTGTAGAGTGCGATATATCACTTTTCAGTTTTCCTGTTATAATAATTGAACTGGCGACACTTATGTGAATTAGTTTACAAAGTTGTGCTTTGCCTTTCTATTCTTTCGATGGAAACTTGTTTCTTTGCTGTACAGTGTGATTTTTCACTTTTCAGTTTTACTGAATTCCAAATTGAGCAAGCGACACGTATGTATAATAGTTTACAAAGTAGTGCTTTGCTTTTCTGTTCTTTGGATGGAAACTTGTTTCTTTACCGTACAATTCCATATATCACTTTTCAGTTTTCCTGTATTCCTAATTGAGCGAGCGACGCACATGTGATTCAGTTTACAAAGTAGTGCTTTGTTTTTCTGTTTTCGTTGGAAATTTGTTCCTTGTTCCTGTTAGGAACAAGTTAGGTTTAGGGTTAGTGTTAGGGTTAGGGTTAGGGTTAGGGAAGGGTTAGGGTTAGGCTTAGGGTTAGGGTTAGGTTTAGGGCTTTAGGGTTAGGGTTAGGGTTAGGGAGTTAGGGTTAGGGTTAGGGTTAGGGTTAGGTTTATATCACTTTTCAGTTTTCCTTTTATAATAATTAAACAGGCGACACTTATGTGAATTAGTTTACAAAGTTGTGCTTTTCGTTTCTGTTCTTTCGATGATAACTTGTTTCTGTGCAGTACAGTGCGATATAACACTTTTCAGTTTTCCTGTGTTCCTAATTGAGCGAGCGACACACATGTGATTCCGTTTAAAAGTAGTTCTTTGTGTTTCTGTTCTTCTTTTGGAAACTTGTTTCTATGCTTTATATTGCGATATATCACTTTTCAGTTTTCCTCTTATAATATTTGAACGGGCGACACGTATGTGAATTAGTTTACAAAGTTGTGCTTTGCGGTTCTGTTCTTTCCATAGAAACTTCTTTTTGTGCCGTACAGTGCGATATAACACTTTCCAGTTTTAATGTATTCCTAATTGAGCAAGCGACACACATGTGATTCAGTTTACAAAGTACTGCTTTGCGTTTACGTTCTTTCGTTGGAAACTTGTTCCTTGTTCCTGATAAGAACAAGTTAGGTTTAGGGTTAGTGTTAGGGTTAGGGTTAGGGTAAAGTTAAGGTTAGGGTTAGGGTTATGGTTAGGGGTAGGGAAGGATTAAGGTTAGTGTTAGGGTTAGGGTTAGGGCGTTAGGGTTAGGGTTAGGGTTAGGTTTAGGGTTAGGGAGTTAGGGTTAGGGTTAGGGTTAGGGTTAGGGTTAGGGTTAGGTTTATATCACTTTTCAGTTTTCCTTTTATAATAATTGAACAGGCGACACATATGCGAATTAGTTTACAAAGTTGTGCTTTGCGTTTCTGTTCTTTCGATGATAAATAGTTTCTGTGCAGTACAGTGCGATATAACACTTTTCAGTTTTCCTGTGTTCCTAATTGAGCAAGCGACACACATGTGATTCCGTTTAAAAGTATTGCTTTGCTTTTCTGTTTGCGTTGGAAACTTGTTCCTGTGATGTACACTGCGTTATGGCACTTTTCAGTTTTCCTGTTATAATAATTGAACTGGCGACACGTATGTGAATTAGTTTACAAAGTTGTGCTTTGCTTTTCTGTTCTTTCGATGGAAACTTGTTTCTTTGCTGTACAGTGTGATATATCACTTTTCAGTTTTCCTGAATTCCAAATTGAGCAAGCGACACGTATGTATATTAGTTTACAAAGTAGTGCTTTGCTTTTCTGTTCTTTCGATGGCAACTTGTTTCTTTGCCATACAGTTCGATATATCACTTTTCAGTTTTTCTGTATTCCTAATTGAGCGAGCGACAAACATGTGATTCAGTTTACAAAGTAGTGCTTTGCGTTTATGTTCTTTCATTGGAAACTTGTTCCTTGTTCCTGTTAGGAACAAGTTAGGTTTAGGGTTAGTGTTAGGGTTAGGGTTAGGGTAAGGTTAGGGTTAGGGTTAGGGTTAGGGTTCGGGAAGGGTTAGGGTTAGGGTTAGGTTTAGGGTTAGGGTTAGGGTTAGGGTTAGGATTAGGGCGTTAGAGTTGGGGTTAGGGTTAGGGTTAAGGAGTTAGGGTTAGGGTTAGGTTTATATCACTTTTCAGTTTTCCTTTTATAATAATTGAACAGGCGAAACATATGTGAAATAGTTTACAAAGTTGTGCTTTGCGTTTCTGTTCTTTCGATGATAACTTGTTTCTGTGCCGTACAGTGCGATATAACACTTTTCAGTTTTCCTGTGTTCCTAATTGAGCGAGCGACACGCATGTGATTGCATTTAAAAGTAGTGCTTTGCTTTTCTTTTCTTTCATTTGAAACTTGTTTCTGTGCTGTACAGTGCGTTATATCACTTTTCAGTTTTCATGTTATAATAATTGAACGGGCGACACGTATGTGAATTAGTTTACAAAGTTGTGCTTTGCGGTTCTGTTCTTACGATAGAAACTTGTTTCTGTGCCTTACAGTGCGATATAACAGTTTTCAGTTTTCCTGTATTCCTAATTGAGCAAGCGAAACACATGTGATTCCGTTTAAAAGTAATGCTTTGCTTTTCTGTTTTCGTTGGAAAGTTGTTCCTGTGCTGTACAGTGAGTTATATCACTTTTCAGTTTTCCTGTTATAATAATTGAACTGGCAACACGTATGTGAATTAGTTTACAAAGTTGTGCTTTGCCTTTCTGTTCTTTCGATGGAAACTTGTTTCTTTGCTGTACAGTGTGATATATCACTTTTCAGTTTTCCTAAATTCCAAATTGAGCAAGCGACAGGTATGTATATTTACAAAGTAGTGATTTGCTTTTCTTTTCTTTCGATGGAAACTTGTTTCTTTGCCGTACAGTTCGATATGTCACTTTTTAGTTTTCCTGTACTCCTAATTAAGCGAGCGACACACATGTGATTCAGTATACAAAGTAGTGCTTTGCGTTTACGTTCTTTCGTTGGAAACTTGTTCCTTGTTCCTGTTAGGAACAAGTTAGGTTTAGGGTTAGTGTTAGGGTTAGGGTTGTGGTAAGGTTAGGGTTAGGGTTAGGGTTAGGGTTAGGGTTAGTGTTAGGTTTAGGGTTAGGGTTAGGGTTAGGGAAGGGTTAGGGTTAGGGTTAGGGTTAGGATTACGATAGGGGTTAGGGTTAGGGTTAAGGTTAGGGTTAGGGTTAGGGTTAGGAAAGGGTTAGGGTTAGGGTTAAGGTTAGGGTTAGGGTTAGGATTAGGCTTAGGGTTAGGGTTAGGGTTAGGGTTAGGGCGTTAGGGTTAGGGTTAGGGTTACGGTTAGGGAGTTAGGGTTAGGGTTAGGGTTAGGTTTATATCACTTTTCAGTTTTCCTGTTATAAAAATTGAACTGGCGACACGTATGTGAATTAGGTTACAAAGTTGGGCTTTGCCTTTCTGTTCTTTCGATGGAAACTTGTTTCTTTGCTGTACAGTGTGATATATCACTTTTCAGTTTTCCTGAATTCCAAATTGAGCAAGCGACACGTATGTATATTAGTTTAAAAAGTAGTGCTTTGCTTTTCTGTTCTTTAGATGGAATCTTGTTTCTTTGCCGTACAGTTCGATATATCACTTTTCAGTTTTCCTGTATTCCTAATTGAGCGAGCGACACACATATAATTCAGTTTACAAAGTAGTGCTTTGCGTTTACGTTCTTTCGTTGGAAACATGTTCCTTGTTCCTGTTAGGAACAAGTTAGGTTTAGGGTTAGTGTTAGGGTTAGGGTTAGGGTTAGGATGAGGAAAGGGTTAGGGTTAGGGTTAGGGTTAGGGTTAAGGCGTTAGGGTTAGGGTTAGGGTTAGGGAGTTAGGGTTAGGGTTAGTGAGTTAGGGTTAGGATTAGGGTTAGGGTTAGGGTTAGGTTTATATCACTTTTCAGTTTTCCTTTTATAATAATTGAACAGGCGACACATATGTGAATTAGTTTACAAAGTTGTGCTTTGCATTTCTGTTCTTTCGATGATAACTTGTTTCTGTGCTGTACAGTGCGATATAAGACATTTCAGTTTTCCTCTATTCCTATTTGTGCAAGGGACACACATGTGATTCCGTTTAAAAGAAGTGCCTTGCTTTTCTGTTTTTGTTGGAAACTTGTTCCTGTGATGTACAGTGCGGTATATCACTTTTCAGTTCTCCTGTATTCGTAATTGAGCGAGCGACACACATGTGATTTAGTATACAAAGTAGTGCTTTGCCTTTCTGTTCTTTCGATAGAAACTTGTTTCTGTGCCGTACAGTGCGATATAACACTTTAAAGTTTTCCTGAATTCCTAATTGAGCGAGCGACACACATGTGATTTAGTTTACAAAGTAGTGCGTTGCTTTTCTGTTCTTTCGATCGAAAATTGTTCCTGTGCTGTACAGTGCGTTATATCACTTTTCAGTTTTCCTGTTATAATAATTGAACTGGCGACACGTATGTGAATTAGTTTACAAAGTTGGGCTTTGCCTTTCTGTTCTTTCGATGGAAACTTGTTTCTATGCTGTACAGTGTGATATATCACTTTTCAGTTTTCCTGAATTCCAAATTGAGCAAGCGACACGTATGTATATTAGTTTACAAAGTAGTGCTTTGCTTTTCTGTTCTTTCGATGGAAACTTGTTTCTTTGCCATACAGTTCGATATATCACTTTTCAGTTTTTCTGTATTCCTAATTGAGCGAGCGACAAACATGTGATTCAGTTTACAAAGTAGTGCTTTGCGTTTATGTTCTTTCATTGGAAACTTGTTCCTTGTTCCTGTTAGGAACAAGTTAGGTTTAGGGTTAGTGTTAGGGTTAGGGTTAGGGTAAGGTTAGGGTTAGGGTTAGGGTTAGGGTTCGGGAAGGGTTAGGGTTAGGGTTAGGTTTAGGGTTAGGGTTAGGGTTAGGGTTAGGATTAGGGCGTTAGAGTTGGGGTTAGGGTTAGGGTTAAGGAGTTAGGGTTAGGGTTAGGTTTATATCACTTTTCAGTTTTCCTTTTATAATAATTGAACAGGCGAAACATATGTGAAATAGTTTACAAAGTTGTGCTTTGCGTTTCTGTTCTTTCGATGATAACTTGTTTCTGTGCCGTACAGTGCGATATAACACTTTTCAGTTTTCCTGTGTTCCTAATTGAGCGAGCGACACGCATGTGATTGCATTTAAAAGTAGTGCTTTGCTTTTCTTTTCTTTCATTTGAAACTTGTTTCTGTGCTGTACAGTGCGTTATATCACTTTTCAGTTTTCATGTTATAATAATTGAACGGGCGACACGTATGTGAATTAGTTTACAAAGTTGTGCTTTGCGGTTCTGTTCTTACGATAGAAACTTGTTTCTGTGCCTTACAGTGCGATATAACAGTTTTCAGTTTTCCTGTATTCCTAATTGAGCAAGCGAAACACATGTGATTCCGTTTAAAAGTAATGCTTTGCTTTTCTGTTTTCGTTGGAAAGTTGTTCCTGTGCTGTACAGTGAGTTATATCACTTTTCAGTTTTCCTGTTATAATAATTGAACTGGCAACACGTATGTGAATTAGTTTACAAAGTTGTGCTTTGCCTTTCTGTTCTTTCGATGGAAACTTGTTTCTTTGCTGTACAGTGTGATATATCACTTTTCAGTTTTCCTAAATTCCAAATTGAGCAAGCGACAGGTATGTATATTTACAAAGTAGTGATTTGCTTTTCTTTTCTTTCGATGGAAACTTGTTTCTTTGCCGTACAGTTCGATATGTCACTTTTTAGTTTTCCTGTAATTAAGCGAGCGACACACATGTGATTCAGTATACAAAGTAGTGCTTTGCGTTTACGTTCTTTCGTTGGAAACTTGTTCCTTGTTCCTGTTAGGAACAAGTTAGGTTTAGGGTTAGTGTTAGGGTTAGGGTTGTGGTAAGGTTAGGGTTAGGGTTAGGGTTAGGGTTAGGGTTAGTGTTAGGTTTAGGGTTAGGGTTAGGGTTAGGGAAGGGTTAGGGTTAGGGTTAGGGTTAGGATTACGATAGGGGTTAGGGTTAGGGTTAAGGTTAGGGTTAGGGTTAGGGTTAGGAAAGGGTTAGGGTTAGGGTTAAGGTTAGGGTTAGGGTTAGGATTAGGCTTAGGGTTAGGGTTAGGGTTAGGGTTAGGGCGTTAGGGTTAGGGTTAGGGTTACGGTTAGGGAGTTAGGGTTAGGGTTAGGGTTAGGTTTATATCACTTTTCAGTTTTCCTGTTATAAAAATTGAACTGGCGACACGTATGTGAATTAGGTTACAAAGTTGGGCTTTGCCTTTCTGTTCTTTCGATGGAAACTTGTTTCTTTGCTGTACAGTGTGATATATCACTTTTCAGTTTTCCTGAATTCCAAATTGAGCAAGCGACACGTATGTATATTAGTTTAAAAAGTAGTGCTTTGCTTTTCTGTTCTTTCGATGGAATCTTGTTTCTTTGCCGTACAGTTCGATATATCACTTTTCAGTTTTCCTGTATTCCTAATTGAGCGAGCGACACACATATAATTCAGTTTACAAAGTAGTGCTTTGCGTTTACGTTCTTTCGTTGGAAACATGTTCCTTGTTCCTGTTAGGAACAAGTTAGGTTTAGGGTTAGTGTTAGGGTTAGGGTTAGGGTTAGGATGAGGAAAGGGTTAGGGTTAGGGTTAGGGTTAGGGTTAAGGCGTTAGGGTTAGGGTTAGGGTTAGGGAGTTAGGGTTAGGGTTAGTGAGTTAGGGTTAGGATTAGGGTTAGGGTTAGGGTTAGGTTTATATCACTTTTCAGTTTTCCTTTTATAATAATTGAACAGGCGACACATATGTGAATTAGTTTACAAAGTTGTGCTTTGCATTTCTGTTCTTTCGATGATAACTTGTTTCTGTGCTGTACAGTGCGATATAAGACATTTCAGTTTTCCTCTATTCCTATTTGTGCAAGGGACACACATGTGATTCCGTTTAAAAGAAGTGCCTTGCTTTTCTGTTTTTGTTGGAAACTTGTTCCTGTGATGTACAGTGCGGTATATCACTTTTCAGTTCTCCTGTATTCGTAATTGAGCGAGCGACACACATGTGATTTAGTATACAAAGTAGTGCTTTGCCTTTCTGTTCTTTCGATAGAAACTTGTTTCTGTGCCGTACAGTGCGATATAACACTTTAAAGTTTTCCTGAATTCCTAATTGAGCGAGCGACACACATGTGATTTAGTTTACAAAGTAGTGCGTTGCTTTTCTGTTCTTTCGATCGAAAATTGTTCCTGTGCTGTACAGTGCGTTATATCACTTTTCAGTTTTCCTGTTATAATAATTGAACTGGCGACACGTATGTGAATTAGTTTACAAAGTTGTGCTTTGCCTTTCTGTTCTTTCGATGGAAACTTGTTTCTTTGCTGTACAGTGTGATATATCACTTTTCAGTTTTCCTGAATTCCAAATTGAGCACGCGACACGTATGTATATTAGTTTTCAAAGTAGTGCTTTGCTTTTCTATTCTTAATTGGAAACTTTTTTCTTATCTGTACAGTTCGATATATCACTTTTCAGTTTTCCTGTATTCCTAATTGAGCGAGCGACACACATGTCATTCAATTTACAACGTAGTGCTTGCGTTTACATTCTTTTGTTGGAAACTTTTTCCTTTTTCCTGTTAGGAACAAGTTAGATTTAGGTTTAGTGTTAGGGTTAAGGTTAGGGTAAGGTTAGGGTTAGGGATAGGGTGAGGTTAGGGTTAGGGTAAGGGTTAATGTTAGGGAAGGGTTAGGGTTAGGGTTAGGGTTAGGGTTAGGGCATTAGGGTTAGGGTTAGGGTTAGGGTTAGGGTTAGGGGGTTAGGGTTAGGGTTAGGGTTAGGGTTAGGGAGTTAGGGTTAGGGTTAGGGTTTGGGTTAGGGTTAGGTTTATATCACTTTTCAATTTTCCTTTTATAATAATTGAACAGGCGACACATATGTGAATTAGTTTACAAAGTTGTGCTTTGCGTTTCTGTTCTTTCGATGATAACTTGTTTCTGTGCTGTACAGTGCGATATAACACTTTTCAGTTTTCCTGTGTTCCTAATTGAGCGAGCCACACGCATGTGATTCCGTTTAAAGGTAGTTTTTTGTGTTTCTGTTCTTCTGTTGGAAACTAGTTTCTGTGCTGTACATTGCGATATATCACTTTTCAGTTTTCCTCTTATAATAATTGAACGGGCGACACCTATGTGAATTAGTTTACAAAGTTGTGCTTTGCGGTTCTTTTCTTTCGATATAAACTTGTTTATGTGCCGTACAGTGCGATATAACACTTTTCAATGTTCCTATATTCCTAATTGAGCAAGCGACACACGTGATTCCGTTTAAAAGTAGTGCCTTGCTTTTCTGTTTTCGTTGGAAACTTGTTCCTGTGATGTACAGTGCGGTATATCACTTTTCAGTTCTCCTGTATTCGTAATTGAGCGAGCGACACACATGTGATTTAGTTTACAAAGTAGTGCTTTGCTTTTCTGTTCTTTCGTTCGAAAATTGTTCCTGTGCTGTACAGTCCGTTATATCACTTTTCAGTTTTCCTGTTATAATAATTGAACTGGCGACACGTATGTGAATTAGTTTACAAAGTTGTGCTTTGCCTTTCTGTTCTTTCGATGGAAACTTGTTTCTATGCTGTACAGTGTGATATATCACTTTTCAGTTTGCCTGAATTCCAAATTGAGCATGCGACACGTATGTATATTAGTTTTCAAAGTAGTGCTTTGCTTTTCTATTCTTAATTGGAAACTTGTTTCTTATCTGGACAGTTCGATATATCACTTTTCAGTTTTCCTGTATTCCTAATTGAGCGAGCGACACACATGTCATTCAGTTTACAAAGTAGTGCTTGCGTTTACATTCTTTCGTTGGAAACTTGTTCCTTTTTCCTGTTAGGAACAAGTTAGATTTAGGTTTAGTGTTAGGGTTAGGGTTAGGGTAAGGTTAGGGTTAGAGATAGGGTAAGGTTAGGGTTAGGGTTAGGGTTAGTGTTAGGGAAGGGTTAGGGTTAGGGTTAGGGTTAGGGTTAGGGTTAGGGTTAGGGCGTTAGGGTTAGGGTTAGGGTTAGGGTTAGGGCGTTAGGGTTAGGGTTAGGGTTAGGGTTAGGGTTAGGGTTAGGGTTAGGGTTAGGGAGTTAGGGTTAGTGTTTGGGTTAGGGTTAGGGTTAGGTTTATATCACTTTTCAGTTTTCCTTTTATAATAATTGAACAAGCGACACATATGTGAATTAGTTTACAAATTTGTGCTTTGTTTTTCTGTTCTTTCGATGATAACATGTTTCTGTGCAGTACAGTACGATATAAAACTTTTCAGTTTTCCTGTGTTCCTAATTGAGCGAGCGACCTGATTGTGATTCCGTTTAAAGGTAGTGCTTTGTGTTTCTGTTCTTCTGTTGGAAACTTGTTTCTGTGCTTTACATTGCGATATATCACTTTTCAGTTTTCCCCTTATAATAATTGAACGAGCGACACGTATGTGAATTAGCTTACAAAGTTATGCTTTGCGGTTCTTTTCTTTCGATATAAACTTGTTTATGTGCCATACAGTGCGATATAACACTTTTCAGTTTTCCTATATTCCTAATTGAGCAAGCGACACACGTGATTCCATTTAAAAGTAGTGCCTTGCTTTTCTGTTTTCGTTGGAAACTTGTTCCTGTGCTGTACAGTGCGTTATATCACTTTTCAGTTTTCCTGTTATAAAAATTGAACAGGCGACACGTATGTGAATTAGTTTACAAAGTTGTGCTTTGCGTTTCTGTTCTTTCGTTCGAAAATTTTTCCTGTGCTGTACAGTGCGTTATATCACTTTTCAGTTTTCCTGTTATAATAATTGAACTGACGACACGTATGTGAATTAGTTTACAAAGTTGTGCTTTGCCTTTCTGTTCTTTCAATGGAAACTTGTTTCTTTGCTGTACAGTGTGATATATCACTTTTCACTTTTCCTGAATTCCAAATAGAGCAAGCGACACGAATGTATATTAGTTTACAAAGTAGTGCTTTGCTTTTCTGTTCTTAATTGGAAACTTGTTTCTTATCTGTACAGTTCGATATATCACTTTTCAGTTTTCCTGTATTCCTAATTGAGCGAGCAACACACATGTCATTCAGTTTACAAAGTATTGCTTTGCGTTAACGTTCTTTCGTTGGAAACTTGTTCCTTTATCCTGTTGGGAACAAGTTAGGTTTAGGGTTAGTGTTAGGGTTAGGGTTAGGGTAAGGTTAGGCTTAGGGTTAGGCTTAGGGTTAGCGTTAGGGTTAGGGTTAGGGTTAGGCAAGGGTTAGGGATAGTGTTAGGGTTAGGATTAGGGTTAGGGTTAGAGTTAGGGTTAGGGTTAGGGTTAGGGTTAGGGTTAGGGCATTAGCGTTAGGGTTAGGGTTAGGGAGTTAGGGTTAGGGTTAGGGTTAGGTTTATATCACTTTTCAGTTTTCCTTTTATAATAATTGAACAGGCGACACATATGTGAATTAGTTTACAAAGTTGTGGTTTGCCTTTCTGTTCTTTCGATGGAAACTTGATTCTTTGCTGTACAGTGTGATATATCACTTTTCAGTTTTCCAGAATTCCAAATTGAGCAAGCGACACGTATGTATATTAGTTTACAAAGTAGTGCTTTGCTTTTCTGTTCTTAATTGGAAACTTGTTTCTTTGCCGTACAGTTCGATATATCACTTTTCAGTTTTCCTGTATTCCTAATTGAGCGAGCGACACACATGTCATTCAGTTTACAAAGTAGTGCTTTGCGTTTACGTTCTTTCATTGGAAACTTGTTCCTTTTTCCTGTTAGGAACAAGTTAGGTTTAGGGTTAGTGTTAGGGTTAGGGTTAGGGTAAGGTTAGGGTTAGGGTTAGGGTTAGGGTTAGGGTTAGGGTTAGGGAAGGGTTAGGGTTATGTTAGGGTTAGGGTTAGGGTTAGGGTTAGGGTTAGGGCTTTAGGGTTAGGGTTAGGGTTAGGGTTAGTGAGTTAGGGTTAGGGTTAGGGTTAGGGTTAGGTTTATATCACTTTTCAGTTTTCCTTTTATAATAATTGAACAAGCGACACATATGTGAAATAGTTTACAAATTTTTGCTTTGTTTTTCTGTTCTTTCGATGATAACTTGTTCCTGTGCAGTACAGTGCGATATAAAACTTTTCAGTTTTCCTGTGTTCCTAACTGAGCCAGCGACACGCATGTGATTCCTTTTAAAGGTATTGCTTTGTGTTTCTGTTCTTCTGTTGGAAACTTGTTTCTGTGCTTTACTTTGCGATATATCACTTTTCAGTTTTCCTCTTCTAATAATTGAACGGGCGACACGTATGTGAATGAGTTTACAAAGTTTTGCTTTGCCGTTCTGCTCTTTCGATAGAAACTTGTTTCTGTGCCGTACAGTGTGATATAACACTTTTCAGTTTTCCTGTATTCCTAATTGAGCGAGCAACACACATGTGATTCAGTTTACAAAGTACTGCTTTGCTTTTCTGTTCTTTCGTTCAAAAATTGTTCCTGTGCTGTACAGTGCGTTATATCACTTTTCAGTTTTCCTGTTATACTAATTGAGAAGGCAACACTTATGTGAATTAATTTACAAAGTTGTGCTTTGCCTTTCTGTTCTTTAGATGGAAACTTGTTTCTTTGCTGTACAGTGTGATATAACACTTTTCAGTTTTCCTGAATTCCAAATTGAGCAACCGACACGTATGTATATTAGTTTACAAAGTAGTGCTTTGCTTTTCTGTTCTTAATTGGAAACTTGTTTCTTTGCCGTAAAGTTGGATATATCACTTTTCAGTTTTCCTGTATTCCTAATTGAGCAAGCGACACACATGTCATTCAGTTTACAAAGTAGTGCTTTGCGTTTCCGTTCTTTCGTGGGAAACATGTTCCTTGTTCCTGTTAGGAACAAGTTAGGTTTAGGGTTAGGGTTAGGGTTAGGGTTAGGGTAAGGTTAGGGATAGGGTTAGGGTTAGGGTTAGGGTTAGGGTTAGGGTTAGGGAAGGGTTAGGGTTAGGGTTAGGATTAGGGATAGGGTTAGGTTTAGGGTTAGGGTTAGGGTTAGGGTTATGGTTAGGGTTAGGGAGTTAGGGTTAGGGTTAGGGAGTTAGGGTTAGGGTTAGGGTTAGGGTTAGGGTTAGGTTTATATCACTTTTCAGTTTTCCTTTTATAATAATTGAACAGGCGACACATATGTGAATTAGTTTACAAATTTGTGCTTTGCGTTACTGTTCTTTCGATGATAACTTGTTTCTGTGCCGCACAGTGCGATATAACACTTTTCAGTTTTCCTTTGTTCCTAATTGAGCGAGCGACACGCATGTGATTCCGTTGAAAAGTAGTGCCTTGCTTTTCTGTTTTCGTTGGAAACTTGTTCCTGTGATGTACAGTGCGGTGTATCACTTTTCAGTTCACCTGTATTCGTAATTGAGCGAGCGACACACATGTGATTTAGTTTACAAAGTAGTGCTTTGCTTTTCTGTTCTTTCGTTTGAAAATTGTTCCTGTGCTGTACAGTGTGTTATATCACTTTCCAGTTTTCCTGTTATAATAATTGAACTTCCGACACGTATGTGAATTAGTTTACAAAGTTGTGCTTTGCCTTTCTGTTCTTTCGATGGAAACTTGTTTCTTTGCTGTACAGTGTGATATATCACTTTTCAGTTTTCCTGAATTCCAAATTGAGCAAGCGACACATATGTATATTAGTTTACAAAGTAGTGCTTTGCTTTTCTGTTCTTAATTGGAAACTTGTTCCTTTGCCGTAAAGTTTGATATATCACTTTTCAGTTTTCCTGTATTCCTAATTGAGCGAGCGACACACATGTCATTCAGTTTACAAAGTAGTGCTTTGCGTTTACGTTCTTTCGTTGGAAACTTGTTCCTTGTTCCTGTTAGGAACAAGTTAGGTTTAGGGTTAGTGTTAGGGTAAGGGTTACGGTAAGGTTAGGGTTAGGGATAGGGTTAGGGTTAGGGTTACGGTTAGGGAAGGGTTAGGGTTAGGGTTAGGGTTAGGGTTAGGTAGTTAGGGTTAGGGTTAGGGTTAGGTTTATATCACTTTTCAGTTTTCCTTTTATAATAATTGAACAGGCGACACATATGTGAATTAGTTTACAAAGTTGTGCTTTGCGTTTCTGTTCTTTCGATAATAACTTGTTTCTGTGCTGTACAGTGCGATATAACACTTTTCAGTTTTCCTGTGTTCCTAATTGAGCGAGCGACACGCATGTTATTCCGTTTAAAGGTAGTGCTTTGTGTTTTTGTTCTTCTGTTGGAAACTAGTTTCTGTGCTTTACATTGCGATATATCACTTTTCAGTTTTCCTCTTACAATAATTGAACGGGCGACACCTATGTGAATTAGTTTACAAAGTTGTGCTTTGCGGTTCTTTTCTTTTGATATAAACTTGTTTATGTGCCGTACAGTGTGATATAACACTTTTCAGTTTTCCTGTATTCCTAATTGAGCAAGCGACACACGTGATTCCGTTTAAAAGTAGTGCCTTGCTTTTCTGTTTTCGTTGGAAACTTGTTCCTGTGATGTACAGTGCGGTATATCTCTTTTCAGTTCTCCTGTTATAATAATTGAACTGGCGACACGTATGTGAATTAGTTTACAAAGTTGTGCTTTGCCTTTCTGTTGTTTCGATGGAAACTTGTTTCTTTGCTGTACAGTGTGATATATCACTTTTCACTTTTCCTGAATTCCAAATTGAACAAGCGACACGAATGTATATTAGTTTACAAAGTAGTGCTTTGCTTTTCTGTTCTTAATTGGAAACTTGTTTCTTATCTGTACAGTTCGATATATCACTTTTCAATTTTCCTGTATTCCTAATTGAGCGAGCAACACACATGTCATTCAGTTTACAAAGTATTGCTTTGCGTTAACGTTCTTTCGTTGGAAACTTGTTCCTTTATCCTGTTGGGAACAAGTTAGGTTTACGGTTAGTGTTAGGGTTAGGGTTAGGGTAAGGTTAGGGTTAGGGTTAGGCTTAGGGTTAGCGTTAGGGTTAGGGTTAGGGTTAGGCAAGGGTTAGGGTTAGGGTTAGGGTTAGGGTTAGGATTAGGGTTAGGGTTACAGTTAGGGTTAGGGTTAGGGTTAGGATTAGGGTTAGGGTTACAGTTAGGGTTAGGGTTAGGGTTAGGGTTAGGGTTAGGGTTAGGGTTAGGGTTAGAGGGTTAGGGTTAGGGTTAGGGTTAGGGCGATAGCGTTAGGGTTAGGGTTAGGGTTAGGGTTAAGGAGTTAGGGTTAGGCTTAGGGTTAGGGTTAGGTTTATATCACTTTTCAGTTTTCCTTTTATAATAATTGAACAGGCGACACATATGTGAATTAGTTTACAAAGTTGTGCTTTGCGTTTCTGTTCTTTCTATGATAACTTGTTTCTGTGCCATACAGTGCAATATAACACTTTTCAGTTTTCCTGTGTTCCTAATTGAGCGAGCGACACGCATGTGATTCCGTTTAAAGGTAGTGCTTTGTGTTTCTGTTCTTCTGTTGGAAACTTGTTTCTGTGCTTGACATTGTGATATATCACTTTTCAGTTTTCCTCTTATATTAATTGAACGGGCGACACGTATGTGAATTAGTTTACAAAGTTGTGCTTTGCGGTTCTGTTCTTTCGATAGAAACTTGTTTCTGTGCTGTACAGTGCGATATAACACTTTTCTGTTTTCCTTTGTTCCTAATTGAGCGAGCTACACACATGTAATTCAATTTACAATGTAGTGCTTTGCGTTTACGTTCTTTCGTTGGAAACTTGTTCCTTGTTCCTGTTAGGAACAAGTTAGGTTTAGGGTTAGTGTTAGTGTTAGGGTTAGGATAAGGTTAGGGTTAGGGTTTCGGTTAGGGTTAGGGTTAGGGAAGGGTTAGGGATAGGGATAGGGTTAGGGATAGGGTTAGGGAGTTAGAGTTAGTGTTAGGGTTAGGGAGGTAGGGTTAGGGTTAGGGTTAGGTTTATATCACTTTTCAGTTTTCCTTTTATAATAATAACAGGCGACACATATGTGAATTAGTTTACAAAGTTGTGCTTTGCGTTACTGTTCTTTCGATGATAACTTGTTTCTATGCCGCACAGTGCGATATAACACTTTTCAGTTTTCCTTTGTTCCTAATTGAGCTAGCGACACGCATGTGATTCCGTTTGAAAGTAGTGCCTTGCTTTTCTGTTTTCCTTGTAAACTTGTTCCTGTGATGTACAGTGCGGTATATCACTTTTCAGTTCACCTGTATTCGTAATTGAGCGAGCGACACACTTGGGATTTAGTTTACAAAGTAGTGCTTTGCTTTTCTGTTCTTTCGTTCGAAAATTGTTTCTGTGCTGTACAGTGCGTTATATCACTTTCCAGTTTTCCTGTTATAATAACTGAACTGGCGACACGTATGTGAATTAGTTTACAAAGTTGTGCTTTGCCTTTCTGTTCTTTCGATGGAAACTTGTTTCTTTGCTGTACAGTGTGATATATCACTTTTCAGTTTTCCTGAATTCCAAATTGAGCAAGCGACACATATGTATATTAGTTTACAAAGTAGTGCTTTGCTTTTCTGTTCTCAATTGGAAACATGTTTCTTTGCCGTAAAGTTCGATATATCACTTTTCAGTTTTCCTGTATTCCTAATTGAGCGAGTGACACACATGTCATTCAGTTTACAAAGTAGTGTTTTGCGTTTACGTTCTTTCATTGGAAACTTGTTCCTTTTTCCTGTTAGGAACAAGTTAGGTTTAGGGTTAGTGTTAGGGTAAGGGTTACGGTAAGGTTAGGGTTAGGGTTAGGGTTAGGGTTAGGGTTACGGTTAGGGAAGGGTTAGGGTTAGGGTTAGAGTTAGGGCGTTAGGGTTAGGGTTAGGGTTAGGGTTAGGTAGTTAGGGTTAGGGTTAGCTTTATATCACTTTTCAGTTTTCCTTTTATAATAATTGAACAGGCGACACATATGTGAATTAGTTTACAACATTGTGCTTTGCATTTCTGTTCTTTCGATGATAACGTGTTTCTGTGCTGTACAGTGCGATATAACACTTTTCAGTTTTCCTGTGTTCCTAATTGAGCGAGCGACATGCATTTGATTCCGTTTAAAGGTAGTGTTTGTGTTTCTGTTCTTCTGTTGGAAACTAGTTTCTGTGCTTTACATTGCGATATATCACTTTTCAGTTTTGCTCTTATAATAATTGAACGGGCGACACCTATGTGAATTAGTTTACAAAGTTGTGCTTTGCGGTTCTTTTCTTTCGATATAAACTTGTTTATGTGCCGTACAGTGCGATATAACACTTTTCAGTTTTCCTGTATTCCTAATTGAGCAAGCGACACACGTGATTCCGTTTAAAAGTAGTGCCTTGCTTTTCTGTTTTCGTTGGAAACATGTTCCTGTGATGTACAGTGCGGTATATCACTTTTCAGTTCTCCTGTATTTGTAATTGAGCGAGCGACACACATGTGATTTAGTTTACAAAATAGTGCTTTGCTTTTCTGTTCTTTCTTCGAAAATTTTTCCTGTGCTGTACAGTGCGTTATATCACTTTTCAGTTTTTCTGTTATAATAATTGAACTGGCGACACGTATGTGAATTAGTTTACAAAGTTGTGCTTTGCCTTTCTGTTCTTTCAATGGAAACTTGTTTCTTTGCTGTACAGTGTGATATATCACTTTTCACTTTTCCTGAATTCCAAATTGAGCAAGCGACATGAATGTATATTAGTTTACAAAGTAGTGCTTTGCTTTTCTGTTCTTAATTGGAAACTTGTTTCTTATCTGTACAGTTCGATATATCACTTTTCGGTTTTCCTGTATTCCTAATTGAGCGAGCAACACACATGTCATTCAGTTTACAAAGTATTGCTTTGCGTTAACGTTTTTTCGTTGGAAACTTGTTCCTTTATCCTGTTGGGAACAAGTTAGGTTTAGGGTTAGTGTTATGGTTAGGGTTATGGTAAGGTTAGGGTTAGGGTTAGGCTTAGGGTTAGCGTTAGGGTTAGGGTTAGGGTTAGGCAAGGGTTAGGGTTAGGGTTAGGGTTAGGGTTAGGATTAGTGTTAGGGTTAGAGTTAGGGTTAGGGTTAGGGTTAGGGTTAGGGCGTTAGCGTTAGGGTTAGGGTTAGGGAGTTAGGGTTAGGGTTAGGGTTAGGGTTAGGTTTATATCACTTTTCAGTTTTCCTTTTATAATAATTGAACAGGCGACACATATGTGAATTAGTTTACAACGTTGTGGTTTCCCTTTCTGTTCTTTCGATGGAAACTTGTTTCTTTGCTGTACAGTGTGATATATCACTTTTCAGTTTTCCAGAATTCCAAATTGAGCAAGCGACACATATGTATATTAGTTTACAAAGTAGTGCTTTGCTTTTCTGTTCTTAATTGGAAACTTGTTTCTTTGCCTTACAGTTCGATATATCACTCTTCAGTTTTCCTGTATTCCTAATTGAGCAAGCGACACACATGTCATTCAGTTTACAAAGTAGTGCTTTGCGTTTACGTTCTTTCGTTGGAAACTTGTTCCTTTTTCCTGTTAGGAACAAGTTAGGTTTAGGGTTAGTGTTAGGGTTAGGGTTAGGGTAAGGTTAGGGTTAGGGTTAGGGTTAGGGTTAGTGTTAGGGAAGGGTTAGTGTTAGGGTTATGTTAGGGTTAGGGTTAGGGTTAGGGTTAGGGTTAGGGCTTTAGGGTTAGGGTTAGGGTTAGGGTTAGTGAGTTAGGGTTAGGGTTAGGATTAGGGTTAGGTTTATATCACTTTTCAGTTTTCCATTCATAAAAATTGAACAAGCGACACATATGTGAATTAGTTTACAAATTTTTGCTTTGTTTTTCTCTTCTTTCGATGATAACTTGTTCCTGTGCAGTACAGTGCGATATAAAACTTTTCAGTTTTCCTGTGTTCCTAATTGAGCAAGCGACACGCATGTGATTCCTTTTAAAGGTATTGCTTTGTGTTTCTGTTCTTCTGTTGGAAACTTGTTTCTGTGCTTTACATTGTGATATATCACTTTTCCGTTTTCCTCTTATAATAATTGAACGGGCGACACGTATGTGAATGAGTTTACAAAGTTGTGCTTTGCCTTTCTGTTCTTTTGATGGAAACTTGTTTCTTTGTTGTACAGTGTGATATATCACTTTTCAGTTTTCCTGAATTCCAAATTGAGCAAGCGACACATATGTATATTAGTTTACAAAGTAGTGCTTTGCTTTTCTGTACTTAATTGGAAACTTGTTTCTTTGCCGTACAGTTCTATATATCACTTTTCAGTTTTCCTGTATTCCTAATTGAGCGAGCGAGACACATGTCATTCAGTTTACAAAGTATTGCTTTGCGTTAACGTTCTTTCGTTGGAAACTTGTTCCTTTATCCTGTTAGGAACAAGTTAGGTTTAGGGTTAGTGTTAGGGTTAGGGTTAGGGTAAGGTTAGGGTTAGGGTTAGGGTTAGGGTTAGGGTTAGCGTTAGGGTTAGGGTTAGGATTAGGCAAGGGTTAGGGTTAGGGTTAGGATTAGGGTTAGGGTTAGGGTTAGGGTTAGGGTTAGGGCGTTAGCGTTAGGGTTAGGGTTAGGGAGTTAGGGTTAGGGTTAGGTTTATATCACTTTTCAGTTTTCCTTTTATAATAATTGAACAGGCGACACATATGTGAATTAGTTTACAAAGTTGTGCTTTGCGTTTCTGTTCTTTCTATGATAACTTGTTTCTGTGCCATACATTGCAATATAACACTTTTCAGTTTTCCTGTGTTCCTAATTGAGCGAGCGACACGCATGTGATTCCGTTTAAAGGTAGTGCTTTGTGTTTCTGTTCTTCTGTTGGAAACTTGTTTCTGTGCTTGACATTGCGATATATCACCTTTCAGTTTTCCTCTTATACTAACTGAACGGGCGACACCTATGTGAATTAGTTTACAAAGTTGTGCTTTGTGTTACTGTTCTTTCGATGATAACTTGTTTCTGTGCCGCACAGTGCGATATAACACTTTTCAGTTTTCCTTTGTTCCTAATTGAGCGAGCAACACGCATGTGATTCCGTTTAAAAGTAGTGCCTTGCTTTTCTGTTTTCGTTAGAAACTTGTTCCTGTGATGTACAGTGCGGTATATCACTTTTCAGTTCACCTGTATTCGTAATTGAGCGAGCGACACACAAGTGATTTAGTTTACAAAGTAGTGCTTTGCTTTTCTGTTCTTTCGTTCGAAAATTGTTCCTGTGCTGTACAGTGCGTTATATCACTTTCCAGTTTTCCTGTTATAATAACTGAACTGGCGACACGTATGTGAATTAGTTTACAAAGTTGTGCTTTGCCTTTCTCTACTTTCGATGGAAACTTGTTTCTTTGCTGTACAGTGTGATATATCACTTTTCAGTTTTCCTGAATTCCAAATTGAGCAAGCGACACATATGTACATTAGTTTACAAAGTAGTGCTTTGCTTTTCTGTTCTCAATTGGAAACATGTTTCTTTGCCGTAAAGTTCGATATATCACTTTTCAGTTTTCCTGTATTCCTAATTGAGCGAGCGACACACATGTCATTCAGTTTACAAAGTAGTGTTTTGCGTTTAAGTTCTTTCATTGGAAACTTGTTCCTTTTTCCTGTTAGGAACAAGTTAGGTTTAGGGTTAGTGTTAGTGTAAGGGTTACGGTAAGGTTAGGGCTAGGGTTAGGGTTAGGGTTAGGGTTAGGGTTAGGGTTAGGGTTACGGTTAGGGAAGGGTTAGGGTTAGGGTTAGGGTTAGGGCGTTAGGGTTAGGGTTAGGGTTAGGGTTAGGTAGTTAGGGTTAGGGTTAGCTTTATATCACTTTTCAGTTTTCCTTTTATAATAATTGAACAGGCGACACATATGTGAATTAGTTTACAACGTTGTGCTTTGCGTTTCTGTTCTTTCGATGATAACGTGTTTCTGTGCTGTACAGTGCGATATAACACTTTTCAGTTTTCCTGTGTTCCTAATTGAGCGAGCGACACACATGTGATTTAGTTTACAAAATAGTGCTTTGCTTTTCTGTTCTTTCTTCGAAAATTTTTCCTGTGCTGTACAGTGCGTTATATCACTTTTCAGTTTTTCTGTTATAATAATTGAACTTGCGACACGTATGTGAATTAGTTTACAAAGTTGTGCTTTGCCTTTCTGTTCTTTCAATGGAAACTTGTTTCTTTGCTGTACAGTGTGATATATCACTTTTCACTTTTCCTGAATTCCAAATTGAGCAAGCGACACGAATGTATATTAGTTTACAAAGTAGTGCTTTGCTTTTCTGTTCTTAATTGGAAACTTGTTTCTTATCTGTACAGTTCAATATATCACTTTTCGGTTTTCCTGTATTCCTAATTGAGCGAGCAACACACATGTCATTCAGTTTACAAAGTATTGCTTTGCCTTAACGTTTTTTCGTTGGAAACTTGTTCCTTTATCCTGTTGGGAACAAGTTAGGTTTAGGGTTAGTGTTAGGGTTAGGGTTATGGTAAGGTTAGGGTTAGGGTTTCGGTTAGGGTTAGGGTTAGGGAAGGGTTAGGGATAGGGATAGGGTTAGGGATAGGGTTAGGGAGTTAGAGTTAGTGTTAGGGTTAGGGAGGTAGGGTTAGGGTTAGGGTTAGGTTTATATCACTTTTCAGTTTTCCTTTTATATTAATAACAGGCGACACATATGTGAATTAGTTTACAAAGTTGTGCTTTGCGTTACTGTTCTTTCGATGATAACTTGTTTCTGTGCCGCACAGTGCGATATAACACTTTTCAGTTTTCCTTTGTTCCTAATTGAGCGAGCGACACGCATGTGATTCCGTTTAAAAGTAGTGCCTTGCTTTTCTGTTTTCGTTGGAAACTTGTTCCTGTGATGTACAGTGCGGTATATCACTTTTCAGTTCACCTGTATTCGTAATTGAGCGAGCGACACACATGTGATTTAGTTTACAAAGTAGTGCTTTGCTTTTCTGTTCTTTCGTTCGAAAATTGTTTCTGTGCTGTACAGTGCGTTATATCACTTTCCAGTTTTCCTGTTATAATAACTGAACTGGCGACACGTATGTGAATTAGTTTACAAAGTTGTGCTTTGCCTTTCTTTTCTTTCGATGGAAACTTGTTTCTTTGCTGTACAGTGTGATATATCACTTTTCAGTTTTCCTGAATTCCAAATTGAGCAAGCGACACATATGTATATTAGTTTACAAAGTAGTGCTTTGCTTTTCTGTTCTCAATTGGAAACATGTTTCTTTGCCGTAAAGTTCGATATATCACTTTTCAGTTTTCCTGTATTCCTAATTGAGCGAGCGACACACATGTCATTCAGTTTACAAAGTAGTGTTTTGCGTTTGCGTTCTTTCATTGGAAACTTGTTCCTTTTTCCTGTTAGGAACAAGTTAGGTTTAGGTTTAGTGTTAGTGTAAGGGTTACGGTAAGGTTAGGGTTAGGGTTAGGGTTAGGGTTAGGGTTACGGTTAGGGAAGGGTTAGGGTTAGGGTTAGAGTTAGGGCGTTAGGGTTAGGGTTAGGGTTAGGGTTAGGTAGTTAGGGTTAGGGTTAGCTTTATATCACTTTTCAGTTTTCCTTTTATAATAATTGAACAGGCGACACATATGTGAATTAGTTTACAAAGTTGTGCTTTGCGTTTCTGTTCTTTCGATGATAACTTGTTTCTGTGCTGTACAGTGCGATATAACACTTTTCAGTTTTCCTGTGTTCCTAATTGAGCAAGCGACATGCATGTGATTCCGTTTAAAGGTAGTGCTTTGTGTTTCTGTTCTTCTGTTGGAAACTAGTTTCTGTGCTTTACATTGCGATATATCACTTTTCAGTTTTCCTCTTATAATAATTGAACGGGCGACACCTATGTGAATTAGTTTACAAAGTTGTGCTTTGCGGTTCTTTTCTTTCAATATAAACTTGTTTATGTGCCGTACAGTGCGATATAACACTTTTCAGTTTTCCTGTATTCCTAATTGAGCAAGCGACACAAGTGATTCCGTTTAAAAGTAGTGCCTTGCTTTTCTGTTTTCGTTGGAAACATGTTCCTGTGATGTACAGTGCGGTATATCACTTTTCAGTTCTCCTGTATTTGTAATTGAGCGAGCGACACACATGTGATTTAGTTTACAAAATAGTGCTTTGCTTTTCTGTTCTTTCTTCGAAAATTTTTCCTGTGCTGTACAGTGCGTTATATCACTTTTCAGTTTTTCTGTTATAATAATTGAACTGGCGACACGTATGTGAATTAGTTTACAAAGTTGTGCTTTGCCTTTCTGTTCTTTCAATGGAAACTTGTTTCTTTGCTGTACAGTGTGATATATCACTTTTCACTTTTCCTGAATTCCAAATTGAGCAAGCGACACGAATGTATATTAGTTTACAAAGTAGTGCTTTGCTTTTCTGTTCTTAATTGGAAACTTGTTTCTTATCTGTACAGTTCGATATATCACTTTTCGGTTTTCCTGTATTCCTAATTGAGCGAGCAACACACATGTCATTCAGTTTACAAAGTATTGCTTTGCGTTAACGTTTTTTCGTTGGAAACTTGTTCCTTTATCCTGTTGGGAACAAGTTAGGTTTAGGGTTAGTGTTAGGGTTAGGGTTATGGTAAGGTTAGGGTTAGGGTTAGGCTTTGGGTTAGCGTTAGGGTTAGGGTTAGGGTTAGGCAAGGGTTAGGGTTAGGGTTAGGGTTAGGGTTAGGGTTAGGGTTAGGATTAGTGTTAGGGTTAGAGTTAGGGTTAGGGTTAGGGTTAGGGTTAGGGCGTTAGCGTTAGGGTTAGGGTTAGGGAGTTAGGGTTAGGGTTAGGGTTAGGGTTAGGGTTAGGTTTATATCACTTTTCAGTTTTCCTTTTATAATAATTGAACAGGCGACACATATGTGAATTAGTTTACAACGTTGTGGTTTCCCTTTCTGTTCTTTCGATGGAAACTTGTTTCTTTGCTGTACAGTGTGATATATCACTTTTCAGTTTTCCAGAATTCCAAATTGAGCAAGCGACACATATGTATATTAGTTTACAAAGTAGTACTTTGCTTTTCTGTTCTTAATTGGAAACTTGTTTCTTTGCCTTACAGTTCGATATATCACTCTTCAGTTTTCCTGTATTCCTAATTGAGCAAGCAACACACATGTCATTCAGTTTACAAAGTAGTGCTTTGCGTTTATGTTCTTTCGTTGGAAACTTGTTCCTTTTTCCTGTTAGGAACAAGTTAGGTTTAGGGTTAGTGTTAGGGTTAGGGTTAGGGTAAGGTTAGGGTTAGGGTTAGGGTTAGGGTTAGTGTTAGGGAAGGGTTAGTGATAGGGTTATGTTAGGGTTAGGGTTAGGGTTAGGGTTAGGGTTAGGGCTTTAGGGTTAGGGTTAGGGTTAGGGTTAGTGAGTTAGGGTTAGGGTTAGGGTTAGGGTTAGGTTTATATCACTTTTCAGTTTTCCTTTTATAAAAATTGAACAAGCGACACATATGTGAATTAGTTTACAAATTTTTGCTTTGTTTTTCTCTTCTTTCGATGATAAATTGTTCCTGTGCAGTACAGTGCGATATAAAACTTTTAAGTTTTCCTGTGTTACTAATTGAGCAAGCGACACGCATGTGATTCCTTTTAAAGGTATTGCTTTGTGTTTCTGTTCTTCTGTTGGAAACTTGTTTCTGTGCTTTACATTGTGATATATCACTTTTCCGTTTTCCTCTTATAATAACTGAACGGGCGACACGTATGTGAATTAGTTTACAAAGTTGTGCTTTGCCTTTCTCTTCTTTCGATGGAAACTTGTTTCTTTGCTGTACAGTGTGATATATCACTTTTCAGTTTTCCTGAATTCCAAATTGAGCAAGCTACACGTATGTATATTAGTTTCCAAAGTAGTGCTTTGCTTTTCTGTTCTTAATTGGAAACTTGTTTCTTTGCCGTACAGTTCGATATATCACTTTTCAGTTTTCCTGTATTCCCAATTGAGCGAGCTACACACATGTAATTCAATTTACAATGTAGTGCTTTGCGTTTACGTTCTTTCGTTGGAAACTTGTTCCTTGTTCCTGTTAGGAACAAGTTAGGTTTAGGATTAGTGTTAGTGTTAGGGTTAGGATAAGGTTAGGGTTATGGTTTCCCTTAGGGTTAGTGTTAGGGAAGGGTTAGGGATAGGGATAGGGTTAGGGTTAGGGTTAGGGAGTTAGAGTTAGTGTTAGGGTTAGGGAGGTAGGGTTAGGGTTAGGGTTAGGTTTATATCACTTTTCAGTTTTCCTTTTATAATAATAACAGGCGACACCTATGTGAATTACTTTACAAAGTTGTGCTTTGCGTTACTGTTCTTTCGATGATAACTTGTTTCTGTGCCGCACAGTGCGATATAACACTTTTCAGTTTTCCTTTGTTCCTAATTGAGCGAGCAACACACATGTGATTCCGTTTAAAAGTAGTGCCTTGCTTTTCTGTTTTCGTTGGAAACTTGTTCCTGTGATGTACAGTGCGGTATATCACTTTTCAGTTCACCTGTATTCGTAATTGAGCGAGCGACACACATGTGATTTAGTTTACAAAGTAGTGCTTTGCTTTTCTGTTCTTTCGTTCGAAAATTGTTCCTGTGCTGTACAGTGCGTTATATCACTTTCCAGTTTTCCTGTTATAATAACTGAACTGGCGACACGTATGTGAATTAGTTTACAAAGTTGTGCTTTGCCTTTCTGTTCTTTCGATGGAAACTTGTTTCTTTGCTGTACAGTGTGATATATCACTTTTCAGTTTTCCTGAATTCCAAATTGAGCAAGCGACACATATGTACATTAGTTTACAAAGTAGTGCTTTGCTTTTCTGTTCTCAATTGGAAACATGTTTCTTTGCCGTAAAGTTCGATATATCACTTTTCAGTTTTCCTGTATTCCTAATTGAGCGAGCGACACACATGTCATTCAGTTTACAAAGTAGTGTTTTGCGTTTAAGTTCTTTCATTGGAAACTTTTTCCTTTTTCCTGTTAGGAACAAGTTAGGTTTAGGGTTAGTGTTAGTGTAAGGGTTATGGTAAGGTTAGGGTTAGGGTTAGGGTTAGGGTTAGGGTTAGGGTTAGGTTTACGGTTAGGGAAGGGTTAGGGTTAGGGTTAGGGTTAGGGCGTTAGGGTTAGGGTTAGGGTTAGGGTTAGGTAGTTAGGGTTAGGGTTAGCTTTATATCACTTTTCAGTTTTCCTTTTATAATAATTGAACAGGCGACACATATGTGAATTAGTTTACAACGTTGTGCTTTGCGTTTCTGTTCTTTCGATGATAACGTGTTTCTGTGCTGTACAGTGCGATATAACACTTTTCAGTTTTCCTGTGTTCCTAATTGAGCGAGCGACACACATGTGATTTAGTTTACAAAATAGTGCTTTGCTTTTCTGTTCTTTCTTCGAAAATTTTTCCTGTGCTGTACAGTGCGTTATATCACTTTTCAGTTTTTCTGTTATAAAAATTGAACTGGCGACACGTATGTGAATTAGTTTACAAAGTTGTGCTTTGCCTTTCTGTTCTTGCAATGGAAACTTGTTTCTTTGCTGTACAGTGTGATATATCACTTTTCACTTTTCCTGAATTCCAAATTGAGCAAGCGACACGAATGTATATTAGTTTACAAAGTAGTGCTTTGCTTTTCTGTTCTTAATTGGAAACTTGTTTCTTATCTGTACAGTTCAATATATCACTTTTCGGTTTTCCTGTATTCCTAATTGAGCGAGCAACACACATGTCATTCAGTTTACAAAGTATTGCTTTGCCTTAACGTTTTTTCGTTGGAAACTTGTTCCTTTATCCTGTTGGGAACAAGTTAGGTTTAGGGTTAGTGTTAGGGTTAGGGTTATGGTAAGGTTAGGGTTAGGGTTTCGGTTAGGGTTAGGGTTAGGGAAGGGTTAGGGATAGGGATAGGGTTAGGGATAGGGTTAGGGAGTTAGAGTTAGTGTTAGGGTTAGGGAGGTAGGGTTAGGGTTAGGGTTAGGTTTATATCACTTTTCAGTTTTCCTTTTATATTAATAACAGGCGACACATATGTGAATTAGTTTACAAAGTTGTGCTTTGCGTTACTGTTCTTTCGATGATAACTTGTTTCTGTGCCGCACAGTGCGATATAACACTTTTCAGTTTTCCTTTGTTCCTAATTGAGCGAGCGACACGCATGTGATTCCGTTTAAAAGTAGTGCCTTGCTTTTCTCTTTTCGTTGGAAACTTGTTCCTGTGATGTACAGTGCGGTATATCACTTTTCAGTTCACCTGTATTCGTAATTGAGCGAGCGACACACATGTGATTTAGTTTACAAAGTAGTGCTTTGCTTTTCTGTTCTTTCGTTCGAAAATTGTTTCTGTGCTGTACAGTGCGTTATATCACTTTCCAGTTTTCCTGTTATAATAACTGAACTGGCGACACGTATGTGAATTAGTTTACAAAGTTGTGCTTTGCCTTTCTTTTCTTTCGATGGAAACTTGTTTCTTTGCTGTACAGTGTGATATATCACTTTTCAGTTTTCCTGAATTCCAAATTGAGCAAGCGACACATATGTATATTAGTTTACAAAGTAGTGCTTTGCTTTTCTGTTCTCAATTGGAAACATGTTTCTTTGCCGTAAAGTTCGATATATCACTTTTCAGTTTTCCTGTATTCCTAATTGAGCGAGCGACACACATGTCATTCAGTTTACAAAGTAGTGTTTTGCGTTTGCGTTCTTTCATTGGAAACTTGTTCCTTTTTCCTGTTAGGAACAAGTTAGGTTTAGGTTTAGTGTTAGTGTAAGGGTTACGGTAAGGTTAGGGTTAGGGTTAGGGTTAGGGTTAGGGTTACGGTTAGGGAAGGGTTAGGGTTAGGGTTAGAGTTAGGGCGTTAGGGTTAGGGTTAGGGTTAGGTAGTTAGGGTTAGGGTTAGCTTTATATCACTTTTCAGTTTTCCTTTTATAATAATTGAACAGGCGACACATATGTGAATTAGTTTACAACGTTGTGCTTTGCGTTTCTGTTCTTTCGATGATAACTTGTTTCTGTGCTGTACAGTGCGATATAACACTTTTCAGTTTTCCTGTGTTCCTAATTGAGCAAGCGACATGCATGTGATTCCGTTTAAAGGTAGTGCTTTGTGTTTCTGTTCTTCTGTTGGAAACTAGTTTCTGTGCTTTACATTGCGATATATCACTTTTCAGTTTTCCTCTTATAATAATTGAACGGGCGACACCTATGTGAATTAGTTTACAAAGTTGTGCTTTGCGGTTCTTTTCTTTCAATATAAACTTGTTTATGTGCCGTACAGTGCGATATAACACTTTTCAGTTTTCCTGTATTCCTAATTGAGCAAGCGACACAAGTGATTCCGTTTAAAAGTAGTGCCTTGCTTTTCTGTTTTCGTTGGAAACATGTTCCTGTGATGTACAGTGCGGTATATCACTTTTCAGTTCTCCTGTATTTGTAATTGAGCGAGCGACACACATGTGATTTAGTTTACAAAATAGTGCTTTGCTTTTCTGTTCTTTCTTCGAAAATTTTTCCTGTGCTGTACAGTGCGTTATATCACTTTTCAGTTTTTCTGTTATAATAATTGAACTGGCGACACGTATGTGAATTAGTTTACAAAGTTGTGCTTTGCCTTTCTGTTCTTTCAATGGAAACTTGTTTCTTTGCTGTACAGTGTGATATATCACTTTTCACTTTTCCTGAATTCCAAATTGAGCAAGCGACACGAATGTATATTAGTTTACAAAGTAGTGCTTTGCTTTTCTGTTCTTAATTGGAAACTTGTTTCTTATCTGTACAGTTCGATATATCACTTTTCGGTTTTCCTCTATTCCTAATTGAGCGAGCAACACACATGTCATTCAGTTTACAAAGTATTGCTTTGCGTTAACGTTTTTTCGTTGGAAACTTGTTCCTTTATCCTGTTGGGAACAAGTTAGGTTTAGGGTTAGTGTTAGGGTTAGGGTTATGGTAAGGTTAGGGTTAGGGTTAGGCTTTGGGTTAGCGTTAGGGTTAGGGTTAGGGTTAGGCAAGGGTTAGGGTTAGGGTTAGGGTTAGGGTTAGGGTTAGGGTTAGGATTAGTGTTAGGGTTAGAGTTAGGGTTAGGGTTAGGGTTAGGGTTAGGGCGTTAGCGTTAGGGTTAGGGTTAGGGAGTTAGGGTTAGGGTTAGGGTTAGGGTTAGGGTTAGGTTTATATCACTTTTCAGTTTTCCTTTTATAATAATTGAACAGGCGACACATATGTGAATTAGTTTACAACGTTGTGGTTTCCCTTTCTGTTCTTTCGATGGAAACTTGTTTCTTTGCTGTACAGTGTGATATATCACTTTTCAGTTTTCCAAAATTCCAAATTGAGCAAGGGACACATATGTATATTAGTTTACAAAGTAGTGCTTTGCTTTTCTGTTCTTAATTGGAAACTTGTTTCTTTGCCTTACAGTTCGATATATCACTCTTCAGTTTTCCTGTATTCCTAATTGAGCAAGCGACACACATGTCATTCAGTTTACAAAGTAGTGCTTTGCGTTTACGTTCTTTCGTTGGAAACTTGATCCTTTTTCCTGTTAGGAACAAGTTAGGTTTAGGGTTAGTGTTAGGGTTAGGGTTAGGGTAAGGTTAGGGTTAGGGTTAGGGTTAGGGTTAGTGTTAGGGAAGGGTTAGTGTTAGGGTTATGTTAGGGTTAGGGTTAGGGTTAGGGTTAGGGTTAGGGTTAGGGCTTTAGGGTTAGGGTTAGGGTTAGGGTTAGTGAGTTAGGGTTAGGGTTAGGGTTAGGGTTAGGTTTATATCACTTTTCAGTTTTCCTTTTATAAAAATTGAACAAGCGACACATATGTGAATTAGTTTACAAATTTTTGCTTTGTTTTTCTCTTCTTTCGATGATAAATTGTTCCTGTGCAGTACAGTGCGATATAAAACTTTTCAGTTTTCCTGTGTTCCTAATTGAGCAAGCGACACGCATGTGATTCCTTTTAAAGGTATTGCTTTGTGTTTCTGTTCTTCTGTTGGAAACTTGTTTCTGTGCTTTACATTGTGATATATCACTTTTCCGTTTTCCTCTTATAATAATTGAACGGGCGACACGTATGTGAATGAGTTTACAAAGTTGTGCTTTGCCTTTCTGTTCTTTTGATGGAAACTTGTTTCTTTGATGTACAGTGTGATATATCACTTTTCAGTTTTCCTGAATTCCAAATTGAGAAAGCGACACATATGTATATTAGTTTACAAAGTAGTGCTTTGCTTTTCTGTACTTAATTGGAAACTTGTTTCTTTGCCGTACAGTTCGATATATCACTTTTCAGTTTTCCTGTATTCCTAATTGAGCGAGCGACACACATGTCATTCAGTTTACAAAGTAGTGTTTTGCGTTTACGTTCTTTCATTGGAAACTTGTTCCTTTTTCCTGTTAGGAACAAGTTAGGTTTAGGGTTAGTGTTAGGGTAAGGGTTACGGTAAGGTTAGGGTTAGGGTTAGGGTTAGGGTTAGGGTTACGGTTAGGGAAGGGTTAGGGTTAGGGTTAGAGTTAGGGCGTTAGGGTTAGGGTTAGGGTTAGGTAGTTAGGGTTAGGGTTAGCTTTATATCACTTTTCAGTTTTCCTTTTATAATAATTGAACAGGCGACACATATGTGAATTAGTTTACAACGTTGTGCTTTGCATTTCTGTTCTTTCGATGATAACGTGTTTCTGTGCTGTACAGTGCGATATAACACTTTTCAGTTTTCCTGTGTTCCTAATTGAGCGAGCGACATACATGTGATTCCGTTTAAAGGTAGTGCTTTTTGTGTCTGTTCTTCTGTTGGAAACTAGTTTCTGTGCTTTACATTGCGATATATCACTTTTCAGTTTTCCTCTTATAATAATTGAACGGGCGACACCTATGTGAATTAGTTTACAAAGTTGTGCTTTGCTGTTCTTTTCTTTCGATATAAACTTGTTTATGTGCCGTACAGTGCGATATAACACTTTTCAGTTTTCCTGTATTCCTAATTGAGCAAGCGACACACGTGATTCCGTTTAAAAGTAGTGCCTTGCTTTTCTGTTTTCGTTGGAAACATGTTCCTGTGATGTACAGTGCGGTATATCACTTTTCAGTTCTCCTGTATTTGTAATTGAGCGAGCGACACACATGTGATTTAGTTTACAAAATAGTGCTTTGCTTTTCTGTTCTGTCTTCGAAAATTTTTCCTGTGCTGTACAGTGCGTTATATCACTTTTCAGTTTTCCTGTTATAATAATTGAACTGGCGACACGTATGTGAATTAGTTTACAAAGTTGTGCTTTGCCTTTCTGTTCTTTCGATGGAAACTTGTTTCTTTGCTGTACAGTGTGATATATCACTTTTCAGTTTTCCTGAATTCCAAATTGAGCAAGCGACACATATGTATATTAGTTTACAAAGTAGTGCTTTGCTTTTCTGTTCAAAAATTGGAAACTTGTTTCTTTGCCGTAAAGTTCGATATATCACTTTTCAATTTTCCTGTATTCCTAATTGAGCGAGCAACACATGTGTCATTCAGTTTACAAAGTAGTGCTTTGCGTTTACGTTCTTTCGTTGGAAACTTGTTCCTTTTTCCTGTTAGGAACAAGTTAGGTTTAGGGTTAGTGTTAGTGTAAGGGTTACGGTAAGGTTAGGGTTAGGGTTAGGGTTAGGGTTAGGGTTATGGTTAGGGAAGGGTTAGGGTTAGGGCGTTAGGGTTAGGGTTAGGGTTAGGGTAAGGTAGTTAGGGTTAGGGTTAGGGTTAGCTTTATATCACTTTTCAGTTTTCCTTTTATAATAATTGAACAGGCGACACATATGTGAATTAGTTTACAAAGTTGTGCTTTGCTTTTCTGTTCTTAATTGGAAACTTGTTTCTTATCTGTACAGTTCGATATATCACTTTTCGGTTTTCCTGTATTCCTAATTGAGCGAGCAACACACATGTCATTCAGTTTACAAAGTATTGCTTTGCGTTTACGTTCTTTCGTTGGAAACTTGTTCCTTTATCCTGTTAGGAACAAGTTAGGTTTAGGGTTAGTGTTAGGGTTAGGGTTAGGGTTAGGCAACGTTTAGGGTTAAGGTTAGGGTTAGGATTAGGGTTAGCGTTAGGGTTAGGGTTAGGGTTAGGCAAGGTTTAGGGTTAGGGTTAGGGTTAGGGTTACGATTAGGGTTAGGGTTAGGGTTAGGGTTAGGGCGTTAGCGTTAGTGTTAGGGTTAGGGTTAGGATAAGGTTAGGGTTAGGGTTTCAGTTAGGGTTAAGATTAGGGAAGGGTTAGGGATATGGATAGTGTTAGGGTTAGGGTTAGGGTGTTAGAGTTAGTGTTAGTGTTAGGGAGTTAGGGTTAGGGTTAGGGTTAGGTTTATATCACTTTTCAGTTTTCCTTTTATAATAATTGAACAGGCGACACATATGTGAATTAGTTTACAAAGTTGTGCTTTGCGGTTCTGTTCTTTTGATGATAACTTGTTTCTGTGCCGTACAGTGCGATATAACACTTTTCAGTTTTCCTGTGTTTCTAATTGAGTGAGCAACAGGCATGTGATTCCGTTTAAAGGTAGTACTTTGTGTTTCTGTTCTTCTGTTCGAAACTTGTTTCTATGCTTTACATTGCGATATATCACTTTTCAGTATTCCTCTTATAATAATTGAACGGGCGACACGTAAGTGAATTAGTTTACACAGTTGTGCTTTTCGGTTCTGTTCTTTCGATAGAAACTTGTTTCTGTGCCGTACAGTGCAATATAACACTTTTCAGTTTTCCTGTATTCCTAATTGAGCAAGCGACACATATGTGATTCCGTTTAAAAGTAGTGCCTTGCTTTTCTGTTTTCGTTGGAAACTTGTTCCTGTGATGTACAGTGTGGTATATCACATTTCAGGTCTCCTGTATTCGTAATAGAGCGAGTGACACACATGTGATTTAGTTTACAAAGTAATGCTTTGCTTTTCTGTTCTTTCGTTCGAAAATTGTTCCTGTGCTGTACAGTGCCTTATATCACTTTTCAGTTTTCCTGTTATAATAATTGAACTGGGGACACGTACGTGAATTAGTTTACAAAGTTGTGCTTTGCCTTTCTGTTCTTTCGATGGAAACTTGTTTCTTTGCTGTACAGTGTGATATGTCACTTTTCAGTTTTCCTGAATTCCAAATTGAGCAAGCGACACGCATGTGAATTAGTTTACAAAGTTGTGCTTTGCCTTTCTGTTCTTTCGATGGAAACTTGTTTCTTTGCTGTACAGTCTGATATATCACTTTTCAGTTTTCCTGAATTCCAAATTGAGCAAGCGACACGTATGTATATTAGTTTACAAAGTAGTGCTTTGCTTTTCTGTTCTTAATTGGAAACTTGTTTCTTTGCCGTACAGTTCGATATATCACTTTTCAGTTTTCCTGTATTCCCATTTGAGCGAGCGACACACATGTAATTCAGTTTACAAAGTAGTGCTTTGCGTTTACATTCTTTCGTTGGAAACTAGTTCCTTGTTCTTGTTAGGAACAAGTTAGGTTTAGGGTTAGTGTTAGGGTTAGGGTTAGGATAAGGTTATGGTTAGGGTATCGGTTAGGGTTAGGGTTAGGGAAGTGTTAGGGTTAGGGTTAGGGTTAGAGAGTTAGAGTTAGTGTTAGGGTTGGGGAGTTAGGGTTAGGGTTAGAGTTAGGTTTATATCACTTTTCAGTTTTCTTCTGTTGGAAACTTGTTTCTGTGCTTTACATTGCGATATATCACTTTTCAGTTTTCCTCTTATAATAATTGAACGGTCGACACGTAAGTGAATTAGTTTACACAGTTGTGCTTTTCGGTTCTGTTCTTTCGATAGAAACTTGTTTCTGTGCCGTACAGTGCAATATAACACTTTTCAGTTTTCCTGTATTCCTAATTGAGCGAGCGACACGCATGTAATTCCGTTTTAAGGTAGTGCTTTGTGTTTCTGTTCTTCTGTTGGAAACTTGTTTCTGTGCTTTACATTGCGATATATCACTTATCAGTTTTCTTCTTATAATAATTGAACGGGCGACACGTATGTGAATTAGTTTACACAGTTTTGCTTTCCGGTTCTGTTCTTTCGATAGAAACTTGTTTCTGTGCTGTACAGTGTGATATATCACTTTTCAGTTTTCCTGAATTCCAAATTGAGCAAGCGACACGTATGTATATTAGTTTACAAAGTAGTGCTTTGCTTTTCTGTTCTTAATTGGAAACCTGTTTCTTTGCCGTACAGTTTGATATATCACTTTTCAGTTTTCCTTTATTCCTAATTGAACGAGCAACACACATGTGATTCAGTTTACAAAGTAGTGCTTTGCGTTTACGTTCTTTCGTCGGAAACTTGTTCCTTTTTCCTGTTAGGAACAAGTTAGGTTTAGGGTTAGTGTTAGGGTTAGGGTTAAGGTAAGGTTATGGTTAGGGTTAGGGTTAGGGTTAGTGTTAGGGAAGGGTTAGGGTTAGGGTTAGGGTTAGGGTTAGGGAAGGGTTAGGGTTAGGGTTAGGGTTAGGGCGTTAGAGTTCGGGTTGGGGTTAGGGATAGTGTTAGGGAGTTAGGGTTAGGGTTAGGGTTAGGTTTATATCACTTTTCAGTTTTCCTTTTATAATAATTGAACAGGCGACACATATGTGAATTAGTTTACAAAGTTGTGCTTTGCGTTTCTGTTCTTTCGATGATAACTTGATTCTGTGCCGTACAGTGAGATATAACACTTTTCAGTTTTCGTGTGTTCCGAATTGAGCGAGCGACACGCATGTGATTCGGTTTAAACATACTGCTTTGCTTTTCTGTTCTTTCATTGGAAACTTGTTTCTGTGCTGTACAGTGCGTTATATCACTTTTCAGTTTTCCTGTTATAATAATTGAACTGGCGACAGGTATGTGAATTAGTTTACAAAGTTGTGCTTTGCCTTTCTGTTCTTTCGATGGAAACTTGTTTCTTTACTCCACAGTGTGATATATCACTTTTCAGTTTTCCTGAATTCCAAATTGAGTAAGCGACACGTATGTATATTAGTTTACAAAGTTGTGCTTTGCGGTTCTGTTCTTTCGATAGAAACTTGTTTCTGTGCCGTACAGTGCGATATAACACTTTTCAGTTTTCCTGTATTCCTAATTGAGCAAGCGACACACATGTGATTCCGTTTAAAAGTAGTGCCTTGCTTTTCTGTTTTCTTTGGAAACTTGTTCCTGTGATGTACAGTGCGGTATATCACTTTCAGTTCTCCTGTATTCGTAATTGAGCGAGCGACACACATGTGATTTAGTTTACAAAGTAGTGCTTTGCTTTTCTGTTCTTTCGTTCGAAAATTGTTCCTGTGCTGTACAGTGCGTTATATCAACTTTCAGTTTTCCTGTTATAATAATTGAACTGGCGACACGTATGTGAATTAGTTTACAACGTTGTGGTTTCCCTTTCTGTTCTTTCGATGGAAACTTGTTTCTTTGCTGTACAGTGTGATATATCACTTTTCAGTTTTCCAGAATTCCAAATTGAGCAAGCGACACATATGTATATTAGTTTACAAAGTAGTGCTTTGCTTTTCTGTTCTTAATTGGAAACTTGTTTCTTTGCCGTACAGTTCGATATATCACTTTTCAGTTTTCCTGTATTCCCAATTGAGCGAGCGACACACATGTAATTCAGTTTACAAAGTAGTGCTTTGCGTTTACGTTCTTTCGTTGGAAACTTGTTCTTTGTTCCTGTTAGGAACAAGATAGGTTTAGGGTTAGTGTTAGGGTTAGGGTTAGGATAAGGTTAGGGTTAGGGTTTCGGTTAGGGTTAGCGTTAGGGAAGGGTTAGGGTTAGGGTTAGGGTTAGGGTTAGGGAAGGGTTAAGGTTAGGGATAGGGTTAGGGTTAGGGTTAGGGAGTTAGAGTTAGTGTTAGGGTTAGGGAGTTAGGGTTAGGGTTAGAGTTAGGTTTATATCACTTTTCAGTTTTCCTTTTATAATAATTGAACAGGCGACACATATGTGAATTTGTTTACAAAGTTGTGCTTTGCGTTTCTGTTCTTTCGATGATAACTTCTTTCTGTGCCGTGCAGTGCGATATAACACTTTTCAGTTTTCCTGTGTTCCTAATTGAGCGAGCGACACGCATGTGATTCCGTTTAAAGGTAGTGCTTTGTGTTTCTGTTCTTCTGTTGGAAACTTGTTTCTGTGCTTTACATTGCGATATATCACTTTTCAGTTTTCCTCTTATAATAATTGAACGGGCGACACGTATGTGAATTAGTTTACAAAGTTGTGCTTTGCGGTTCTGTTCTTTCGATAGAAACTTGTTTATGTGCCTTACAGTGCGATATAACACTTTTCAGTTTTCCTGTATTCCTAATTGAGCAAGCGACACACATGTGATTCCGTTTAAAAGTAGTGCATTGCTTTTCTATTTTCGTTGGAAACTTGTTCCTGTGATGTACAGTGCGGTATATCACTTTTCAGTTCTCCTGTATTCGTAATTGAGCAAGCGACACACATGTGATTCCATTTAAAAGTAGTGCTTTGCTTTTCTGTTCTTTCATTGGAAACTTGTTTCTGTGCTGTACAGTGCGTTATTTCACTTTTCAGTTTTCCTGTTTTAATAATTGAACTGGTGACACGTATGTGAATTAGTTTACAAATTAGTGCTTTGCTTTTCTGTTATTTCGTTCGAAAATTGTTCCTGTGCTATACAGTGCGTTATATCACTTTTCAGTTTTCCTGTATTCCTAATTGAGCGAGCGACACACATGTGATGCAGTTTACAAATTAGTGCTTTGCGTTTACGTTCTTTCGTTGGAAACTTGTTCCTTGTTCCTGTTAGGAACAAGTTAGGTTTAGGGTTAGTGTTAGGGTTAGGGTTAGGTTAGGGTTAGGGTTAGGGTTAGGGTTAGGGTTAGGGTTAGGGTTAGGGAGGGTTAGGGTTAGGGTTAGTTAGGGTTAGGATTAGCGTTAGGGTAAGGGTTAGGGTTAGCGTTGGGGCGTTAGGGTTAGGATTAGGTTTAGGGTTAGGGAGTTTGGGTTAGGGTTAGGGTTAGGTTTATATCACTTTTCAGTTTTCCTGTTATAATAATTTAACTGGCGACACCTATGTGAATTAGTTTACAAAGTTGTGCTTTGCCTTTCTGATCTTTTGATGGAAACTTGTTTCTTTGCTGTACAGTGTGATATATCACTTTTCAGTTTTCCTGTTATAATAATTGAACTGGCAACACGTATGTGAATTAGTTTACAAAGTAGTGGTTTGCTTTTCTGTTCTTTCGATGGAAACTTGTTTCTTTGCCGTACAGTTCGATATATCACTTTTCAGTTTTCCTGTATTCCTAATTGAGCGAGCGACACACATGTGATTCAGTTTACAATGTAGTGCTTTGCGTTTACGTTCTATCGTTGGAAACTTGTTCCTGGTTCCTGTTACGAACAACTTAGGTTTAGGGTTAGTGTTAGTGTTAGGGTTAGGGTTAGGTTTAGGGTGAGGGTTAGGTTTCGGGAAGGGTTAGGTTTAGGGTTAGGGTTAGGGTTAGGATTAGGGAGTTAGGATTAGCGTTAGGGTTAGGGTTAGGTTTATATCACTTTTCAGTTTTCCTTTTATAATAATTGAACAGGCGACACATATGTTAATTAGTTTACAAAATTGTGCTTTGCGTTTCTGTTCTTTCGATGATAACTTGTTTCTGTGCCATACAGTGCGATATAACACTTTTCAGTTTTCCTGTATTCCTAATTGAGCAAGCGACACACATGTGATTCCATTTAAAAGTAGTGATTTGCTTTTCTGTTCTTTCTTTCGAAAATTGTTCCTGTGCTGTACAGTGCATTATATCTCTTTTCAGTTTACCTGTCATAATAATTGAACTGGCAACACGTATGTGAATTAGTTTACAAAGTTGTGCTTTGCCTTTCTGTTCTTTCCATGGAAACTTGTTTCTTTGCTGTACAGTGTGATAAATCACTTTTCAGTTTTCCTGAATTCCAAATTGAGCAAGCGACACGTATGTATATTAGTTTACAAAGTAGTGCTTTGCTTTTCTATTCTTTCGATGGAAACTTGTTTCTTTGCCATACAGTTCGATATATCACTTTTCAGTTTTCCTGTATTCCTAATTGAGCGAGCGACACACATGAGATTCATTTTACCAAGTAGTGCTTTGCATTTACGTTCTTTCGTTGGAACATTGTTCCTTGTTCCTGGTAGGAAGAAGTTAGGTTTAGGGTTAGTGTTAGGGTTAGGGTTAGGGTAAGGTTAGGGTTAGGGTTAGTGTTAGGGTTAGGGTTAGGGTTAGGGTTAGGGTTCGGAAGGGTTAGGGTTAGGGTTATGGTTAGGGTTAGGGTTAGGGTTAGGGAAGGGTTAGGGCGTTAGTGTTAGGGTTAGGGTTAAGGTTAGGGTTAGGGAGTTAAGGTTAGGGTTAGTGTTAGGGTTAGGTTTATATCACTTTTCAGTTTTCCTGTATTCCTAATTGAGCGAGCGACACACATGTGATTCAGTTTACAAAGTAGTGCTTTGCGTTTACGTTCTTTCATTGGAAACTTGTTCCTTGTTCCTGTTACGAACAAGTTAGGTTTAGGGTTAGTGTTAGTGTTAGGGTTAAGGTAAGGTTAGGGTTAGGGTTATGGTTAGGGAAGGGTTAGGGTTAGGGTTAGGGTTAGGGTTAGGGTTAGAGTTAGGGCGTTAGGGTTAGGGTTAGGGTTAGGTTTATATCACTTTTCAGTTTTCCTTTTATAATAATTGAACAGGCGACACATATGTGAATTAGTTTACAAAGTTGTGCTTTGCGTTTCTGTTCTTTCGATGATAACTTGTTTCTGTGCCGTACAGTGCAATATAACACTTTTCAGTTTTCCTGTTATAATAATTGAACTGGCGACACCTATGTGAATTAGTTTACAAAGTTTTGCTTTGCCTTTCTGTTCTTTCGAAGGAAACTTGTTTCTTTGCTGTACAGTGTGATATATCACTTTTCAGTTTTCCTGAATTCCAAATTGAGCAAGCGACACGTATGTATATTAGTTTACAAAGTAGTGTTTTGCTTTTTTGTTCTTTCGATGGAAACTTGTTTCTTAGCCCTACAGTTCGATATATCACTTTTCAGTTTTCCTGTATTCCTAATAGAGCGAGCGACACACATGTGATTCAGTTTACAAAGTAGTGCTTTGCGTTTACGTTCTTTCGTTGGAAACTTGTTCCTTGTTCCTCTTAGGAACAAGTTAGGTTTAGGGTTAGTGTTAGGGTTAGGGTTAGGGTAAGGTTGGGGTTATGGTTAGGGTTAGGGTTAGGGTTAAGGTTAGGGTTCGGGAAGGGTTACGGTTAGGGTTAGGGTTAGGGAAGGGTTAGGGCGTTAGTGTTTGGGTTACGGTTAAATTAGGGTTAGGGAGTTAAGGTTAGGGTTAGTGTTAGGGTTAGGATTATATCACTTTTCAGTTTTCCTTTTTAATAATTGAACAGGCGACACATATGTGAATTAGTTTACAAAGTTGTGCTTTGCGTTTCTGTTCTTTCGATGATGACTTGTCTCTGTGCCATACAGTGCGATATAACACTTTTCAGTTTTCTTGTATTCCTAATTGTGCCAGCGACAAGCATGTGATTCCGTTTAAAAGTAGTGCTTTGCTTTTATGTTCTTTCATTGGAAACTTGTCTCTGTGCTGTACAGTGCGTTATATCACTTTTCAGTTTTCCTGTTTTAATAATTGTACTGGCGACACGTATGTGAATTAGTTTACAAAGTAGTGCTTTGCTTTTCTGTTATTTCGTTCGAAAATTGTTCCTGTGCTGTACAGTGCGTTATATCACTTTTCAGTTTTCCTATTATAATAATTGAACTGGAGACACCTATGTGAATTAGTTTACAAAGTTGTGCTTTGCCTTTCTGTTCTTTCGATGGAAACTTGTTTCTTTGCCGTATAGTTCGATATATCACTTTTCAGTTTTCCTGTATTCCTAATTGAGCGAGCGACACAATGTGATTCAGTTTACAAAGAAGTGCTTTGCGTTTACGCTCTTTCATTGGAAACTTGTTCCTGTTAGGAACAAGTTAGGGTTAAGGTTAGGGTTAGGGTTAGGGTTAGGGCGTTAGGGTTAGGGTTAGGGTTAGGGTTAGGGAGTTAGGGTTAGGATTAGGGTTATGTTTATATCACTTTTCAGTTTTCCTTTTATAATAATTGAACAGGCGACACATATGTGAATTAGTTTACAATGTTGTGCTTTGCGTTTCTGTTCTTTCGATGATAACTTGTTTCTGTGCCATACAGTGAGATATAACACTTTTCAGTTTTCCTGTGTTCCTATTTGATCGAGCGACACACATGTGATTCAGTTTACAAAGTAGTGCTTTGCCTTTACGTTCTTTCGTTGTAAACTTGTTCCTTCTTTCTGTTAGGAACAAGTTAGGTTCAGGGTTAGTGTTAGGGTTAGGGTTAGGGTAAGGTTAGGGTTAGGGTTAGGGTTAGGGTTCGGGATAGGGTTAGGGTTAGAGAAGGGTTAGGTTTAGGGTTAGGGTTAGGGTTAGGGTTAGGATTAGGGTTAGGGTTAGGGTTAGGGTTAGGGCGTTAGGGTTAGGGTTAAGGTTAGGGTTAGGTTTATATCACTTTTCAGTTTTCCTTTTATAATAATTGAACAGGCGACACATATGTGAATTAGTTTACAAAGTTGTGCTTTTCGTTTCTGTTCTTTCAATGATAACTTGTTTCTGTGCCGAACAGTGCGATATAACACTTTTCAGTTTTCCTGTATTCCTAATTGAGCAAGCGACACACATGTGATTCCGTTTAAAGTATTGCTTTGCTTTTCTGTTTTCGTTGGAAACTTGTTCCTGTGATGTACAGTGTGGTATATCACATTTCAGGTCTCCTGTATTCGTAATAGAGCGAGTGACACACATGTGATTTAGTTTACAAAGTAGTGCTTTGATTTTTTGTTCTTTCGTTCGAAAAATTGTTCCTGTGATGTACAGTGCGTTATGTCACTTTTCAGTTTTCCTGTTATAAAAATTGAATTGGCAACACGTATGTGAATTAGTTTACAAACTTGTGCTTTGCCTTTCTGTTCTTTCGATGGAAACTTGTTTCTTTGCTGTTCAGTGTGATATATCACTTTTCAGTTTTCCTGAATTCCAAATTGAGCAAGCGACACGTATGTATATTAGTTCACAAAGTAGTGCTTTGCTTTTCTGTTCTTTCGATAGAAACTTGTTTCTTTGCCGTACAGTTCGATATATCACTTTTCAGATTTCCTGTATTCCTAATTGAGCGAGCGACACACATGTGATTCAGTTTACAAAGTAGTGCTTTGCGTTTACGTTCTTTCGTTGGAAACTTGTTCCTTGTTCCTGTTAGGAACAAGTTAGGTTTAGGGTTAGTGTTAGGGTTAGGGTAAGGGTAGGGTTAGGGTTAGGGTTAGGGTTAGGGTTAGGGTTAGGGATTGGGTTAGGGTTAGAGAAGGGTTAGGGTTAGGGTTAGGGTTAGGGTTAGGGTTAGGGTTAGGATTAGGTTTAGGGTTAGAGTTAGGGTTAGGGTTAGGGTTAGGGTTAGGGCGTTAGGGTTAGGGTTAGGGTTAGGGTTAGGGAAGGGTTAGGGTTAGGGTTAGGGTTAGGGAATAAGAGTTAGTGTTAGAGTTAGGGAGTTAGGGTTAGGGTTTGGGTTAGTTTTATATCACTTTTCAGTTTTCCTTTTATAATAATTGAACAGGCGACACATATGTGAATTAGTTTACAAAGTTGTGCTTTGCGTTTCTGTTCTTTCGATGATAACTTGTTTCTGTGCCGTACAGTGCGATATAACAGTTTTCAGTTTTCCTGTGTTCCTAATTGAGCGAGCGACACGCATGTGATTTAGTTTAGAGCAAAGTAGTGCTTTGCTTTTCTGTTCTTTCTTTCCAAAATTGTTCTTGTGCTGTACAGTGCGTTATATCACTTTTCAGTTTTCCTGTTATAATAATTGAACTGGAGAAACGTATGTGAATTAGTTTACAAAGTAGTGCTTTGCTTTTCTGTTCTTTCTTTCCAAAATTGTTCCTGTGCTGTACAGTGCGTTATATCACTTTTCAGTTTTCCTGTTATAATAATTGAACTGGCGACACGTATGTGAATTAGTTTACAAAGTTGTGCTTTGCCTTTATGTTCTTTCGATGGAAACTTGTTTCTTTGCTGTACAGTGTGATATATCACTTTTCAGTTTTCCTGAATTCCAAATTGAGCAAGAGACACGTATGTATATTAGTTTACAAAGTAGTGCTTTGCTTTTCTGTTCTTTCGATGGAAACTTGTTTCTTTGCCGTACAGTTCGATATATCACATTTCAGTTTTCCTGTATTCCTAATAGAGCGAGCAACACACATGTGATTCAGTTTACAATGTAGTGCTTTGCGTTTACGTTCTTTCGTTGGAAACTTTTTCCTTGTTCCTTTTACGAACAAGTTAGGTTTAGCGTTAGTGTTAGGGTTAGGGTTAGGGTAAGGTGAGGGTGAGGGTTAGGGTTAGGGTTAGGGTTAGGGTTAGGATCAGGGTTAGGGTTAGGGTTAGGGTTAGTGTTAGGGCATTAGGGTTAGGGTTAGAGTTAGGGAGTTAGGGTTAGGGTTAGGGTTAGGGTTAGGTTTATATCACTTTTCCGTATTCCTTTTATAATAATTGAACAGGCGACACATATGTGTATTAGTTTAAAAAGTTGTGCTTTGCGTTTCTGTTCTTTCAATGATAACCTGTTTCTGTGCCTTACAGTGCGATATAACACTTTTCAGTTTTCTGTTTTCCTAATTGAGCGAGCGACACGCATGTGATTCCGTTTAAATGTAGTGCTTTGCTTTTCGATTCTTTCATTGGAAACTTGTTTCTGTGCTGTACAGTGCGTTATATCACTTTTCAGTTTTCCTGTTATAATAATTGAACTGGCGACACGTATGTGAATTAGTTTACAAAGTTGTGCTTTGCCTTTCTGTTCTTTCCATGGAAACTTGTTTCTTTGCTGTACAGTGTGATATATCACTTTTCAGTTTTCCTGAATTCCAAATTGAGCAAGCGACACGTATGTATATTAGTTTACAAAATAGTGCTTTGCTTTTCAGTGCTTTCGATGGAAACTTGTTTCTTTGCTGTACACTTCGATATATCACTTTTCAGTTTTCCTGTATTCCTAATTGAGCGAGCGACACACATGTGATTCAGTTTACAAAGTAGTGCTTTGCGTTTACGTTCTTTCATTTGAAACTTGTTCCTTGTTCCTGTTAAGAACAAGATAGGTTTAGGGTTAGTGTTAGGGTTAGGGTTAGGGTAAGGTTAGGGTTAGGGTTAGGATTAGGGAAGGGTTAGGGTTAGGGTTAGGGTTAGGGTTAGGGTTAGTGCGTTAGGGTTAGGGTTAGGGTTAGGGTTAAGGAGTTAGGGTTAGGCTTAGGGTTAGGGTTAGGTTTATATCACTTTTCAGTTTTCCTTTTATAATAATTGAACAGGCGACACATATGTGAATTAGTTTACAATGTTGTGCTTTGCGTTTCTGTTCTTTCGATGATAAATTGTTTCTGTGCCATACAGTGCAATATAACACTTTTAAGTTTTCTTGTGTTCCTAATTGAGCGAGCGACACGCATGTGATTCCTTTTAAAAGTAGTGCTTTCTGTTTCTGTTCTTCTGTTGGAAACTTGTTTCTGTGCTTTACATCGCGATATATAACTTTTCGGTTTTCCTCTTATAATAATTAAACAGAAGACACGTATATGAATTAGTTTACAAGTTGTGCTTTGCGGTTCTGTTCTTTTGATTGAAACTTGTTTCTGTGCCCTACAGTGCGATATATCACTTTTCAATTTTCCTGTATTCCTAATTGAGCAAGCGACACACATGTGATTCCGTTTAAAAGTAGTGCTTTGCTTTTCTGTTTTCGTTGGAAACTTGTTCCTGTGATGTACAGTGCGGTATATCACTTTTCAGTTCTCCTGTATTCGTAATTGAGCAAGCGACACACATGTGATTTAGTTTCCAAGTAGTGCTTTGCTTTTCTGTTCTTTCGTTCCACAATTGTTCCTGTGCTGTACAGTGCGTTATATCACTTTTCAGTTTTCCTTTTATAATAATTGAACTGGCAACACGTATGTGAATTAGTTTACAAAGTTGTGCTTTGCCTTTCTGTTCTTTCGATGGAAACTTGTTTCTCTGCCGTACAGTTCAATATATCACTTTTCAGTTTTCCTATATTCCTAATTGAACGAGCGACACACATGTGATTCAGTATACAAAGTAGTGCTTTGCGTTTACGTTCTTTCGTTGGAAACTTGTTCCTTGTTCCAGTTAGGAACAAGTTAGGTTTAGGGTTAGTTTTAGGGTTAGGGTTAGGGTTATGGTTAGGGTTCGGGAAGGGTTAGGGTTAGGGTTAGAATTATGGTTAGGATTAGGGTTAGGGTTAGGGTTAGGGTTAAGGTTAGGGCGTTAGGGATAGGGTTAGGGTTAGGGTTAGGGAGTTAGGGTTAGGGTTAGGGTTAGGGAGTTAGGGTTAGGGTTAGGGTTAGGGTTAGGGTTTTGTTAGGGTTAGGTTTATATCACTTTTCAGTTTTCCTTTTATAATAATTGAACAGGCGACACATATGTGAATTAGTTTACAAAGTTGTGCTTTGCGGTTCTGTTCTTTCGATAGAAACTTGTTTCTGTGCCGTAAAGTGCGATATAACACTTTTCAGTTTTCCTGTATTCCTAATTGAGCAAGCGACACACATGTGATTCCGTTTAAAAGTAGTGCTTTGCTTTTCTGTTTTCGTTGGAAACTTGTTCCTGTGATGTACAGTGCGGTATATCACTTTTCCGTTCTCCTGTTATAATAATTGTACTGGCGACACTTTTGTAAATTAGTTTACAAAGTTGTGCTTTGCCTTTCTGTTCTTTTGATGGAAACTTGTTTCTTTGCTGTACAGTGTGATATATCACTTTTCAGTTTTCCTGTTATAATGATTGAACTGGCGACACGTATGTGAATTAGTTTACAAAGTAGTGCTTTGCTTTTCTGTTCTTAATTGGAAACTTGTTTCTTTGCCGTAAAGTTGGATATATCACTTTTCAGTTTTCCTGTATTCCTAATTGAGCAAGCAACACACATGTCATTCAGTTTACAAAGTAGTGCTTTGCCTTTACGTTCTTTCGTTGGAAACTTGTTCCTTGTTCCTGTTAGGAACAAGTTAGGTTTAGGGTTAGTGTTAGTGTTAGGGTTAGGGTAAGGTTAGGGTTAGGGTTAGGGTTAGGGTTAGGGATAGGGTTAGGGTTAGAGAAGGGTTAGGGTTAGGGTTAGGGTTAGGGTTAGGGTTAGGGTTAGGGTTAGGATTAGGGTTAGGGTTAGGGAAGGGTTAGGGTTTGGATTAGGGTTAGGGTTAGGGCGTTAGGGTTAGGGTTAGGGTTAGGGTTAGAGAGATAGGGTTAGGGTTAGTTTTATATCACTTTTCAGTTTTCCTTTTATAATAATTGAACAGGCGACACAAATGTGAATTAGTTTACAAAGTTGTGCTTTGCGTTTCTGTTCTTTCGATGATAACTTGTTTCTTTGCTGTACAGAGCGATATAACACTTTTCAGTTTTCCTGTGTTCCTAATTGAGCGAGCGACACACATGTGATTCAGTTTACAAAGTAGTGCTTTGCGTTTACATTCTTTCGTTGGAAACTTGTTCCTTGTTCCTCTTAGGAACAAGTTAGGTTTAGGGTTAGTGTTAGGGTTAGGGTAAGGGTAAGGTTAGGGTTAGGGTTAGGGTTAGGGTTAGGGTTAGGGATTGGGTTAGGGTTAGAGAAGGGTTAGGGTTAGAGTTAGGGTTAGGGTTAGGGTTAGGGTTAGGGTTAGGGCGTTAGGGTTAGGGTTAGGGTTAGGGTTAGTGAAGGGTTAGGGTTAGGGTTAGGGTTAGGGTTAGGGAGTTAGAGTTAGTGTTAGGGTTAGGGAGTTAGGGTTAGGGTTAGGGTTAGTTTTATATCACTTTTCAGTTTTCCTTTTATAATAATTGAACAGGCGACACATATGTGAATTAGTTTACAAAGTTGTGCTTTGCGTTTCTGTTCTTTCGATGATAACTTGTTTTTGTGCCATACAGTGCGATATAACACTTTTCAGTTTTCCTGTGTTCCTAATTGAGCGAGCGACACGCATGTGATTTAGTTTAGAGCAAAGTAGTGCTTTGCTTTTCTGTTCTTTCTTTCCAAAATTGTTCTTGTGCTGTACAGTGCGTTATATCACTTTTCAGTTTTCCTGTTATAATAATTGAACTGGCGACACGTATGTGAATTAGTTTACCAAGTTGTGCTTGGCCTTTCTGTTCTTTCCATGGAAACTTGTTTCTTTGCTGTAAAGTGTGATATATCACTTTTCAGTTTTCCTGAATTCCAAATTGAGCAAGCGACACGTATGTATATTAGTTTACAAAATAGTGCTTTGCTTTTCAGTGCTTTCGATGGAAACTTGTTTCTTTGCTGTACACTTCGATATATCACTTTTCAGTTTTCCTGTATTCCTAATTGAGCAAGCGACACACATGTGATTCAGTTTACAAAGTAGTGCTTTGCGTTTACGTTCTTTCATTGGAAACTTGTTCCTTGTTCCTGTTAAGAACAAGTTAGGTTTAGGGTTAGTGTTAGGGTTAGGGTTAGGGTAAGGTTAGGGTTAGGGTTAGGGTTAGGATTAGGGAAGGGTTAGGGTTAGGGTTAGGGTTAGGGTTAGGGTTAGGGTTAGGGTTCGGGTTAGGATTAGGGTTAGGGTTAGGGTTAGGGCGTTAGGGTTAGGGTTAGGGTTAGGGTTAAGGAGTTAGGGTTAGGCTTAGGGTTAGGGTTAGGTTTATATCACTTTTCAGTTTTCCTTTTATAATAATTGAACAGGCGACACATATGTGAATTAGTTTACAATGTTGTGCTTTGCGTTTCTGTTCTTTCGATGATAACTTGTTTCTGTGCCATACAGTGAGATATAACACTTTTCAGTTTTCCTGTGTTCCTATTTGATCGAGCGACACACATGTGATTCAGTTTACAAAGTAGTGCTTTGCCTTTACGTTCTTTCGTTGTAAACTTGTTCCTTGTTCCTGTTAGGAACAAGTTAGGTTCAGGGTTAGTGTTAGGGTTAGGGTTAGGGTAAGGTTAGGGTTAGGGTTAGGGTTAGGGTTCGGGATAGGGTTAGGGTTAGAGAAGGGTTAGGGTTAGGGTTAGGGTTAGGGTTAGGATTAGGGTTAGGATTAGGGTTAGGGTTAGGGCGTTAGGGTTAGGGTTAAGGTTAGGGTTAGGTTTATATCACTTTTCAGTTTTCCTTTTATAATAATTGAACAGGCGACACATATGTGAATTAGTTTACAAAGTTGTGCTTTTCGTTTCTGTTCTTTCAATGATAACTTGTTTCTGTGCCGAACAGTGCGATATAACACTTTTCAGTTTTCCTGTATTCCTAATTGAACAAGCGACACACATGTGATTCCGTTTAAAGTAGTGCTTTGCTTTTCTGTTTTCGTTGGAAACTTGTTCCTGTGATGTACAGTGCGGTATATCACTTTTCAGGTCTCCTGTATTCGTAATAGAGCGAGTGACACACATGTGATTTAGTTTACAAAGTAGTGCTTTGCTTTTTTATTCTTTCGTTCGAAAAATTGTTCCTGTGCTGTACAGTGTGTTATATCACTTTTCAGTTTTCCTGTTATAAAAATTGAACTGGCGACACGTATGTGAATTAGTTTACAAACTTGTGCTTTGCCTTTCTGTTCTTTCGATGGAAACTTGTTTCTTTGCTGTTCAGTGTGATATATCACTTTTCAGTTTTCCTGAATTCCAAATTGAGCAAGCGACACGTATGTATATTAGTTCACAAAGTAGTGCTTTGCTTTTCTGTTCTTTCGATGGATACTTGTTTCTTTGCCGTACAGTTCGATATATCACTTTTCAGTTTTCCTGTATTCCTAATTGAGCGAGCGACACACATGTGATTCAGTTTACAAAGTAGTGCTTTGCGTTTACATTCTTTCGTTGGAAACTTGTTCCTTGTTCCTGTTAGGAACAAGTTAGGTTTAGGGTTAGTGTTAGGGTTAGGGTAAGGGTAAGGTTAGGGTTAGGGTTAGGGTTAGGGTTAGGGTTAGGGATTGGGTTAGGGTTAGAGAAGGGTTAGGGTTAGAGTTAGGGTTAGGGTTAGGGTTAGGGTTAGGGTTAGGGTTAGGGCGTTAGGGTTAGGGTTAGGGTTAGGGTTAGTGAAGGGTTAGGGTTAGGGTTAGGGTTAGGGTTAGGGAGTTAGAGTTAGTGTTAGGGTTAGGGAGTTAGGGTTAGGGTTAGGGTTAGTTTTATATCACTTTTCAGTTTTCCTTTTATAATAATTGAACAGGCGACACATATGTGAATTAGTTTACAAAGTTGTGCTTTGCGTTTCTGTTCTTTCGATGATAACTTGTTTTTGTGCCGTACAGTGCGATATAACACTTTTCAGTTCTCCTGTATTCGTAATTGAGCGAGCGACACACATGTGATTTAGTTTACAAAGTAGTGCTTTGCTTTTCTGTTCTTTCTTTCCAAAATTGTTCCTGTGCTGTACAGTGCGTTATATCACTTTTCAGTTTTCCTGTTATAATAATTGAACTGGCGACACGTATGTGAATTAGTTTACCAAGTTGTGCTTGGCCTTTCTGTTCTTTCCATGGAAACTTGTTTCTTTGCTGTAAAGTGTGATATATCACTTTTCAGTTTTCCTGAATTCCAAATTGAGCAAGCGACACGTATGTATATTAGTTTACAAAATAGTGCTTTGCTTTTCAGTGCTTTCGATGGAAACTTGTTTCTTTGCAGTACACTTCGATATATCACTTTTCAGTTTTCCTGTATTCCTAATTGAGCGAGCGACACACATGTGATTCAGTTTACAAAGTAGTGCTTTGCGTTTACGTTCTTTCATTGGAAACTTGTTCCTTGTTCCTGTTAAGAACAAGTTAGGTTTAGGGTTAGTGTTAGGGTTAGGGTTAGGGTAAGGTTAGGGTTAGGGTTAGGGTTAGGATTAGGGAAGGGTTAGGGTTAGGGTTAGGGTTAGGGTTAGGGTTAGGGTTAGGGTTCGGGTTAGGATTAGGGTTAGGGTTAGGGTTAGGGCGTTAGGGTTAGGGTTAGGGTTAGGGTTAAGGAGTTAGGGTTAGGCTTAGGGTTAGGGTTAGGTTTATATCACTTTTCAGTTTTCCTTTTATAATAATTGAACAGGCGACACATATGTGAATTAGTTTACAATGTTGTGCTTTGCGTTTCTGTTCTTTCGATGATAACTTGTTTCTGTGCCATACAGTGAGATATAACACTTTTCAGTTTTCCTGTGTTCCTATTTGATCGAGCGACACACATGTGATTCAGTTTACAAAGTAGTGCTTTGCCTTTACGTTCTTTCGTTGTAAACTTGTTCCTTGTTCCTGTTAGGAACAAGTTAGGTTCAGGGTTAGTGTTAGGGTTAGGGTTAGGGTAAGGTTAGGGTTAGGGTTAGGGTTAGGGTTCGGGATAGGGTTAGGGTTAGAGAAGGGTTAGGGTTAGGGTTAGGGTTAGGGTTAGGGTTAGGATTAGGGTTAGGATTAGGGTTAGGGTTAGGGCGTTAGGGTTAGGGTTAAGGTTAGGGTTAGGTTTATATCACTTTTCAGTTTTCCTTTTATAATAATTGAACAGGCGACACATATGTGAATTAGTTTACAAAGTTGTGCTTTTCGTTTCTGTTCTTTCAATGATAACTTGTTTCTGTGCCGAACAGTGTGATATAACAGTTTTCAGTTTTCCTGTATTCCTAATTGAACAAGCGACACACATGTGATTCCGTTTAAAGTAGTGCTTTGCTTTTCTGTTTTCGTTGGAAACTTGTTCCTGTGATGTACAGTGCGGTATATCACTTTTCAGGTCTCCTGTATTCGTAATAGAGCGAGTGACACACATGTGATTTAGTTTACAAAGTAGTGCTTTGCTTTTTTATTCTTTCGTTCGAAAAATTGTTCCTGTGCTGTACAGTGTGTTATATCACTTTTCAGTTTTCCTGTTATAAAAATTGAACTGGCGACACGTATGTGAATTAGTTTACAAACTTGTGCTTTGCCTTTCTGTTCTTTCGATGGAAACTTGTTTCTTTGCTGTTCAGTGTGATATATCACTTTTCAGTTTTTCTGAATTCCAAATTGAGCAAGCGACACGTATGTATATTAGTTCACAAAGTAGTGCTTTGCTTTTCTGTTCTTTCGATGGAAACTTTTTTCTTTGCCATACAGTTCGATATATCACTTTTCAGTTTTCCTGTATTCCTAATTAAGCGAGCGACACACATGTGATTCAGTTTACAAAGTAGTGCTTTGCGTTTACATTCTTTCGTTGGAAACTTGTTCCTTGTTCCTGTTAGGAACAAGTTAGGTTTAGGGTTAGTGTTAGGGTTAGGGTAAGGGTAAGGTTAGGGTTAGGGTTAGGGTTAGGGTTAGGGTTAGGGTTAGGGTTAGGGTTAGGGATTGGGTTAGGGTTAGAGAAGGGTTAGGGTTAGGGTTAGGGTTAGGGTTAGGATTAGGTTTAGGGTTAGGGTTAGGGTTAGGGTTAGGGTTAGGGCGTTAGGGTTAGGGTTAGGGTTAGGGTTAGTGAAGGGTTAGGGTTAGGGTTAGGGTTAGGGTTAGGGAGTTAGAGTTAGTGTTAGGGTTAGGGAGTTAGGGTTAGGGTTAGGGTTAGTTTTATATCACTTTTCAGTTTTCCTTTTATAATAATTGAACAGGCGACACATATGTGAATTAGTTTACAAAGTTGTGCTTTGCGTTTCTGTTCTTTCGATGATAACTTGTTTTTGTGCCGTACAGTGCGATATAACACTTTTCAGTTTTCCTGTGTTCCTAATTGAGCGAGCGACACGCATGTGATTTAGTTTAGAGCAAAGTAGGGCTTTGCTTTTCTGTTCTTTCTTTCCAAAATTGTTCTTGTGCTGTACAGTGCGTTATATCACTTTTCAGTTTTCCTGTTATAATAATTGAACTGGAGAAACGTATGTGAATTAGTTTACAAAGTAGTGCTTTGCTTTTCTGTTCTTTCTTTCCAAAATTGTTCCTGTGCTGTACAGTGCATTATATCACTTTTCAGTTTTCCTGTTATAATAATTGAACTGGCGACACGTATGTGAATTAGTTTACCAAGTTGTGCTTTGCCTTTCTGTTCTTTCCATGGAAACTTGTTTCTTTGCTGTACAGTGTGATATATCACTTTTCAGTTTTCCTGAATTCCAAATTGAGCAAGCGACACGTATGTATATTAGTTTACAAAATAGTGCTTTGCTTTTCAGTGCTTTCGATGGAAACTTGTTTCTTTGCTGTACACTTCGATATATCACTTTTCAGTTTTCCTGTATTCCTAATTGAGCGAGCGACACACATGTGATTCAGTTTACAAAGTAGTGCTTTGCGTTTACGTTCTTTCATTGGAAACTTGTTCCTTGTTCCTGTTAAGAACAAGTTAGGTTTAGGGTTAGTGTTAGGGTTAGGGTTAGGGTAAGGTTAGGGTTAGGGTTAGGGTTAGGATTAGGGAAGGGTTAGGGTTAGGGTTATTGTTAGGGTTAGGGTTAGGATTAGGGTTAGGGCGTTAGGGTTAGGGTTAGGGTTAGGGTTAAGGAGTTAGGGTTAGGCTTAGGGTTAGGGTTAGGTTTATATCACTTTTCAGTTTTCCTTTTATAATAATTGAACAGGCGACACATATGTGAATTAGTTTACAATGTTGTGCTTTGCGTTTCTGTTCTTTCGATGATAACTTGTTTCTGTGCCGTACAGTGCAATATAACACTTTTAAGTTTTCTTGTGTTCCTAATTGAGCGAGCGACACGCATGTGATTCCTTTTAAAAGTAGTGCTTTCTGTTTCTGTTCTTCTGTTGGAAACTTGTTTCTGTGCTTTACATTGCGATATAAAACTTTTCAGTTTTCCTCTTATAATAATTGAACAGAAGACACGTATATGAATTAGTTTACAAGTTGTGCTTTGCAGTTCTGTTCTTTCGATTGAAACTTGTTTCTGTGCCCTACAGTGTGATATATCACTTTTCAATTTTCCTGTATTCCTAATTAAGCAAGCGACACACATGTGATTCCGTTTAAAAGTAGTGCTTTGCTTTTCTGTTTTCGTTGGAAACTTGTTCCTGTGATGTACAGTGCGGTATATCACTTTTCAGTTCTCCTGTATTCGTAATTGAGAGAGCGACACACATGTGATTTAGTTTCCAAGTAGTGCTTTGCTTTTCTGTTCTTTTGTTCGACAATTGTTCCTGTGCTGTACTGTGCGTTATATCACTTTTCAGTTTTCCTGTTATAATAATTGAACTGGCGACACGTATGTGAATTAGTTTACAAAGTAGTGCTTTGCTTTTCTGTTCTTTCGTTCGACAATTGTTCCTGTGCTGTACTGTGCGTTATATCACTTTTCAGTTTTCCTCTTATAATAATTGAACTGGCGACACGTATGTGAATTAGTTTACAAAGTAGTGCTTTGCTTTTCTGTTATTTCGTTCAAAAATTGTTCCTGTGCTGTACAGTGTGTTATATTACTTTTCAGTTTTCCTCTTATAATAATTGAACAGGCGACACATATGTGAATTAGTTTACAAAGTTGTGCTTTGCGTTTCTGTTCTTTCGATGATAACTTGTTTCTGTGCCGTACAGTGCGATATAACACTTTTCAGTTTTCCTGTGTTCCTAATTGAGCGAGCGACACGCATGTGATTTAGTTTAGAGCAAAGTAGTGCTTTGCTTTTCTGTTCTTTCTTTCCAAAATTGTTCTTGTGCTGTACAGTGCGTTATATCACTTTTCAGTTTTCCTGTTATAATAATTGAACTGGAGAAACGTATGTGAATTAGTTTACAAAGTAGTGCTTTGCTTTTCTGTTCTTTCTTTCCAAAATTGTTCCTGTGCTGTACAGTGCGTTATATCACTTTTCAGTTTTCCTGTTATAATAATTGAACTGGCGACACGTATGTGAATTAGTTTACAAAGTTGTGCTTTGCCTTTATGTTCTTTCGATGGAAACTTGTTTCTTTGCTGTACAGTGTGATATATCACTTTTCAGTTTTCCTGAATTCCAAATTGAGCAAGTGACACGTATGTATATTAGTTTACAAAGTAGTGCTTTGCTTTTCTGTTCTTTCGATGGAAACTTGTTTCTTTGCCGTACAGTTCGATATATCACATTTCAGTTTTCCTGTATTCCTAATAGAGCGAGCAACACACATGTGATTCAGTTTACAATGTAGTGCTTTGCGTTTACGTTCTTTCGTTGGAAACTTGTTCCTTGTTCCTGTTAAGAACAAGTTAGGTTTAGGGTTAGTGTTAGGGTTAGGGTTAGGGTAAGGTTAGGGTTAGGGTTAGGGTTAGGGTTAGGGCGTTAGGGTTAGGGTTAGGATTAGGGAGTTAGGGTTAGGGTTAGGGAGTTAGGGTTAGGGTTAGGGTTAGGTTTATATCACTTTTCAGTTTTCCTTTTATAATAATTGAACAGGCGACACATATGTGAATTAGTTTACAAAGTTGTGCTTTGCGTTTCTGTTCTTTCGATAATAAATTGTTTCTTTGCCATACAGTGCGTTATAACACTTTTCAGTTTTCCTGTGTTCCTAATTGAGCGAGCGACACGATGTGATTCCGTTTAAAAGTAGTGCTTTGCCTTTCTGTTCTTTCATTGGAAACTTGTTTTTGTGCTATACAGTGCGTTATATCACTTTTCAATTTTCCTGTTAAAATAATTGAACTGGCGACACGTATGTGAATTAGTTTACAAAGTAGTGCTTTGCTTTTCTGTTCTTTCCATGGAAACTGTGTCTTTGCTGTACAGTTCGATATATCACTTTTCAGTTTTCCTGTATTCCTAATTGAGCAAGCGACACACATGTGATTCAGTTTACAAAGTAGTGCTTTGTGTTTATGTTCTTTTGTTGGAAACTAGTTCCTTGTTCCTGTTAGGAACAAGTTAGTTTTAGGGTTAGTGTTAGGTTTAGGGTTAGGGTAAGGTTAGGGTTAGGGTTAGGGTTAGGGTTAGGGTTAGGGTTAGGGTTAGGTTTAGGGAAGGGTTAGGGTTAGGGTTAAGGGTAGGGTTAGGGTTACAGTTAGGGTTAGGGTTAGGGAAGGGTTAGGGTTAGGGTTAGGGTTAGGGTTAGGGTTAGGGCGTTAGAGTTAGGGTTAGGGTTAGGGAGCTAGGGTTAGGGTTAGGGTTAGGTTTATATCACTTTTCAATTTCCCTTTTATAATAATTGAACAGGCGACACATATGTGAATTAGTTTACAAAGTTGTGCTTTGCGTTTCTGATCATTCTATGATAAATTGTTTCTGTGCCGTACAGTGTGATATAACACTTTTCAGTTTTCTTGTGTTCATAATTGAGGGAGCGACACGCATGTGATTCCATTTAAAGGTAGTGCTTTGTGTTTCTGTTCTTCTGTTGGAAACGTGTTTCTGTGCTTTACATTGTAATATATCACTTTTCAGTTTTCCTCTTATAATAATTGAACGGGCGACACATATGTGAATTAGTTTACAAAGTTGTGCTTTGCGGTTCTGTTCTTTCGATAGAAACTTGTTTCTGTGCCGTACAGTGTGATATAACACTTTTCAGTTTTCCTGTATTCCTAATTGAGCAAGCGACACACATGTGATTCCGTTTTAAAGTAGTGCTTTGCTTTTCTGTTTTCGTTGGAAACTTGTTCCTGTGATGTCCAGTGCGGTATATCACTTTTCAGTTCGGCTGTATTCGTAATTGAGCGAGCAACACACATGTGATTTAGTTTAGAAAGTACTGCTTTGCTTTTCTGTTCTTTCTTTCCAAAATTGTTCTTGTGCTGTACAGTGCGTTATATCACTTTTCAGTTTTCCTGTTATAATAATTGAACTGGAGAAACGTATGTGAATTAGTTTACAAAGTAGTGCTTTGCTTTTCTGTTCTTTCGATGGAAACGTGTTTCTTTACCGTACAGTTCGATATATCACTTTTCAGTTTTCCTGTATTCCTAATTGAGCGAGCAACACACATGTGATTCAGTTTACAAAGTAGTGCTTTGCGTTTAAGTTCTTTCGTTGGAAACTTGTTTCTTGTTCCTGATAGGAACAAGTTAGGTTTAGGGATAGTGTCAGGGTTAGGGTTAGGGTAAGGTTAGGGTTAGGGTTAGGGTTAGGGTTAGGGTTAGGGAAGGATTAGGGTTAGTGTTAAGGGTAGGTTTAGGGTTAGGGTTAGGGTTAGGGTTAGGGAAGGGTTAGGGTTAGGGTTAGGGTTAGGGTTAGGGTTAGGGTTAGGGCGTTAGGGTTAGGGTTAGGGTTAGGGTTAGGGTTAGGGTTAGGGTTAGGGAGTTAGGGTTAGGGTTAGGGTTAGGTTTATATCACTTTTCAGTTTTCTTTTATAATAATTGAACAGGCGACACATATGTGAATTAGTTGACAAAGTTGTGCTTTGCCTTTCTGTTCTTTCGATGGAAACTTGTGTCTGTGCCGTACAGTGCGATATAACACTTTTAAGTTTTCCAGTGTTCCTAATTGAGCGAGCGACACGCATGTGATTCCTTTTAAAAGTAGTGCTTTCTGTTTCTGTTCTTCTGTTGGAAACTTGTTTCTGTGCTTTACATTGCGATATTTAACTTTTCAGTTTTCCTCTTATAATAATTGAACGGGAGACACGTATGTGAATTAGTTTACAAAGTTTTGCTTTGCGGTTCTGTTCTTTCGATGATTACTTGTTTCTGTGCCGTAAAGTGCGATATAGCACTTTTCAGTTTTCCTGTATTCCTAATTGAGCAAGCGACACACATGTGATTCCGTTTAAAAGTAGTGCTTTGCTTTTCTGTTTTCTTTGGAAAATTGTTCCTGTGATGTACAGTGCGGTATATCACTTTTCAGTTCTCCTGTATTCGTAATTGAGCGAGCGACACACATGTGATTTAGTTTACAAAGTAGTGCTTTGCTTTTCTGTTCTTTCATTGGAAACTTGTATCTGTGCTGTACAGTGCATTATAACACTTTTCAGTTTTCCTGTTATAATAATTGAACTGGCGACACGTATGTGAATTAGTTTACAAAGTTGTGCTTTGCCTTTATGTTCTTTCGATGGAAACTTGTTTCTTTGCTGTTCAGTGTGATATATCACTTTTCAAATTTCCTGAATTCCAAATTGAGCAAGCGACACGTATGTATATTAGTTTACAAAGTAGTGCTTTGCTTTTCTGTTCTTTCGATGGAAACTTGTCTCTTTGCCGTACAGTTCGATATATCACATTTCAGTTTTCCTGTATTCCTAATAGAGCGAGCAACACACATGTGTTTCAGTTTACAATGTAGTAGTTTGCGTTTACGTTCTTTCGGTGGAAACTTGTTCCTTGTTCCTGTTAAGAACAAGTTAGGTTTAGGGTTAGTGTTAGGGTTAGGGTTAGGGTAAGGTTAGGGTTGGGGTTAGGGTTAGGGTTAGGGTTAGGGCGTTAGGGTTAGGGTTAGGGTTAGGGAGTTAGGGTTAGGGTTAGGGTTAGAGTTAGGGAGTTAGGGTTAGTGTTAGGGTTAGGTTTATATCACTTTTCAGTTTTCCTTTTATAATAATTGAACAGGCGACACATATGTGAATTAGTTTACAAAGTTGTGCTTTGCCTTTCTGTTCTTTCGATGGAAACTTGTTTCTTTGCTGTTCAGAGTGATATATCACTTTTCAGTTTTCCTGAATTTCAAATTGAGCAAGCGACACGTATGTATATTAGTTTACAAAATAGTGCTTTGCTTTTCAGTGCTTTCGATGGAAACTTGTTTCTTTGCTGTACACTTCGATATATCACTTTTCAGTTTTCCTGTATTCCTAATTGAGCAAGCGACACACATGTGATTCAGTTTACAAAGTAGTGCTTTGCGTTTACGTTCTTTCATTGGAAACTTGTTCCTTGTTCCTGTTAAGAACAAGTTAGGTTTAGGGATAGTGTTAGGGTTAGGGTTAGGGTAAGGTTAGGGTTAGGGTTAGGGTTAGGATTAGGGAAGGGTTAGGGTTAGGGTTAGGGTTAGGGTTAGGGTTAGGGTTAGGATTAGGGTTAGAGTTAGGGTTAGGGTTAGGGTTAGGGTTAAGGAGTTAGGGTTAGGCTTAGGGTTAGGGTTAGGTTTATATCACTTTTCAGTTTTCTTTTATAATAATTGAACAGGCGACACATATGTGAATTAGTTGACAAAGTTGTGCTTTGCCTTTCTGTTCTTTCGATGGAAACTTGTGTCTGTGCCGTACAGTGCGATATAACACTTTTAAGTTTTCTTGTGTTACTAATTGAGCGAGCGACACGCATGTGATTCCTTTTAAAATTAGTGCTTTCTGTTTCTGTTCTTCTGTTGGAAACTTGTTTCTGTGCTTTACATTGCGATATATAACTTTTCAGTTTTCCTCTTATAATAATTGAACGGGTGACACGTATGTGAATTAGTTTACAAAGTTGTGCTTTGCGGTTCTGTTCTTTCGATAGAAACTTGTTTCTGTGCCGTACAGTGCGATATAACACTTTTCAGTTTTCCTGTATTCCTAATTGAGCAAGCGACACACATGTGATTCCGTTTAACACTTGTGCTTTGCTTTTCTGTTTTCGTTGGAAACTTGTTCCTGTGATGTACAGTGCGGTATATCACTTTTCAGTTCTCCTGTATTCGTAATTGAGCGAGCGACACACATGTGATTTAGTTTACAAAGTAGTGCTTTGCTTTTCTGTTCTTTCATTGGAAACTTGTATCTGTGCTGTACAGTGCATTATAACACTTTTCAGTTTTCCTGTTATAATAATTGAACTGGCAACACGTATGGGAATTAGTTTACAAAGTTGTGCTTTGCCTTTCTGTTCTTTCGATGGAAACTTGTTTCTTTGCTGTTCAGTGTGATATATCACTTTTCAGTTTTCCTGTATTCCTAATTGAGCGAGCGACACACATGTGATTCTGTTTACAAAGTAGTGCTTTGCGTTTAGGTTTTTTCGTTGGAAACTTTTTCCTTGTTCCTGTTACGAACAAGTTAGTGTTAGTGTTAGTGTTAGGGTTAGGGTTAGGGTAAGGTTAGGGTTAGGGTTAGGGTTAGGGTTAGGATCAGGGTTAGTGTTAGGGTTAGGGTTAGGGTTAGGGTTAGGGTTAGTTTTAGGGTTAGGATCAGGGTTAGTGTTAGGGTTAGGGTTAGGGTTAGGGCATTAGGGTTAGGGTTAGGGTTAGGGAGTTAGGGTTAGGGTTAGGGTTAGGGTTAGGGTTAGGGTTAGGGTTAGGGTTAGGTTTGTATCACTTTTCAGTTTTCCTCTTATAATAATTGAACGGGCGACACGTATGTGAATTAGTTTACACAGTTTTGCTTTCCGGTTCTGTTCTTTCGATAGAAACTTGTTTCTGTGCTGTACAGTGCGATATATCACTTTTCAGTTTTCCTGAATTCCAAATTGAGCAAGCGACACGTATGTATATTAGTTTACAAAGTAGTGCTTTGCTTTTCAGTGCTTTCGATGGAAACTTGTTTCTTTGCTGTACAGTTCGATATATCACTTTTCAGTTTTCCTGTATTCCTAAATGAGCGAGCGACACACAGGTGATTCAGTTTACAAAGTAGTGCTATGCGTTTAAGTTCTTTCGTTGGAAACTTGTTCCTTGTTCCTGTTAGGAACAAGTTAGGTTTAGGGTTAGTGTTAGAGTTAGGGTTAGGGTAAGGTTAGGGTTAGGGTTAGGGTTAGGCTTAGGGAAGGGTTAGGGTTAGGGTTAGGGTTAGGGTTAGGGTTAGGATTAGGGTTAAGGTTAGGAATAGGGCGTTAGGGTTAGGGTTAGGGTTAGGGTTAAGGAGTTAGGGTTAGGCTTAGGGTTAGGTTTATATCACTTTTCAGTTTTCCTTTTATTATAATTGAACAGGCGACACATATGTGAATAAGTTTACAACGTTGTGCTTTGCGTTTCTGTTCTTTCGATGATAACTTGTTTCTGTGCCGTACAGTGCAATATAACACTTTTCAGTTTTCCTGTGTTCCTATTTGAGCGAGCGACATGCATGTGATTCCGTTTAAAAGTACTGCTTTGTGTTTCTGTTCTTCTGTTGGAAACTTGTTTCTGTGCTTTACATTGCGATATATCACTTTTCAGTTTTCCGCTTATAATAATTGAACGGGCAACACGTACGTGAATTAGTTTACAAAGTTGTGCTTTGCGGTTCTGTTCTTTCGATAGAAACTTGTTTCTGTGCCGTACAGTGCGATATAACACTTTTCAATTTTCCTGTATTCCTAATTGAGCAAGCGACACACATGTGATTCCGTTGAAAAGTAGTGCTTTGCTCTTCTGTTTTCGTTGAAAACTTGTTCCTGTGATGTACAGTACGGTATATCACTTTTCAGTTTTACTGTATTCGTAATTGTGCGAGCGACACACATGTGATTTAGTTTACAAAGTAGTGCTTTGCTTTTCTGTTCTTTCGTTCGAAAATTGTTCCTGTGCTGTACAGTGCGTTATATCACTTTTCAGTTTTCCTGTTATAATAATTGAACTGGCGACACATATGTGAATTAGTTTACAAAGTTGTGCTTTGCGGTTCTATTCTTTCGATAGAAACTTGTTTCTCTGCCGTACAGTGCGATATAACACTTTCAGTTTTCCTGTATTCCTAATTGAGCGAGCGACACACATGTGATTCTGTTTAATAGTAATGCTTTGCTTTTCTGTTTTCGTTGGAAACTTGTTCCTGTGATGTACAGTGCGGTATATCACATTTCCGTTCTCCTGTATTCGTAATTGAGCGAAGGACACACATGTGAATTAGTTTACAAAGTAGTGCTTTGCTTTTCTGTTCTTTCGTTCGAAAATTGTTCCTGTGCTGTACAGTGCGTTATATCACTTTTCAGTTTTCCTGTTATAATAATTGAACTGGCGACACATATGTGAATTAGTTTACAAAGTAGTGCTTTGCTTTTCTGTTCTTTCGATGGAAACTTGTTTTCTTTGCCGTACAGTTCGATATATCACTTTTCAGTTTTCCTGTATTCCTAATTGAGCGAGCGACACACATGTGATTCAGTTTACAAAGTAGTGCTTTGCGTTTACGTTCTTTCGTTGGAAACTTGTTCCTTGTTCCTGTTAGGAACAAGTTAGGTTTAGGGTTAGTGTTAGGGTTAGGGTTAGGGTAAGGTTAGGGTTAGGGTTAGGGTTAGGGTTAGGGTTAGGGTTAGGGTTAGGGAACGGTTAGGGTTAGTGTTAGGGTTAGGGTTAGGGTAAGGTTAGGGTTAGGGTTAGGGTTAGGGTTAGGGTTAGGGTTAGGGTTAGGGAACGGTTAGGGTTAGGGTTAGGGTTAGGGTTAGGATTAGGGTTAGAGTTAGGGCATTAGGGTTAGGGTTAGGGTTAGAGTTAGGGAGTTAGGGTTAGGGTTAGGGTTAGGTTTATATCACTTTTCAGTTTTCCTTTTGTAATAAGTGAACAGGCAACACATATGTGAATTAGTTTACAAAGTTGTGCTTTGCCTTTCTGTTCTTTCGATAGAAACTTGTTTCTTTGCTGTTCAGTGTGATATATCACTTTTCAGTTTTCCTGAATTTCAAATTGAGCAAGCGACACGTATGTATATTAGTTTACAAAGTAGTGTTTTGCTTTTCTGTTGTTTCGATGGAAACTTGTTTCTTTGCCGTACAGTTCGATATATCACTTTTCAGTTTTCCTGTATTCCTAATTGAGCGAGCGACACACATGTCATTCAGTTTAAAAGTAGTGCTTTGCGTTTAGGTTCTTTCGTTGGAAACTTGTTCCTTGTTCCTGTTAGGAAAAAGTTAGGTTTAGGGTTAGTGTTAGGGTAAGGGTTACGGTAAGGTTAGGGTTAGGGTTAGCGTTAGGGTTAGGGTTAGGGTTAGGGTTAGGGTTAGGGAAGGGTTAGGGTTAGGATTATGGTTAGGGTTAGGGTTAGGGTTAGGATCAGGGTTAGGGTTAGGGTTAGGGTTAGGGTTAGGGTTAGGGCGTTAGGGTTAGGGTTAGGGTTAGGCAGTTAGGGTTAGGGTTAGGGTTAGGGTTAGGGTTAGGGTTAGGGTTAGGTTTATATCACTTTTCAGTATTTCTTTTATAATAATTGAACAGGCGACACATATGTCAATTAGTTTACAAAGTTGTGCTTTGCGTTTCTGTTCTTTCAATGATAACTTGTTTCTGTGCCTTACAGCGCGATATAACACTTTTCAGTTTTCTGTGTTCCTAATTGAGCGAGCGACACGCATGTGATTCCGTTTAAAAGTAGTGCTTTGCTTTTCTATTCTTTCTTTGGAAACTTGTTTCTGTGCTGTACGGTGCGTTATATCACTTTTCAGTTTTCCTGTTATAATAATTGAACTGGCGACACGCATGTGAATTAGTTTACAAAGTTGTGCTTTGCCTTTCTTTTCTTTCCATGGAAACTTGTTTCTTTGCTGTACAGTGTGATATATCACTTTTCAGTTTTCCTGAATTCCAAATTGAGCAAGCGACACATATGTATATTAGTTTACAAAGTAGTGCTTTGCTTTTCAGTGCTTTCGATGGAAACTTGTTTCTTTGCCGTACAGTTCGATATATCACTTTTCAGTTTTCCTGTATTCCTAATTGAGCGAGCGTAACACATGTGATTCAGTTTACAAAGTAGTGTATTGCGTTTACGTTCTTTCGTTGGAAACTTGTTCCTTGTTCCGGTTAGGAACAAGTTCGTTTTAGGGTTAGGGTTAGGGTTAGGGTTAGGGTAAGGTTAGGGTTAGGGTTAGGGTTAGGCTTAGGGAAGGGTTAGGGTTAGGGTTAGGGTTAGGGTTAGGGTTAGGATTAGGGTTAGGGTTAGGAATAGGGCGTTATGGTTAGGGTTAGGGTTAGGGTTAAGGAGTTAGGGTTAGGCTTAGGGTTAGGGTTAGGTTTATATCACTTTTCAGTTTTCCTTTTATTATAATTGAACAGGCGACACATATGTGAATTAGTTTACAACATTGTGCTTTGCGTTTCTGTTCTTTCGATGATAACTTGTTTCTGTGCCGTACAGTGCAATATAACACTTTTCAGTTTTCCTGTGTTCCTAAATGAGCGAGCGACATGCATGTGATTCCGTTTAAAAGTAGTGCTTTGTGTTTCTTTTCTTCTGTTGGAAACTTGTTTCTGTGCTTTACATTGCGATATATCACTTTTCAGTTTTCCTCTTATAATAATTGAACGGGCGACACGTATGTGAATTAGTTTACAAAGTTGTGCTTTGCGGTTCTGTTCTTTCGATAGAAACTTGTTTCTGTGCCGTACAGTGCGATATAACACTTTTCAGTTTTCCTGTATTCCTAATTGAGCAAGCGACACACATGTGATTCCGTTGAAAAGTAGTGCTTTGCTCTTCTGTTTTCGTTGGAAACTTGTTCCTGTGATGTACAGTGCGGTATATCACTTTTCAGTTTTCCTGTATTCGTAATTGTGCGAGCGACACACATGTGATTTAGTTTACAAAGTAGTGCTTTGCTTTTCTGTTCTTTCGTTCGAAAATTGTTCCTGTGCTGTACAGTGCGTTATATCACTTTTCAGTTTTCCTGTTATAATAATTGAACTGGCGACACGTATGTGAATTAGTTTACAAAGTTGTGCTTTGCGGTTCTGTTCTTTCGATAGAAACTTGTTTCTGTGCCGTACAGTGTGATATAACACTTTCAGTTTTCCTGTATTCCTAATTGAGCGAGCGACACACATGTGATTCTGTTTAATAGTAATGCTTTGCTTTTCTGTTTTCGTTGGAAACTTGTTCCTGTGATGTACAGTGCGGTATATCACATTTCCGTTCTCCTGTATTCGTAATTGAGCGAAGGACACACATGTGAATTAGTTTACAAAGTAGTGCTTTGCTTTTCTGTTCTTTCGTTCGAAAATTGTTCCTGTGCTGTACAGTGCGTTATATCACTTTTCAGTTTTCCTGTTATAATAATTGAACTGGCGACACATATGTGAATTAGTTTACAAAGTAGTGCTTTGCTTTTCTGTTCTTTCGATGGAAACTTGTTTTCTTTGCCGTACAGTTCGATATATCACTTTTCAGTTTTCCTGTATTCCTAATTGAGCGAGCGACACACATGTGATTTAGTTTACAAAGTAGTGCTTTTCGTGTACGTTCTTTCGTTGGAAACTTGTTCCTTGTTCCTCTTAGGAACAAGTTAGGTTTAGGGTTAGTGTTAGGGTTACGGTTAGGGTAAGGTTAGGGTTAGGGTTAGGGTTAGGGAACGGTTAGGGTTAGGGTTAGGGTTAGGTTTAGGGTTAGGGTTAGGGTTAGGGAAAGGTTAGGGTTAGGATTATGGTTAGGGTTAGGGTTAGGGTTAGGATCAGGGTTAGGGTTAGGGTTAGGGTTAGGGTTAGGGCGTTAGGGTTAGGGTTAGGGTTAGGCAGTTAGGGTTAGGGTTAGGGTTAGGGTTAGGTTTATATCACTTTTCAGTTTTCCTTTTATTATAATTGAACAGGCGACACATATGTGAATTAGTTTACAACGTTGTGCTTTGCGTTTCTGTTCTTTCAATGATAACTTGTTTCTGTGCCGTACAGTGCAATATAACACTTTTCAGTTTTCCTGTGTTCCTAATTGAGCGAGCGACACGCATGTGATTCCGTTTAAAAGTAGTGCTTTGCTTTTCTATTCTTTCATTGGAAACTTGTGTCTGTGCTGTACAGTGCGTTATATCACTTTTCAGTTTTCCTGTTATAATAATTGAACTGGCGACACATATGTGAATTAGTTAATAAAGTTGTGCTTTGCCTTTCTGTTCTTTCATGGAAACTTGTTTCTTTGCTGTACAGTGTGATATATCACTTTTCAGTTTTCCTGAATTCCAAATTGAGCAAGCGACACGTATGTATATTAGTTTACAAAATAGTGCTTTGCTTTTCAGTGCTTTCGATGGAAACTTGTTTCTTTGCTGTACAGTTCGATATATCACTTTTCAGTTTTCCTGTATTCCTAATTGAGCGAGCTACACACATGTGATTCAGTTTACAAAGTAGAACTTTGCGTTTACGTTCTTTCGTTGGAAACTTGTTCCTTGTTCCTGTTAGGAACAAGTTAGGTTTAGGGTTAGTGTTAGGGTTAGGGTTAGGGTAAGGTTAGGGTTGGGTTAGGTTTAGGGTTAGGGATGGGTTAGGGTTAGGGTTAGGGTTAGGGTTAGGGTTAGCATTAGGGTTAGGGTTAGGGTTAGGGTTAGTGTTAGGTTTAGGTTTATATCACTTTTCAGTTTTCCTTTTATAATAATTGAACAGGCGACACATGTGAATTAGTTTACAAAGTTGTGCTTTGCGTTTCTGTTCTTTCTATGATAACTTCTTTCTGTGCCGTACAGTGCGATATAACACTTTTCAGTTTTCCTGTGTTCCTAATTGAGCGAGCGACACGCATGTGATTTCGTTTAAAAGTAGTGCTTTGTGTTTCTGATCTTCTGTTGGAAACTTGTTTCTGTGCTTTACATTGCGATATATCACTTTTCAGTGTTCCGCTTATAATAATTGAACGAGCGACACATATGTGAATTAGTTTAAAAAGCTGTGCTTTGCCTTTCTGTTCTTTCGATGGAAACTTGTTTCTTTGCTGTACAGTTCGATATATCACTTTTCAGTTTTCCTGTATTCCTAATTGAGCGAGCGACACACAGGTGATTCAGTTTACAAAGTAGTGCTTTGCGTTTAAGTTCTTTCGTTGGAAACTTGTTAGGAACCTGTTAGGAACAAGTTAGGTTTAGGGTTAGTGTTAGGGTTAGGGTTAGGGTAAGGTTAGGGTTAGGGTTAGGGTTAGGGTTAGGGTTAGGGTTAGGGTTAGGGAACGGTTAGGGTTAGTGTTAGGGTTAGGGTTAGGGTAAGGTTAGGGTTAGGGTTAGGGTTAGGGTTAGGGTTAGGGTTAGGGTTAGGGTTAGGGAACGGTTAGGGTTAGGGTTAGGGTTAGGGTTAGGATTAGGGTTAGAGTTAGGGCATTAGGGTTAGGGTTAGGGTTAGAGTTAGGGAGTTAGGGTTAGGGTTAGGGTTAGGTTTATATCACTTTTCAGTTTTCCTTTTGTAATAAGTGAACAGGCAACACATATGTGAATTAGTTTACAAAGTTGTGCTTTGCCTTTCTGTTCTTTCGATAGAAACTTGTTTCTTTGCTGTTCAGTGTGATATATCACTTTTCAGTTTTCCTGAATTTCAAATTGAGCAAGCGACACGTATGTATATTAGTTTACAAAGTAGTGTTTTGCTTTTCTGTTGTTTCGATGGAAACTTGTTTCTTTGCCGTACAGTTCGATATATCACTTTTCAGTTTTCCTGTATTCCTAATTGAGCGAGCGACACACATGTCATTCAGTTTAAAAGTAGTGCTTTGCGTTTAGGTTCTTTCGTTGGAAACTTGTTCCTTGTTCCTGTTAGGAAAAAGTTAGGTTTAGGGTTAGTGTTAGGGTAAGGGTTACCGTAAGGTTAGGGTTAGGGTTAGCGTTAGGGTTAGGGTTAGGGTTAGGGTTAGGGAAGGGTTAGGGTTAGGATTATGGTTAGGGTTAGGGTTAGGGTTAGGATCAGGGTTAGGGTTAGGGTTAGGGTTAGGGTTAGGGTTAGGGCGTTAGGGTTAGGGTTAGGGTTAGGCAGTTAGGGTTAGGGTTAGGGTTAGGGTTAGGGTTAGGGTTAGGGTTAGGTTTATATCACTTTTCAGTATTCCTTTTATAATAATTGAACAGGCGACACATATGTCAATTAGTTTACAAAGTTGTGCTTTGCGTTTCTGTTCTTTCAATGATAACTTGTTTCTGTGCCTTACAGCGCGATATAACACTTTTCAGTTTTCTGTGTTCCTAATTGAGCGAGCGACACGCATGTGATTCCGTTTAAAAGTAGTGCTTTGCTTTTCTATTCTTTCTTTGGAAACTTGTTTCTGTGCTGTACGGTGCGTTATATCACTTTTCAGTTTTCCTGTTATAATAATTGAACTGGCGACACGCATGTGAATTAGTTTACAAAGTTGTGCTTTGCCTTTCTTTTCTTTCCATGGAAACTTGTTTCTTTGCTGTACAGTGTGATATATCACTTTTCAGTTTTCCTGAATTCCAAATTGAGCAAGCGACACATATGTATATTAGTTTACAAAGTAGTGCTTTGCTTTTCAGTGCTTTCGATGGAAACTTGTTTCTTTGCCGTACAGTTCGATATATCACGTTTCAGTTTTCCTGTATTCCTAATTGAGCGAGCGTAACACATGTGATTCAGTTTACAAAGTAGTGTATTGCGTTTACGTTCTTTCGTTGGAAACTTGTTCCTTGTTCCGGTTAGGAACAAGTTCGTTTTAGGGTTAGGGTTAGGGTTAGGGTTAGGGTAAGGTTAGGGTTAGGGTTAGGGTTAGGCTTAGGGAAGGGTTAGGGTTAGGGTTAGGGTTAGGGTTAGGGTTAGGATTAGGGTTAGGGTTAGGAATAGGGCGTTATGGTTAGGGTTAGGGTTAGGGTTAAGGAGTTAGGGTTAGGCTTAGGGTTAGGGTTAGGTTTATATCACTTTTCAGTTTTCCTTTTATTATAATTGAACAGGCGACACATATGTGAATTAGTTTACAACATTGTGCTTTGCGTTTCTGTTCTTTCGATGATAACTTGTTTCTGTGCCGTACAGTGCAATATAACACTTTTCAGTTTTCCTGTGTTCCTAATTGAGCGAGCGACATGCATGTGATTCCGTTTAAAAGTAGTGCTTTGTGTTTCTTTTCTTCTGTTGGAAACTTGTTTCTGTGCTTTACATTGCGATATATCACTTTTCAGTTTTCCTCTTATAATAATTGAACGGGCGACACGTATGTGAATTAGTTTACAAAGTTGTGCTTTGCGGTTCTGTTCTTTCGATAGAAACTTGTTTCTGTGCCGTACAGTGCGATATAACACTTTTCAGTTTTCCTGTATTCCTAATTGAGCAAGCGACACACATGTGATTCCGTTGAAAAGTAGTGCTTTGCTCTTCTGTTTTCGTTGGAAACTTGTTCCTGTGATGTACAGTGCGGTATATCACTTTTCAGTTTTCCTGTATTCGTAATTGTGCGAGCGACACACATGTGATTTAGTTTACAAAGTAGTGCTTTGCTTTTCTGTTCTTTCGTTCGAAAATTGTTCCTGTGCTGTACAGTGCGTTATATCACTTTTCAGTTTTCCTGTTATAATAATTGAACTGGCGACACGTATGTGAATTAGTTTACAAAGTTGTGCTTTGCGGTTCTGTTCTTTCGATAGAAACTTGTTTCTGTGCCGTACAGTGTGATATAACACTTTCAGTTTTCCTGTATTCCTAATTGAGCGAGCGACACACATGTGATTCTGTTTAATAGTAATGCTTTGCTTTTCTGTTTTCGTTGGAAACTTGTTCCTGTGATGTACAGTGCGGTATATCACATTTCCGTTCTCCTGTATTCGTAATTGAGCGAAGGACACACATGTGAATTAGTTTACAAAGTAGTGCTTTGCTTTTCTGTTCTTTCGTTCGAAAATTGTTCCTGTGCTGTACAGTGCGTTATATCACTTTTCAGTTTTCCTGTTATAATAATTGAACTGGCGACACATATGTGAATTAGTTTACAAAGTAGTGCTTTGCTTTTCTGTTCTTTCGATGGAAACTTGTTTTCTTTGCCGTACAGTTCGATATATCACTTTTCAGTTTTCCTGTATTCCTAATTGAGCGAGCGACACACATGTGATTTAGTTTACAAAGTAGTGCTTTTCGTGTACGTTCTTTCGTTGGAAACTTGTTCCTTGTTCCTCTTAGGAACAAGTTAGGTTTAGGGTTAGTGTTAGGGTTACGGTTAGGGTAAGGTTAGGGTTAGGGTTAGGGTTAGGGAACGGTTAGGGTTAGGGTTAGGGTTAGGTTTAGGGTTAGGGTTAGGGTTAGGGAAAGGTTAGGGTTAGGATTATGGTTAGGGTTAGGGTTAGGGTTAGGATCAGGGTTAGGGTTAGGGTTAGGGTTAGGGTTAGGGCGTTAGGGTTAGGGTTAGGGTTAGGCAGTTAGGGTTAGGGTTAGGGTTAGGGTTAGGTTTATATCACTTTTCAGTTTTCCTTTTATTATAATTGAACAGGCGACACATATGTGAATTAGTTTACAACGTTGTGCTTTGCGTTTCTGTTCTTTCAATGATAACTTGTTTCTGTGCCGTACAGTGCAATATAACACTTTTCAGTTTTCCTGTGTTCCTAATTGAGCGAGCGACACGCATGTGATTCCGTTTAAAAGTAGTGCTTTGCTTTTCTATTCTTTCATTGGAAACTTGTGTCTGTGCTGTACAGTGCGTTATATCACTTTTCAGTTTTCCTGTTATAATAATTGAACTGGCGACACATATGTGAATTAGTTAATAAAGTTGTGCTTTGCCTTTCTGTTCTTTCATGGAAACTTGTTTCTTTGCTGTACAGTGTGATATATCACTTTTCAGTTTTCCTGAATTCCAAATTGAGCAAGCGACACGTATGTATATTAGTTTACAAAATAGTGCTTTGCTTTTCAGTGCTTTCGATGGAAACTTGTTTCTTTGCTGTACAGTTCGATATATCACTTTTCAGTTTTCCTGTATTCCTAATTGAGCGAGCTACACACATGTGATTCAGTTTACAAAGTAGAACTTTGCGTTTACGTTCTTTCGTTGGAAACTTGTTCCTTGTTCCTGTTAGGAACAAGTTAGGTTTAGGGTTAGTGTTAGGGTTAGGGTTAGGGTAAGGTTAGGGTTGGGTTAGGTTTAGGGTTAGGGATGGTTTAGGGTTAGGGTTAGGGTTAGGGTTAGGGTTAGCATTAGGGTTAGGGTTAGGGTTAGGGTTAGTGTTAGGTTTAGGTTTATATCACTTTTCAGTTTTCCTTTTATAATAATTGAACAGGCGACACATGTGAATTAGTTTACAAAGTTGTGCTTTGCGTTTCTGTTCTTTCTATGATAACTTCTTTCTGTGCCGTACAGTGCGATATAACACTTTTCAGTTTTCCTGTGTTCCTAATTGAGCGAGCGACACGCATGTGATTTCGTTTAAAAGTAGTGCTTTGTGTTTCTGATCTTCTGTTGGAAACTTGTTTCTGTGCTTTACATTGCGATATATCACTTTTCAGTGTTCCGCTTATAATAATTGAACGAGCGACACATATGTGAATTAGTTTAAAAAGCTGTGCTTTGCCTTTCTGTTCTTTCGATGGAAACTTGTTTCTTTGCTGTACAGTTCGATATATCACTTTTCAGTTTTCCTGTATTCCTAATTGAGCGAGCGACACACAGGTGATTCAGTTTACAAAGTAGTGCTTTGCGTTTAAGTTCTTTCGTTGGAAACTTGTTAGGAACCTGTTAGGAACAAGTTAGGTTTAGGGTTAGTGTTAGGGTTAGGGTGAGGGTTAGGGAAGGGTTAGTGTTAGGGTTAGGGTTAGGGATAGGGAAGGGTTAGGGTTAGGGTTAGGGTTAGGGCGTTAGGGTTAGGGTTAGGGAGTTAGGGTTAGGGTTAGGGTTAGGTTTATATCACTTTTCAGTTTTCCTCTTATAATAATTGAAAGGGCGACACATATGTGAATTAGTTTAAAATGTTGTGCTTTGCGGTTCTGTTCTTTCGAAAGAAACTTGTTTCTGTGCCGTACAGTGCGATATAACACTTTTCAGTTTCCCTGTATTCCTAATTGAGCAAGCGACACACGTGTGATTCCATTTAAAAGTAGTGCCTTGCTTTACTGTTTTTGTTGGAAACTTGTTCCTGTGATGTACAGTGCGGTATATCACCTTTCAGTTCTCCTGTATTCGTAATTGAGCGAGCGACACACATGTGATTTAGTTTACAAAGTAGTGCTTTGCTTTTCTGTTCTTTCGTTCGAAAATTGTTCCTGTGCTGTACAGTGCTTTATATCACATTTCAGTTTTCCTGTTATGATAATTGAACTGGCGACACGTATGTGAATTAGTTTAGAAAGTTGTGCTTTGCCTTTCTGTTCTTTAGATGGAAACTTGTTTCTTTGCTGTTCAGTGTGATATATCACTTTTCAGTTTTCCTGAATTCCAAATTGAGCAAGCGACACGTATGTATATTAGTTTACAAAGTAGTGTTTTGCTTTTATGTTCTTTCGATGGAAACTTGTTTCTTTAGCGTACAGTTCGATATATCACTTTTCAGTTTTCCTTTTATAATAATTGAACAGGCGACACATATGTGAATTAGTTTACAAAGTTGTGCTTTGCGTTTCTGTTCTTTCGATGATAACTTCTTTCTGTGCCGTACAGTGCGATATAACACTTTTCAGTTTTCCTGTGTTCCTAATTGAGCGAGCGACACGCATGTGATTTCGTTTAAAAGTAGTGCTTTGTGTTTCTGATCTTCTGTTGGAAACTTGTTTCTGTGCTTTACATTGCGATATATCACTTTTCAGTGTTCCTCTTATAATAATTGAACGAGCGACACATATGTGAATTAGTTTAAAAAGCTGTGCTTTGCCTTTCTGTTCTTTCGATGGAAACTTGTTTCTTTGCTGTACAGTTCGATATATCACTTTTCAGTTTTCCTGTATTCCTAATTGAGCGAGCGACACACAGGTGATTCAGTTTACAAAGTAGTGCTTTGCGTTTACGTTCTTTAGTTGGAAACTTGTTCCTTGTTCCTGTCAGGAACAAGTTAGGTTTAGCGTTAGGGTTAGGGTAAGGTTAGGGTTAGTGTTAGGGTTAGGGTTAGGGTTAGGGAAGGGTTAGGGTTAGGGTTAGGGTTAGGGTTAGGGTTAGGGTTAGGATTAGGGTTAGGGTTAGGGTTAGGGTTAGGGTAAGGTTAGGGTTAGGGTTAGGGTTAGGGAAACGTTAGGGTTAGGGTTAGGGTTAGGGTTACGGTTAGGGTTAGGGAAGGGTTAGGGTTTGGTTAGGGTTAGGATTAGTGTTAGGGTTAGGGTTAGGGTTAGGGTTAGGGCGTTAGGGTTAGGGTTAGGGTTAGGCTTATATCACTTTTCAGTTTTCCTTTTATAATTTTGAACAGGCGACACATATGTGAATTAGTTTACAATGTTGTGCTTTGCGTTTCTGTTCTTTCGATGATAACTTGTTTCTGTGCCGTACAGTGCGATATAACACTTTTCAGTTTTCCTGTGTTCCTAATTGAGTGAGCGACACGCATGTGATTCCGTTTAAAAGTAGTGCTTTGCTTTGCTATTCTTTCATTGGAAACTTGTTTCTGTGCTGTACAGTGCGTTATATCACCTTTCAGTTTTCCTGTTATAATAATTGAACTGGCGACACGTATGTGAATTAGTTTACAAAGTTGTGCTCTGCGTTTCTGTTCTTTCGATAGAAATTTGTTTCTGTGCTGTACAGTGCGATATAACACATTTCAGTTTTCCTGTATTCCTAATTGAGCAAGCGACACACGTGTGATTCCGTTTAAAAGTAATGCTTTCCTTTTCTGTTTTCGTTGAAAACTTGTTCCTGTGATGTACAGTGCGGTATATCACTTTTCAGTTCTCCTGTATTCGTAATTGAGCGAGCGACACACATGTGATTTAGTTTACAAAGTAGTGCTTTGCTTTGCTGTTCTTTCGTTCGAAAATTGTTCCTGTGCTGTACAATGCGTTATATCACTTTTCAGTTTTCCTGTTATAGTAATTGAACTGGTGACACGTATGTGAATTAGTTCACAAAGTTGTGCTTTGCCTTTCTGTTCTTTCGATGGAAACTTGTTTTTTTGCTGTTCAGTGTGATATATCACTTTTCAGTTTTCCTGAATTCCAAATTGAGCAAGCGACACGTATGTATATTAGTTTACAAAGTAGTGTTTTGCTTTTCTGTTCTTTCGATGGAAACTTGTTTCTTTGCCGTACAGTTCGATATATCACTTTTCAGTTTTCCTGTATTCCTAATTGAGCGAGCGACACACATGTGATTCAGTTTACAAAGTAGTGCTTTGATTTTACGTCCTTTCGTTGGAAAGTTGTTCCTTGTTCCTGTTAGGAACAAGTTAGGTTTAGCGTTAGGGTTAGGTTAGAGTTAGGGTTAGGGTTAGGGTTAGGGTTAGGGAAGGGTTAGGGTTAGGGTTAGGGTTAGGGTTAGGGTTACGGTTAGGGTTAGGGTTAGGGTTAGGGCGTTAGGGTTAGGGTTAGGGTAAGGGAGTAAGGGTTAGGGTTAGCGTTAGGTTTATATCACTTTTCAGTTTTCCTTTTATAATAATTGAACAGGCGACACATATGTGAAGTAGTTTACAAAGTTGTGCTTTGCGTTTCTGTTCTTTAGATGATAACTTGTTTCTGTGCCGTACAGTGCGGTATATCATTTTTCAGTTCTCCTGTATTCGTAATTGTGCGAGTGACACACATGTGATTTAGTTTACAAAGTAGTGCTTTGCTTTTCTGTTCTTTCGTTCGAAAATTGTTCCTGTGCTCTACAATGCATTATATCACTTTTCAGTTTTCCTGTTATAATAATTGAACTGGTGACACGTATGTGAATTAGTTTACAAAGTTGTGCTTTGCCTTTCTGTTCTTTCGATGGAAACTTGTTTCTTTGCCGTACAGTTCGATATATCACTTTTCAGTTTTCCTGTATTCCTAATTGAGTGAGCGACACACATGTGATTCAGTTTACAAAGTAGTGCTTTGCGTTTACGTTCTTTCGTTGGAAACTTGTTCCTTGTTCCTGTCAGGAACAAGTTAGGTTTAGGGTTAGTGTTAGGGTTAGTGTTAGGGTAAGGTTAGGGCTAGGGTTAGGGTTAGGGTTAGGGTTAGGGTTAGGGAAGGGTTATGGTTAGGGTTAGGGTTAGTGTTACGGTTAGGGTGAGGGTTAGGGATAGGGTTAGGGTTAGGGCGTTAGGGTTAGGGTTAGGGAGTTAGGGTTAGGGTTAGGGTAAGGGTTAGGTTTATATCACTTTTCATTTTTCCTTTTATAATAATTGAACAGGCGACACATATGTGAATTAGTTTACAAAGTTGTGCTTTGCGTTTCTGTTCTTTCGATGATAACTTGTTTCTGTGCCTTACAGTGCGATATAACACTTTTCAGTTTTCCTGTGTTCCTAATTGAGCGAGCGACACGCATGTGATTCCGTTTAAAAGTAGTGCTTTGCTTTTCTATTCTTTCATTGGAAACTTGTTTCTGTGCTGTACAGTGCGTTATATCACTTTTCAGTTTTCCTGTTATAATAATTGAACTGGTGACACATATGTGAATTAGTTTACAAAGTTGTGCCTTTGCCTTTCTGTTCTTTCGATGGAAACCTTTTTCTTTGCTGTTCAGTGTGATATATCACTTTTCAGTTTTCCTGAATTCCAAATTGAGCAAGCGACACGTATGTATATTAGTTTACAAAGTAGTGTTTTGCTTTTCTGTTCTTTCGATGGAAACTTTTTTCTTAGCCCTACAGTTCGATATATCACTTTTCAGTTTTCATGTATTCCTAATTGAACGAGGGACACACATGTGATTCAGTTTACAAAGTAGTGCTTTGCGTTTCCGTTCTTTCGTTGGAAACTTCTTCCTTGTTCCTGTTAGGAACAAGTTAGGTTTAGCGTTAGGGTTAGGGTAAGGTTAGGGTTAGGGTTAGGGTTAGGGTTAGGGTTCGGGAAGCGTTAGGGTTAGGGTTAGGGTTAAGGTTAGGATTAGGGTTAGGGTGAGGGTTAGGGTTAGGGTGTTAGGGTTAGGGTTAGGGTTAGGGTTAGGTTTATATCACTTTTCAGTTTTCCTTTTATAATAATTGAACAGGCGACACATATGTGAATTAGTTTACAAAATTGTGCTTTGCGTTTCTGTTCTTTCGATTATAACTTGTTTCTGTGGCATACAGTGCGATATAACACTTTTCAGTTTTCCAGTGTTCTTAACTGAGCGAGCGACACGCATGTGATTTAGTTTACAAAGAAGTGCTTTGCTTTTCTGTTCTTTCGTTCAAAAATTATTCCTGTGCTGTACTGTGCGTTATATCACTTTTCAGTTTTCCTGTTATAATAATTGAACTGGCGACACGTATGTGAATTAGTTTTTAAAGTTGTGCTTTGCGGTTCTGTTCTTTCGATAGAAAGTTGTTTCTGTGCGTATAGTGCGATATAACACTTTTAAGTTTTCCTGTATTCTTAATTGAGTAAGCGACACACATGTGATTCCGTTGAAAAGTAGTGCTTTGCTCTTCTGTTTTCGTTGGAAACTTGTTCCTGTGATGTACAGTGCGGTATATCACTTTTCAGTTCTCCTGTATTCGTAATTGAGCGAGCGACACACATGTGATTTAGTTTACAAAGTAGTGCTTTGCTTTTCTGTTCTTTCGTTCTAAAATTATTCCTGTGCTGTACAGTGCGTTATATCACTTTTCAGTTTTCCTGTTATAATAATTGAACTGGCGACACGTATGTGAATTAGTTTACACAGTTGTGTTTACACAGCCTTTCTGTTCTTTCGATGGAAACTTGTTTCTTTTCTGTTCATTATGATATATCACTTTTCAGTTTTCCTGAATTCCAAATTGAGCAAGCGACACGTATGTATATTAGTTTACAAACTAGTGTTTTGCTTTTCTGTTCTTTCGATGGAAACTTGTTTCTTTGCCCTACAGTTCGATATATCACTTTTCAGTTTTCCTGTATTCCTAATTGAGCGAGCGACACACATGTGATTCAGTTTACAAAGTAGTGCTTTGCGTTTACGTTCTTTCGTTGGAAACTTCTTCCTTCTTCCTGTTAGGAACAAGTTAGGTTTAGCGTTAGGGTTAGGGTAAGGTTAGGGTTAGGGTGAGGGTTAGGGTTAGGCTTAGGGTTAGGGTTAGGGTTAGGGGCTTAGGTTTAGGGGTAGGGTTAGGGTTATATCACTTTTCAGTTTTCCTGTTATAATAATTGAACAGGCGACACATATGTGAATTAGTTTACAAAGTTTTGCTTTGTGTATCTATTCTTTCAATGGAATCTTGTTTCTGTGCCGTACAGTGCGAGATACCACTTTTCAGTTTTCCTGTATTCCTAATTGAGCGAGCGACACACAGGTGATTCCGTTTAAAAGTAGTGCTTTGCTTTTCTGTTCTTTCGTTGGAAACTTGTTCTTGTGCTGTACAGTGAGATATATCACTTTTCAATTTTCCTGTATTCCTAATGGAGCGAGCGACGCACATGTGATTTAGTTTACAAATTAGTGATTTTATTATTTGTTCTTTCATTTTAAACTTGTTCCTGTGCTGTACAATGTGATATATCACTTTTCAGTTTACCTGTTATAATAATTGAACAGGCGACACGTATGTGAATTAGTTTACAAAGTTGTACTTTGTGTTTCTGTTCTTTCGATGGAAACTTGTGCCTGTGCTGTACAGTGCGTTATATCACTTTTCAGTTTTCCTGTTATAATAATTAAACAGGCGACACGTATGTCATTTAATTTACAAAGTTGTCCTTTGCGTTTCTGTTCTTTCTTTGGAAATTTGTTTCTGTGCCATACAGTGCGAGATAACACTTTTCGGTTTCCCTGTATTCCTAATTGAGCGAGCGACATACATGTGATTTAGTTTACAAAGTAGTGCTTTGGATTTCTGTTCTTCGGTTGGAAACTTTTTTCTATGCTGTACAGTGTGATATATCACTTTTCAGTTTTCCTGTTGTAATAATTGAATGGGTGACACGTATGTGATTTAGTTTACAAAGTTGTGCTTTGTTTTTCTGTTCTTTCGATGAAAACTTGTTTCTGTGCTGTACAGTGTGATATATCACTTTTCGGTTTTCCTGTATTCCTAATTGAGCGAGTGACACACATGTGATTCAGTTTACAAAGTCGTGCTTTTCATTTACGTTCTTTCCTTGGAAACTTGATCAGGGTTAGGGTTAGGGTTAGGGTTAGGTTAGGGCTGGGTAAGGGATATGGTTAGGGTTACGGTTAGCGTTAGGGTTAGGGTTAGGGGTAAGGGTTAGGGTTAGGGTTACGGGTTAGGGTTAGGGTTAGGGTTAGGGGTTAGGGTTAGGGTTAGGGTTAGGTTTAGGGTTAGGTGTTAGGGTTAGGGGTTAGGGTTAGGGTTAGGGTTAGGGGCTTAGGGTTAGGGTTAGGGTTAGGGTTAGGGTTAGTGTTATATCACTTTTCAGCTTTCCTGTTATAATAATTGAACAGGCGACACATATGTGAATTAGTTTACAAAGTTTTGCTTTGTGTATCTATTCTTTCAATGGAATCTTGTTTCTGTGCCATACAGTGCGAGATAACACTTTTCAGTTTTCCTGTATTCCTAATTGAGCGAGCGACACACAGGTGATTCCGTTTAAAAGTAGTGCTTTGCTTTTCTGTTCTTTTGTTGGAAACTTGTTCTTGTGCTATACAGTGAGATATATCACTTTTCAGTTTTCCTGTATTCCTCATGGAGCGAGCGACGCACATGTGATTTACTTTACAAATTAATGATTTTCTTTTTTGTTCTTTCATTTGAAACTTGTTCCTGTGCTGTACAATGTGATATATCACTTTTCAGTTTTCCTGTTATAATAATTGAACAGGCGAAACGTATGTCACTTAATTTACAAAGCTGTGCTTTGCGTTTCTGTTCTTTCGAAGGAAACTTGTTTCTCTGCTGTACAGTGCGTTATATCACTTTTCAGTTTTCCTGTTATAATAATTGAACAGGCGACACGTATGTGAATTAGTTTACAAAGTTGTGCTTTGCGTTTCTGTTCTTTCGATGGAAACTTGTTCCTGTGCTGTACAGTGCGTTATATCACTTTTCAGTTTTCCTGTTATAATAATTGAACAGGCGACACGTATGTGAATTAGTTTACAAAGTTGTGCTTTGCGTTTCTGTTCTTTCGATGGAAACTTGTTCCTGTGCTGTACAGTGCGTTATATCACTTTTAAGTTTTCCTGTTATAATAATTGAACAGGCGACACGTATGTCATTTAATTTACAAAGTTGTGCTTTGCGTTTCTGTTCTTTCTTTGGAAATTTGTTTCTGTGCCATACAGTGCGAGAAAACACTTTTCGGTTTCCCTGTATTCCTAATTGAGCGATCGACATACATGTGATTTAGTTTACAAAGTAGTGCTTTGGATTTCTGTTCTTCGGTTGGAAACTTGTTTCTGTGCTGTACAGTGTGATATATCACTTTTAAGTTTTCCTGTTATAATAATTGAAAAGGCGACACGTATGTCATTTAATTTACAAAGTTGTGCTTTGCGTTTCTGTTCTTTCTTTGGAAATTTGTTTCTGTGCCATACAGTGCGAGAGAACACTTTTCAGTTTTCCTGTATTCCTAATTGAGCGAGCGACACACAGGTGATTCCGTTTAAAAGTAGTGCTTTGCTTTTCTGTTCTTTCGTTGGAAACTTGTACTTGTGCTGTACAGAAAGATATATCACTTTTCAGTTTTCCTGTTATAATAATTGAACAGGCGACACGTATGTGAATTAGTTTACAAAGTTGTGCTTTGCCTTTCTGTTCTTTCGAAGGAAACCTGTTCCTGTGCTGTACAGTGCATTATATCACTTTTCAGTTTTCCTGTTATAATAATTGAACAGGCGACACGTATGTCATTTAATTTACAAAGTTATGCTTTGCGTTTCTGTTCTTTCGATGGAAACTTGTTTCTGTGCTGTGCAGTGCGTTATATCACTTTTCAGTTTTCCTGTTATAATAATTGAACAGGCGACACGTATGTGAATTAGTTTACAAAATTGTGCTTTGCGTTTCTGTTCTTTCTTTGGAAATTTGTTTCTGTGCCATACAGTGCGAGATAACACTTTTCGGTTTCCCTGTATTCCTAATTGAGCGAGCGACATATATGTGATTTAGTTTACAAAGTAGTGCTTTGGATTTCTGTTCTTCGGTTGGAAACTTGTTTCTGTGCTGTACAGTGTGATATATCACTTTTCAGTTTTCCTGTTGTAATAATTGAACGGGCGAAACGTATGTGATTTAGTTTACAAAGGTGTGCTTTGCCTTTCTGTTCTTTCGATGGAAACTTGTTTCTGTGCCTTACAGTGCGAGATAACACTTTTCGGTTTTCCTGTATTCCTAATTGAGCGAGTGACACACATGTGATTCAGTTTACAAAGTAGTGCTTTTCATTTATGTTCTTTCCTTGGAAACTTGTTCCTGTTAGGAACAAGTTAGGGTTAAGGTTAGGGTTAGGGTTAGGTTTAGGGTTAGAGTTAGGGTTAGGTTAGGGCTGGGTAAGGGATATGGTTAGGGTTACAGTTAGGGTTAGGTTTAGGGTTAGGGGTTAGGGTTAGGGTTAGGGTTAGGGTTAGGGTTAGTGGGTTAGGGTTAGGCTTAGGGTTAGGGTTAGGTGTTAGGGTTAGCGTAAGGGTTAGGGTTAGGGGTTAGGGTTAGGGTTAGGGTTAGGGGTTAGGGTTAGGGTTAGGGTTAGCGTTAGGGTTAGGTGTAAGGGTTAGGGTTAGGGGTTAGGGTTAGGGTTAGGGTTAGAAGCTTAGGGTTAGGGTTAGGGTTAGGGTTAGTGTTATATCACTTTTCAGTTTTCCTGTTATAATAATTGAACAGGCGACACATATGTGAATTAGTTTACAAAGTTTTGCTTTGTGTATCTAGTCTTTCAATGGAATCTTGTTTCTGTGCCGTACAGTGCGAGAGAACACTTTTCAGTTTTCCTGTATTCTTAATTGAGCGAGCGACACACACATGATTCCGTTTAAAAGTAGTGCTTTGCTTTTCTGTTCTTTCGTTGGAAACTTGTTCTTGTGCTGTACAGAAAGATATATCACTTTTCAGTTTTCCTGTATTCCTAATGGAGCGAGCGACGCACATGTGATTTAGTTTACTAATTAATGATTTTCTTTTTTGTTCTTTCATTTGAAACTTGTTCCTGTGCTGTACAATGTCATATATCACTTTTCAGTTTTCCTGTTATAATAATTGAACAGGCGAAACGTATGTCATTTAATTTACAAAGTTGTGCTTTGCGTTTCTGTTCTTTCGATGGAAACTTTTTTCTGTGCTGTACAGTGCGTTATATCACTTTTCAGTTTTCCTGTTATAATAATTGAACAGGCGACACGTATGTGAATTAGTTTACAAAGTAGTGCTTTGCGTTTCTGTTCTTTCGATGGAAACTTGTTTCTGTGCTGTACAGTGCGTTATATCACATTTCAGTTTTCCTGTTATAATAATTGAACAGGCGACACGTATGTGAATTAGTTTAAAAAGTTGTGCTTTGCATTTCTGTTCTTTCGATGGAAACTTGTTTCTGTGCTGTACAGTGCGTTATATCACTTTTCAGTTTTCCTGTTATAATAATTAAACAGGCGACACGTATGTCATTTAATTTACAAAGTTGTCCGTTGCGTTTCTGTTCTTTCTTTGGAAATTTGTTTCTTTGCCATACAGTGCGAGATAACACTTTTCGGTTTCCCTGTATTCCTAATTGAGCGAGAGACATACATGTGATTTAGTTTACAAAGTAGTGCTTTGGATTTCTGTTCTTCGGTTGGAAACTTGTTTCTGTGCTGTACAGTGTGATATATCACTTTTCAGTTTTCCTGTTGTAATAATTGAACGGGTGACACGTATGTGATTTAGTTTACAAAGTTGTGCTTTGCTTTTCTGTTCTTTCGATGAAAACTTGTTTCTGTGCTGTACAGTGTGATATATCACTTTTCGGTTTTCCTGTATTCCTAATTGAGCGAGTGACACACATGTGATTCAGTTTACAAAGTAGTGCTTTTCATTTACGTTCTTTCCTTGAAAACTTGTTCCTGTTAGGAACAATTTAGGTTTAGGGTTAGGGTTAGGGTTAGGGTTAGGTTAGGGCTGGGTAAGGGATATGGTTAGGGTTACGGTTAGCGTTAGGGTTAGGGTTAGGGTTTAGGGTTAGGGTTAGGGTTAGGGTTAGGGGTTAGGTTTAGGGTTAGGGTTAGGGTTAGGGTTAGGGGTTAGGGTTAGGGTTAGGGTTAGGTGTTAGTGTTAGGGTTAGGGGTTAGGGTTAGGGTTAGAGTTAGGGGCTTAGGGTTAGTGTTAGGTTTAGGGGTAGTGTTATATCACTTTTCAGTTTTTCCTGTTATAATAATTGAACAGGCGACACATATGTGAATTAGTTTACAAAGTTTTGCTTTGTGTATCTATTCTTTCAATGGAATCTTGTTCCTGTGCCGTACAGTGCGAGATAACACTTTTCAGTTTTCCTGTATTCCTAATTGAGCGAGCGACACACAGGTGATTCCGTTTAAATGTAGTGCTTTGCTTTTCTGTTCTTTCGTTGGAAACTTGTTCTTGTGCTGTACAGTGAGATATATCACTTTTCAGTTTTCCTGTATTCCTAATGGAGCGAGCGACGCACATGTGATTTAGTTTACAAATTAATGATTTTCTTTTTTGTTCTTTCATTTGAAACTTGTTCCTGTGCTGTACAATGTCATATATCACTTTTCAGTTTTCGTGTTATAATAATTGAACAGGCGAAACGTATGTCATTTAATTTACAAAGTTGTGCTTTGCGTTTCTGTTCTTTCGATGGAAACTTGTTTCTGTGCTGTACAGTGCGTTATATCACTTTTCAGTTTTCCTGTTATAATAATTGAACAGGCGACACGTATGTGAATTAGTTTACAAAGTTGTGCTTTGCGTTTCTGTTCTTTCAATGGAAACTTGTTCCTGTGCTGTACAGTGCGTTATATCACTTTTCAGTTTTCCTGTTATAGTAATTGAACAGGCGACACGTATGTGAATTAGTTTACAAAATTGTGCTTTGCGTTTCTGTTCTTTCTTTGGAAATTTGTTTCTGTGCCATACAGTGCGAGATAACACTTTTCGGTTTCCCTGTATTCCTAATTGAGCGAGCGACATACATGTGATTTAGTTTACAAAGTAGTGCTTTGGATTTCTGTTCTTCGGTTGGAAAATTGTTTCTGTGCTGTACAGTGTGATATATCACTTTTCAGTTTTCCTGTTGTAATAATTGAACGGGAGACACGTATGTGATTTAGTTTACAAAGCTGTGCTTTGCGTTTCTGTTCTTTCGATGGAAACTTGTTTCTGTGCTGTACAGTGCGTTATATCACATTTCACTTTTCCTGTTATAATAATTGAACAGGCGACACGTATGTGAATTAGTTTAAAAAGTTGTGCTTTGCGTTTCTGTTCTTTCGATGGAAACTTGTTCCTGTGCAGTACAGTGCGTTATATCACTTTTCAGTTTTCCTGTTATAATAATTAAACAGGCGACACGTATGTGAATTAGTTTACAAAGTTGTGCTTTGCGTTTCTGTTCTTTCGATGGAAACTTGTTCCCGTGCTGTACAGTGCGTTATATCACTTTTCAGTTTTCCTGTTATAATAATTGAACAGGCGACACGTATGTCATTTAATTTACAAAGTTGTGCTTTGCGTTTCTGTTCTTTCGATGGAAACTTGTTTCTGTGCCGTACAGTGCAAGATAACACTTTTCGGTTTTCCTGTATTCCTAATTGAGCGAGTGACACACATGTGATTCAGTTTACAAAGCAGTGCTTTTCATTTATGTTCTTTCCTGGTTAGGAACAAGTTAGGGTTAAGGTTAGGGTTAGGTTTAGGGTTAGGGTTAGGGTTAGGGTTAGGTTAGGGCTGGGTAAGGGATATGGTTAGAGTTACGGTGAGCGTTAGGGTTAGGGTTAGGGGTTAGGGTTAGGGTTAGGGTTAGGGTTAGGGGTTAGGGTTAGGGTTAGGGTTAGGGTTAGGGTTAGGTGTTAGGGTTAGGGTTAGGGGTTAGGGTTAGGGTTAGGGTTAGGGGCTTAGGGTTAGGGTTAGGGTTAGGGTTAGGGTTAGTGTTATATCACTTTTCAGTTTTCCTGTTATAATAATTGAACAGGCGACACATATGTGAATTAGTTTACAAAGTTTTGCTTTGTGTATCTATTCTTTCAATGGAATCTTGTTTCTGTGCCGTACAGTGCGAGAGAACACTTTTCAGTTTTCCTGTATTCCTAATTGAGCGAGCGACACACAGGTCATTCTGTTTAAATGTAGTGCTTTGCTTTTCTATTCTTTCGTTGGAAACTTGTTCTTGTGCTGTACAGTGAGATATATCACTTTTCAGTTTTCCTGTATTCCTAATGGAGCGAGCGACGCACATGTGATTTAGTTCAGAAATTAATGATTTTCTTTTTTGTTCTTTCATTTGAAACTTGTTCCTGTCCTGTACAATGTCATATATCACTTTTCAGTTTTCCTGTTATAGTAATTGAACAGGCGAAACGTATGTCATTTAATTTACAAAGTTGTGCTTTGCGTTTCTGTTCTTTCGATGGAAACTTGTTTCTGTGCTGTACAGTGCGTTATATCACTTTTCAGTTTTCCTGTTATAATAATTGAACAGGCGACACGTATGTGAATTAGTTTACAAAGTTGTGCTTTGCGTTTCTGTTCTTTCGATGGAAACTTGTTCCTGTGCTGTACAGTGCGTTATATCACTTTTCAGTTTTCCTGTTATAATAATTGAACAGGCGACACGTATGTGAATTAGTTTACAAAGTTGTGCTTTGCATTTCTGTTCTTTCGATGGAAACTTGTTCCTGTGCTGTACAGTGCGTTATATCACTTTTCAGTTTTCCTGTTATAATAATTGAACAGGCGACACGTATGTGAATTAGTTTACAAAGTTGTGCTTTGCCTTTCTGTTCTTTCGAAGGAAACCTGTTCCTGTGCTGTACAGTGCGTTATATCACTTTTCAGTTTTCCTGTTATAATAATTGAACAGGCGAAACGTATGTCATTTAGTTTACAAAGTTGTGCTTTGCGTTTCTGTTCTTTCGATGGAAACTTGTTCCTGTGCTGTACAGTGCGTTATATCACTTTTAAGTTTTCCTGTTATAATAATTGAACAGGCGACATGTATGTCATTTGATTTACAAAGTTGTGCTTTGCGTTTCTGTTCTTTCTTTGGAAATTTGTTTCTGTGCCATACAGTGCGAGATAACACTTTTCGGTTTCCCTGTATTCCTAATTGAGCGATCGACATACATGTGATTTAGTTTACAAAGTAGTGCTTTGGATTTCTGTTCTTCGGTTGGAAACTTGTTTCTGTGCTGTACAGTGTGATATATCACTTTTCAGTTTTCCTGTTGTAATAATTGAACGGGCGACACGTATGTGATTTAGTTTACAAAGTTGTGCTTTGCGTTTCTGTTCTTTCGATGGAAACTTGTTTCTGTGCCGTACAGTGCGAGATAACACTTTTCGGTTTTCCTGTATTCCTAATTGAGCGAGTGACACACATATGATTCAGTTTACAAAGCAGTGCTTTTCATTTATGTTCTTTCCTTGGAAACTTGTTCCTGTTAGGAACAAGTTAGGGTTAAGGTTAGGGTTAGGGTTAGGGTTAGGGTTAGGGTTAGGGTTAGGGGTAGGGTTAGGTTAGGGCTGGGTAAGGGATATGGTTAGGGTTACGGTTAGGGTTAGGGTTAGGGTTAGGGGTTAGGGGTTAGGGTTAGGGTTAGGGTTAGGGGTTAGGGTTAGGGATAGGGTTAGGGTTATATCACTTTTCAGTTTTCCTGTTATAATAATTTAACAGGCCACACATATGTGAATTAGTTTACAAAGTTGTGCTTTGCTTTTCTGTTCTTCGTTGGAAACTTGTTCTTGTGCTGTACAGTGAAATATATCACTTTTCAGTTTTCCTGTATTCCTAATGGAGCGAGTGACGCACATGTGATTTAGTTTACAAATTAGTGATTTTATTATTTGTTCTTTCATTTGAAACTTGTTCCTGTGCTGTACAATGTGATATATCACTTTTCAGTTTTCCTGTTTTAATAATTGAACAGGCGACACGTATGTGAATTAGTTTACAAAGTAGTGCTTTGCCTTTCTGTTCTTTCGATGGAAACTTGTTTCTGTGCTGTACAGTGCGTTATATCACATTTCACTTTTCCTGTTATAATAATTGAACAGGCGACACGTATGTGAATTAGTTTAAAAAGTTGTGCTTTGCGTTTCTGTTCTTTCGATGGAAACTTGTTCCTGTGAAGTACAGTGCGTTATATCACTTTTCAGTTTTCCTGTTATAATAATTAAACAGGCGACACGTATGTGAATTAGTTTACAAAGTTGTGCTTTGCGTTTCTGTTCTTTCGATGGAAACTTGTTCCCGTACTGTACAGTGCGTTATATCACTTTTCAGTTTTCCTGTTATAATAATTGAACAGGCGACACGTATGTCATTTAATTTACAAAGTTGTGCTTTGCGTTTCTGTTCTTTCGATGGAAACTTGTTTCTGTGCTGTACAGTGCAAGATAACACTTTTCGGTTTTCCTGTATTCCTAATTGAGCGAGTGACACACATGTGATTCAGTTTACAAAGCAGTGCTTTTCATTTATGTTCTTTCCTGGTTAGGAACAAGTTAGGGTTAAGGTTAGGGTTAGGTTTAGGGTTAGGGTTAGGGTTAGGGTTAGGTTAGGGCTGGGTAAGGGATATGGTTAGAGTTACAGTGAGCGTTAGGGTTAGGGTTAGGGGTTAGGGTTAGGGTTAGGGTTAGGGTTAGGGGTTAGGGTTAGGGTTAGGGTTAGGGTTAGGTGTTAGGGTTAGGGTTAGGGGTTAGGGTTAGGGTTAGGGTTAGGGGCTTAGGGTTAGGGTTAGGGTTAGGGTTAGGGTTAGTGTTATATCACTTTTCAGTTTTCCTGTTATAATAATTGAACAGGCGACACATATGTGAATTAGTTTACAAAGTTTTGCTTTGTGTATCTATTCTTTCAATGGAATCTTGTTTCTGTGCCGTACAGTGCGAGAGAACACTTTTCAGTTTTCCTGTATTCCTAATTGAGCGAGCGACACACAGGTCATTCTGTTTAAATGTAGTGCTTTGCTTTTCTGTTCTTTCGTTGGAAACTTGTTCTTGTGCTGTACAGTGAGATATATCACTTTTCAGTTTTCCTGTATTCCTAATGGAGCGAGCGACGCACATGTGATTTAGTTCACAAATTAATGATTTTCTTTTTTGTTCTTTCATTTGAAACTTGTTCCTGTCCTGTTCAATGTCATATATCACTTTTCAGTTTTCCTGTTATAGTAATTGAACAGGCGAAACGTATGTCATTTAATTTACAAAGTTGTGCTTTGCGTTTCTGTTCTTTCGATGGAAACTTGTTTCTGTGCTGTACAGTGCGTTATATCACTTTTCAGTTTTCCTGTTATAATAATTGAACAGGCGACACGTATGTGAATTAGTTTACAAAGTTGTGCTTTGTGTTTCTGTTCTTTCGATGGAAACTTGTTCCTGTGCTGTACAGTGCGTTATATCACTTTTCAGTTTTCCTGTTATAATAATTGAACAGGCGACACGTATGTGAATTAGTTTACAAAGTTGTGCTTTGCATTTCTGTTCTTTCGATGGAAACTTGTTCCTGTGCTGTACAGTGCGTTATATCACTTTTCAGTTTTCCTGTTATAATAATTGAACAGGCGACACGTATGTGAATTAGTTTACAAAGTTGTGCTTTGGATTTCTGTTTTTCGGTTGGAAATTTGTTTCTGTGCCGTACAGTGCGAGATAACACTTTTCGGTTTTCCTGTTGTAATAATTGAACGGGTGACACGTATGTGATTTAGTTTACAAAGTTGTGCTTTGGATTTCTGTTCTTCGGTTGGAAACTTGTTTCTGTGCTGTACAGTGTGATATATCACTTTTCAGTTTTCCTGTTGTAATAATTGAACGGGTGAAACGTATGTGATTTAGTTTACAAAGTTGTGCTTTGCTTTTCTGTTCTTTCGATGAAAACTTGTTTCTGTGCTGTACAGTGTGATATATCACTTTTCGGTTTTCCTGTATTCCTAATTGAGCGAGTGACACACATGTGATTCAGTTTACAAAGTCGTGCATTTCATTTACTTTCTTTCCTTGGAAACTTGTTCCTGTTAGGAACAAGTTAGGTTTAGGGTTAGGGTTAGGGTTAGGGTTAGGTTAGGGCTGGTAAGGGATATGGTTAGGGTTCCGGTTAGCGTTAGGGTTAGGGTTAGGGGTTAGGGTTAGGGTTAGGGTTATGGTTAGGGGTTAGGTTTAGGGTTAGGGTTAGGGTTAGGGTTAGGGTTAGGGGTTAGGGTTAGGGTTAGGGTTAGGGTTAGGGTTAGGGTTAGTGGGTTAGGGTTAGGGTTAGGGTTAGGGTTAGGGTTAGGTGTTAGGGTTAGCGTTAGGGTTAGGGTTAGGGCTTAGGGTTAGCGTTAGGGTTAGGTGTTAGGGTTAGGGTTAGGGGTTAGGGTTAGGGTTAGGGTTAGGGGCTTAGGGTTAGTGTTAGGTTTAGGGTTAGTGTTATATCACTTTTCAGTTTTCCTGTTATAATAATTGAACAGGCGACACATATGTGAATTAGTTTACAAAGTTTTGCTTTGTGTATCTATTCTTTCAATGGAATCTTGTTTCTGTGCCGTACAGTGAGAGATAACACTTTTCAGTTTTCCAGTATTCCTAATTGAGCGAGCGACACACAGGTGATTCCGTTTGAATGTAGTGCTTTGCTTTTCTGTTCTTTCGTTGGAAACTTGTTCTTGTGCTGTACAGTGAGATATATCACTTTTCAGTTTTCCTGTATTCCTAATGGAGCGAGTGACGCACATGTGATTTAGTTTACAAATTAATGATTTTCTTTTTTGTTCTTTCATTTGAAACTTGTTCCTGTGCTGTACAATGTCATATATCACTTTTCAGTTTTCCTGTTATAATAATTGAACAGGCGAAACGTATGTCATTTAATTTACAAAGTTGTGCTTTGCGTTTCTGTTCTTTCGATGGAAACTTGTTCCTGTGCTGTACAGTGCGTTATATCACTTTTAAGTTTTCCTGTTATAATAATTGAACAGGCGAAACGTATGTCATTTAGTTTACAAAGTTGTGCTTTGCGTTTCTGTTCTTTCGATGGAAACTTGTTCCTGTGCTGTACAGTGCGTTATATCACTTTTAAGTTTTCCTGTTATAATAATTGAACAGGCGACACGTATGTGAATTAGTTTACAAAGTAGTGCTTTGCGTTTCTGTTCTTTCGATGGAAACTTGTTTCTGTGCTGTACAGTGCGTTATATCACATTTCACTTTTCCTGTTATAATAATTGAACAGGCGACACGTATGTGAATTAGTTTAAAAAGTTGTGCTTTGCGTTTCTGTTCTTTCGAAGGAAACTTGTTCCTGTGAAGTACAGTGCGTTATATCACTTTTCAGTTTTCCTGTTATAATAATTAAACAGGCGACACGTATGTGAATTAGTTTACAAAGTTGTGCTTTGCGTTTCTGTTCTTTCGATGGAAACTTGTTCCCGTGCTGTACAGTGCGTTATATCACTTTTCAGTTTTCCTGTTATAATAATTGAACAGGCGACACGTATGTCATTTAATTTACAAAGTTGTGCTTTGCGTTTCTGTTCTTTCGATGGAAACTTGTTTCTGTGCTGTACAGTGCAAGATAACACTTTTCGGTTTTCCTGTATTCCTAATTGAGCGAGTGACACACATGTGATTCAGTTTACAAAGCAGTGCTTTTCATTTATGTTCTTTCCTGGTTAGGAACAAGTTAGGGTTAAGGTTAGGGTTAGGTTTAGGGTTAGGGTTAGGGTTAGGGTTAGGTTAGGGCTGGGTAAGGGATATGGTTAGAGTTACAGTGAGCGTTAGGGTTAGGGTTAGGGGTTAGGGTTAGGGTTAGGGTTAGGGTTAGGGGTTAGGGTTAGGGTTAGGGTTAGGGTTAGGTGTTAGGGTTAGGGTTAGGGGTTAGGGTTAGGGTTAGGGTTAGGGGCTTAGGGTTAGGGTTAGGGTTAGGGTTAGGGTTAGTGTTATATCACTTTTCAGTTTTCCTGTTATAATAATTGAACAGGCAACACATATGTGAATTAGTTTACAAAGTTTTGCTTTGTGTATCTATTCTTTCAATGGAATCTTGTTTCTGTGCCGTACAGTGCGAGAGAACACTTTTCAGTTTTCCTGTATTCCTAATTGAGCGAGCGACACACAGGTCATTCTGTTTAAATGTAGTGCTTTGCTTTTCTGTTCTTTCGTTGGAAACTTGTTCTTGTGCTGTACAGTGAGATATATCACTTTTCAGTTTTCCTGTATTCCTAATGGAGCGAGCGACGCACATGTGATTTAGTTCACAAATTAATGATTTTCTTTTTTGTTCTTTCATTTGAAACTTGTTCCTGTCCTGTTCAATGTCATATATCACTTTTCAGTTTTCCTGTTATAGTAATTGAACAGGCGAAACGTATGTCATTTAATTTACAAAGTTGTGCTTTGCGTTTCTGTTCTTTCGATGGAAACTTGTTTCTGTGCTGTACAGTGCGTTATATCACTTTTCAGTTTTCCTGTTATGATAATTGAACAGGCGACACGTATGTGAATTAGTTTACAAAGTTGTGCTTTGCGTTTCTGTTCTTTCGATGGAAACTTGTTCCTGTGCTGTACAGTGCGTTATATCACTTTTCAGTTTTCCTGTTATAATAATTGAACAGGCGACACGTATGTGAATTAGTTTACAAAGTTGTGCTTTGCATTTCTGTTCTTTCGATGGAAACTTGTTCCTGTGCTGTACAGTGCGTTATATCACTTTTCAGTTTTCCTGTTATAATAATTGAACAGGCGACACGTATGTGAATTAGTTTACAAAGTTGTGCTTTGGATTTCTGTTTTTCGGTTGGAAACTTGTTTCTGTGCTGTACAGTGTGATATATCACTTTTCAGTTTTCCTGTTGTAATAATTGAACGGGTGACACGTATGTGATTTAGTTTACAAAGTTGTGCTTTGCTTTTCTGTTCTTTCGATGGAAACTTGTTTCTGTGCTTTACAGTGTGATATATCACTTTTCGCTTTTCCTGTATTCCTAATTGAGCGAGTGACACACATGTGATTCAGTTTACAAAGTCGTGCTTTTCATTTACGTTCTTTCCTTGGAAACTTGTTCCTGTTAGGAACAAGTTAGGTTTAGGGTTAGGGTTAGGGTTAGGGTTAGGTTAGGGCTGGGTAAGGGATATGGTTAGGCTTACCGTTAGCGTTAGGGTTAGGGTTAGGGGTTAGGGTTGGGGTTAGGGGTTAGGGTTAGGGTTAGGGTTAGGTGTTAGGGTTAGGGTTAGGGGTTAGGGTTAGGGTTAGGGTTAGGGGCTTAGGGTTAGGGTTAGGTTTAGGGTTAGTGTTATATCACTTTTCAGTTTTTCTGTTATAATAATTGAACAGGCGACACATATGTGAATTAGTTTACAAAGTTTTGCTTTGTGTATCTATTCTTTCAATGGAATCTTGTTTCTGTGCCATACAGTGCGAGATAACACTTTTCAGCTTTCCTGTATTCCTAATTGAGCGAGCGACACACAGGTGATTCCGTTTAAATGTAGTGCTTTGCTTTTCTGTTCTTTCGTTGGAAACTTGTTCTTGTGCTGTACAGTGAGATATATCACTTTTCAGTTTTCCTGTATTCCTAAAGGAGCGAGCGACGCACATGTGATTTAGTTTACAAATTAGTGATTTTATTATTTGTTCTTTCATTTGAAACTTGTTCCTGTGCTGTACAATGTGATATATCACTTTTCAGTTTTCCTGTTATAATAATTGAACAGGCGACACGTATGTGAATTAGTTTACAAAGTTGTACTTTGCGTTTCTGTTCTTTCGATGGAAACTTGTTCCTGTGCTGTACAGTGCGTTATATCACTTTTCAGTTTTCCTGTTATAATAATTAAACAGGCGACACGTATGTGATTTAATTTACAAAGTTGTGCTTTGCGTTTCTGTTCTTTCTTTGGAAATTTGTTTCTGTGCCATACAGTGCGAGATAACACTTTTCGGTTTCCCTGTATTCCTAATTGAGCGAGCGACATACATGTGATTTAGTTTACAAAGTAGTGCTTTGGATTTCTGTTCTTCGGTTGGAAACTTGTTTCTGTGCTGTACAGTGTGATATATCACTTTTCAGTTTTCCTGTTGTAATAATTGAACGGGTGAAACGTATGTGATTTAGTTTACAAAGTTGTGCTTTGCTTTTCTGTTCTTTCGATGAAAACTTGTTTCTGTGCTGTACAGTGTGATATATCACTTTTCGGTTTTCCTGTATTCCTAATTGAGCGAGTGACACACATGTGATTCAGTTTACAAAGTCGTGCATTTCATTTACTTTCTTTCCTTGGAAACTTGTTCCTGTTAAGAACAAGTTAGGTTTAGGGTTAGGGTTAGGGTTAGGGTTAGGTTAGGGCTGGTAAGGGATATGGTTAGGGTTCCGGTTAGCGTTAGGGTTAGGGTTAGGGGTTAGGGTTAGGGTTAGGGTTATGGTTAGGGGTTAGGTTTACGGTTAGGGTTAGGGTTAGAGTTAGGGGTTAGGGTTAGGGTTAGGGTTAGGGTTAGGGTTAGGGTTAGGGTTAGTGGGTTAGGGTTAGGGTTAGGGTTAGGGTTAGGGTTAGGGTTAGGTGTTAGGGTTAGCGTTAGGGTTAGGGTTAGGGGTTAGGGTTAGCGTTAGGGTTAGGTGTTAGGGTTACGGTTAGGGGTTAGGGTTAGGGTTAGGGTTAGGATTAGGGGTTAGGGTTAGGGTTAGGGTTAGGGTTATATCACTTTTCAGTTTTCCTGTTATAATAATTGAACAGGCCACACATATGTGAATTAGTTTACAAAGTTGTGCTTTGCTTTTCTGTTCTTCGTTGGAAACTTGTTCTTGTGCTGTACAGTGAGATATATCACTTTTCAGTTTTCCTGTATTCCTAATGGAGCGAGCAACACACATGTGATTTAGTTTACAAATTAATGATTTTCTTTTTTGTTCTTTCATTTGAAACTTGTTCCTGTGCTGTACAATGTCATATATCACTTTTCAGTTTTCCTGTTATAATAATTGAACAGGCGAAACGTATGTCATTTAATTTACAAAGTTGTGCTTTGCGTTTCTGTTCTTTCGATGGAAACTTGTTTCTGTGCTGTACAGTGCGTTATATCACTTTTCAGTTTTCCTGTTATAATAATTGAACAGGCGACACGTATGTGAATTAGTTTACAAAGTTGTGCTTTGCGTTTCTGTTCTTTCTTTGGAAATTTGTTTCTGTGCCATACAGTGCGAGATAACACTTTTCGGTTTCCCTGTATTCCTAATTGAGCGAGCGACATACATGTGATTTAGTTTACAAAGTAGTGCTTTGGATTTCTGTTCTTCGGTTGGAAACTTGTTTCTGTGCTGTACAGTGTGATATATCACTTTTCAGTTTTCCTGTTTTAATATTGAACGGGCGACACGTATGTGATTTAGTTTACAAAGTTGTGCTTTGCGTTTCTGTTCTTTCGATGGAAACTTGTTTCTGTGCCGTACAGTGCGAGATAACACTTTTCGGTTTTCCTGTATTCCTAATTGAGCGAGTGACACACATGTGATTCAGTTTACAAAGCAGTGCTTTTCATTTATGTTCTTTCCTTGGAAACTTGTTCCTGTTAGGAAAAAGTTAGGGTTAAGGTTAGGGTTAGGGTTAGGGTTAGGGTTAGGGTTAGGGTTAGGGGTAGGGTTAGGTTAGGGCTGGGTAAGGGATATGGTTAGGGTTATGGTTAGGGTTAGGGTTAGGGGTTAGGGTTAGGGTTAGGGTTAGGGTTAGGGGTTAGGGTTAGGGTTAGGGTTAGGGTTATATCACTTTTCAGTTTTCCTGCTATAATAATTGAACAGGCCACACATATGTGAATTAGTTTACAAAGTTGTGCTTTGCTTTTGTGTTCTTCGTTGGAAACTTGTTCTTGTGCTGTACAGTGAGATATATCACTTTTCAGTTTTCCTGTATTCCTAATGGAGCGAGCGACGCACATGTGATTTAGTTTACAAATTAGTGATTTTATTATTTGTTCTTTCATTTTAAACTTGTTCCTGTGCTGTACAATATGATATATCACTTTTCAGTTTTCCTGTTATAATAATTGAACAGGCGACACGTATGTGAATTAGTTTACAAAGTTGTACTTTGCGTTTCTGTTCTTTCGATGGAAACTTGTGCCTGTGCTGTACAGTGCGTTATATCACTTTTCAGTTTTCCTGTTATAATAATTAAACAGGCGACACGTATGTCATTTAATTTACAAAGTTGTCCTTTGCGTTTCTGTTCTTTCTTTGGAAATTTGTTTCTGTGCCATACAGTGCGAGATAACACTTTTCGGTTTCCCTGTATTCCTAATTGAGCGAGCGACATACATGTGATTTAGTTTACAAAGTAGTGCTTTGGATTTCTGTTCTTCGGTTGGAAACTTGTTTCTCTGCTGTACAGTGTGATATATCACTTTTCAGTTTTCCTGTTGTAATAATTGAACGGGTGACACGTATGTGATTTAGTTTACAAAGTTGTGCTTTGCTTTTCTGTTCTTTCGATGAAAACTTGTTTCTGTGCTGTACAGTGTGATATATCACTTTTCGGTTTTCCTGTATATCTAATTGAGCGAGTGACACACATGTGATTCAGTTTACAAAGTCGTGCTTTTCATTTACGTTCTTTCCTTGGAAACTTGTTCCTGTTAGGAACAAGTTAGGTTTAGGGTTAGGGTTAGGGTTAGGGTTAGGTTAGGGCTGGTTAAGGGATATGGTTAGGGTTACGGTTAGCGTTAGGGTTAGGGTTAGGGGTTAGGTTTAGGGTTAGGGTTAGGGTTAGGGTTAGGGGTTAGGGTTAGTGTTAGGGTTAGGTGTTAGGGTTAGGGTTAGGGGTTAGGGTCAGGGTTAGGGTTAGGGGCTTAGGGTTAGTGTTAGGTTTAGGGTTAGTGTTATATCACTTTTCAGTTTTCCTGTTATAATAATTGAACAGGCGACACATATGTGAATTAGTTTACAAAGTTTTGCTTTGTGTATCTATTCTTTCAATGGAATCTTGTTTCTGTGCCGTACAGTGCGAGATAACACTTTTCAGTTTTCCTGTATTCCTAATTGAGCGAGCGACACACAGGTGATTCCGTTTAAATGTAGTGCTTTGCTTTTCTGTTCTTTCGTTGGAAACTTGTTCTTGTGCTGTACAGTGAGATATATCACTTTTCAGTTTTCCTGTATTCCTAATGGAGCGAGCGACGCACATGTGATTTAGTTTACAAATTAATGATTTTCTTTTTTGTTCTTTCATTTGAAACTTGTTCCTGTGCTGTACAATGTCATATATCACTTTTCAGTTTTCCTGTTATAATAATTGAACAGGCGAAACGTATGTCATTTAATTTACAAAGTTGTGCTTTGCGTTTCTGTTCTTTCGATGGAAACTTGTTTCTGTGCTGTACAGTGCGTTATATCACTTTTCAGTTTTCCTGTTATAATAATTGAACAGGCGACACGTATGTGAATTAGTTTACAAAGTTGTGCTTTGCGTTTCTGTTCTTTCGATGGAAACTTGTTCCTGTGCTGTACAGTGCGTTATATCACTTTTAAGTTTTCCTGTTATAATAATTGAACAGGCGACACGTATGTCATTTAATTTACAAAGTTGTGCTTTGCGTTTCTGTTCTTTCTTTGGAAATTTGTTTCTGTGCCATACAGTGCGAGATAACACTTTTCGGTTTCCCTGTATTCCTAATTAAGCGAGCGACATACATGTGATTTAGTTTACAAAGTAGTGCTTTCGATTTCTGTTCTTCGGTTGGAAACTTGTTTCTGTGCTGTACAGTGTGATATATCACTTTTCAGTTTTCCTGTTTTAATATTGAACGGGCGACACGTATGTGATTTAGTTTACAAAGTTGTGCTTTGCGTTTCTGTTCTTTCGATGGAAACTTGTTTCTGTGCCGTACAGTGCGAGATAACACTTTTCGGTTTTCCTGTATTCCTAATTGAGCGAGTGACACACATGTGATTCAGTTTACAAAGCAGTGCTTTTCATTTATGTTCTTTCCTTGGAAACTTGTTCCTGTTAGGAACAAGTTAGGGTTAAGGTTAGGGTTAGGGTTAGGGTTAGGGTTAGGGTTAGGGGTAGGGTTAGGTTAGGGCTGAGTAAGGGATATGGTTAGGGTTATGGTTAGGGTTAGGGTTAGGGTTAGGGGTTAGGGGTTAGGGTTAGGGTTGGGGTTAGGATTAGGGGTTAGGGTTAGGGTTAGGGTTAGGGTTATATCACTTTTCAGTTTTCCTGTTATAATAATTGAACAGGCCACACATATGTGAATTAGTTTACAAAGTTGTGCTTTGCTTTTCTGTTCTTCGTTGGAAACTTGTTCTTGTGCTGTACAGTGAGATATATCACTTTTCAGTTTTCCTGTATTCCTAATGGAGCGAGCGACGCACATGTGATTTAGTTTACAAATTAGTGATTTTATTATTTGTTCTTTCATTTGAAACTTGTTCCTGTGCTGTACAATGTGATATATCACTTTTCAGTTTTCCTGTTATAATAATTGAACAGGCGACACGTATGTGAATTAGTTTACAAAGTTGTACTTTGCGTTTCTGTTCTTTCGATGGAAACTTGTGCCTGTGCTGTACAGTGCGTTATATCACTTTTCAGTTTTCCTGTTATAATAATTAAACAGGCGACACGTATGTCATTTAATTTACAAAGTTGTCCTTTGCGTTTCTGTTCTTTCTTTGGAAATTTGTTTCTGTGCCATACAGTGCGAGATAACACTTTTCGGTTTCCCTGTATTCCTAATTGAGCGAGCGACATACATGTGATTTAGTTTACAAAGTAGTGCTTTGGATTTCTGTTCTTCGGTTGGAAACTTGTTTCTGTGCTGTACAGTGTGATATATCACTTTTCAGTTTTCCTGTTGTAATAATTGAACGGGCGACACGTATGTGATTTAGTTTACAAAGTTGGGCTTTGCGTTTCTGTTCTTTCGATGGAAACTTGTTTCTGTGCCGTACAGTACGAGATAACACTTTTCGGTTTTCCTGTATTCCTAATTGAGCGAGTGACACACATGTGATTCAGTTTACAAAGCAGTGCTTTTCATTTATGTTCTTTCCTTGGAAACTTGTTCCTGTTAGGAACAAGTTAGGGTTAACGTTAGGGGTTAGGGTTAGGGTTAGGGTTAGGGTTAGGGGCCTAGGGTTAGTGTTAGGTTTAGGGTTAGTGTTATATCACTTTTCAGTTTTCCTGTTATAATAATTGAACAGGCGACACATATGTGAATTAGTTTACAAAGTTTTGCTTTGTGTATCTATTCTTTCAATGGAATCTTGTTTCTGTGCCGTACAGTGCGAGATAACACTTTTCAGTTTTCCTGTATTCCTAATTGAGCGAGCGACACACAGGTGATTCCGTTTAAATGTAGTGCTTTGCTTTTCTGTTCTTTCGTTGGAAACTTGTTCTTGTGCTGTACAGTGAGATATATCACTTTTCAGTTTTCCTGTATTCCTAATGGAGCGAGCGACGCACATGTGATTTAGTTTACAAATTAATGATTTTCTTTTTTGTTCTTTCATTTGAAACTTGTTCCTGTGCTGTACAATGTCATATATCACTTTTCAGTTTTCCTGTTATAATAATTGAACAGGCGAAACGTATGTCATTTAATTTACAAAGTTGTGCTTTGCGTTTCTGTTCTTTCGATGGAAACTTGTTTCTGTGCTGTACAGTGCGTTATATCACTTTTCAGTTTTCCTGTTATAATAATTGAACAGGCGACACTTATGTGAATTAGTTTACAAAGTTGTGCTTTGCGTTTCTGTTCTTTCGATGGAAACTTGTGCCTGTGCTGTACAGTGCGTTATATCACTTTTCAGTTTTCCTGTTATAATAATTAAACAGGCGACACATATGTCATTTAATTTACAAAGTTGTCCTTTGCGTTTCTGTTCTTTCTTTGGAAATTTGTTTCTGTGCCATACAGTGCGAGATAACACTTTTCGGTTTCCCTGTATTCCTAATTGAGCGAGCGACATACATGTGATTTAGTTTACAAAGTAGTGCTTTGGATTTCTGTTCTTCGGTTGGAAACTTGTTTCTGTGCTGTACAGTGTGATATATCACTTTTCAGTTTTCCTGTTGTAATAATTGAACGGGTGACACGTTTGTGATTTAGTTTACAAAGTTGTGCTTTGCTTTTCTGTTCTTTCGATGAAAACTTGTTTCTGTGCTGTACAGTGTGATATATCACTTTTCGGTTTTCCTATATTCCTAATTGAGCGAGTGACACACATGTGATTCAGTTTACAAAGTCGTGCTTTTCATTTACGTTCTTTCCTTGGAAACTTGTTCCTGTTAGGAACAAGTTAGGTTTAGGGTTAGGGTTAGGGTTAGTGTTAGGTTAGGGCTGGGTAAGGGATATGGTTAGGGTTACGGTTAGCGTTAGGGTTAGGATTAGGGGTTAGGGTTAGGTTTAGGGTTAGGGTTAGGGTTAGGGGTTAGGGGTTAGGGTTAGGGTTAGGGTTAGGGTTAGGGTTAGGGTTAGGTGTTTGGGTTAGGGTTAGGGGTTAGGGTTAGGGTTAGGGTTAGGGGCTTAGGGTTAGTGTTAGGTTTAGGGTTAGTGTTATATCACTTTTCAGTTTTCCTGTTATAATAATTGAACAGGCGACACATATGTGAATTAGTTTACAAAGTTTTGCTTTGTGTATCTATTCTTTCAATGGAATCTTGTTTCTGTGCCGTACAGTGCGAGATAACACTTTTCAGTTTTCCTGTATTCCTAATTGAGCGAGCGACACACAGGTGATTCCGTTTAAATGTAGTGCTTTGCTTTTCTGTTCTTTCGTTGGAAACTTGTTCTTGTGCTGTACAGTGAGATATATCACTTTTCAGTTTTCCTGTATTCCTAATGGAGCGAGCGACGCACATGTGATTTAGTTTACAAATTAATGATTTTCTTTTTTGTTCTTTCATTTGAAACTTGTTCCTGTGCTGTACAATGTCATATATCACTTTTCAGTTTTCCTGTTATAATAATTGAACAGGCGAAACGTATGTCATTTAATTTACAAAGTTGTGCTTTGCGTTTCTGTTCTTTCGATGGAAACTTGTTTCTGTGCTGTACAGTGCGTTATATCACTTTTCAGTTTTCCTGTTATAATAATTGAACAGGCGACACGTATGTGAATTAGTTTACAAAGTTGTGCTTTGCGTTTCTGTTCTTTCGATGGAAACTTGTTCCTGTGCTGTACAGTGCGTTATATCACTTTTCAGTTTTCCTGTTATAATAATTGAACAGGCGACACGTATGTGAATTAGTTTACAAAATTGTGCTTTGCGTTTCTGTTCTTTCTTTGGAAATTTGTTTCTGTGCCATACAGTGCGAGATAACACTTTTCGGTTTCCCTGTTTTCCTAATTGAGCGAGCAACATACATGTGATTTAGTTTACAAAGTAGTGCTTTGGATTTCTGTTCTTCGGTTGGAAACTTGTTTCTGTGCTGTACAGTGTGATATATCACTTTTCAGTTTTCCTGTTGTAATAATTGAACGGGCGACACGTATGTGATTTAATTTACAAAGTTGTGCTTTGCGTTTCTGTTCTTTCGATGGAAACTTGTTTCTGTGCCGTACAGTGCGAGATAACACTTTTCGGTTTTCCTGTATTCCTAATTGAGCGAGTGACACACATGTGATTCAGTTTACAAAGCAGTGCTTTTCATTTATGTTCTTTCCTTGGAAACTTGTTCCTGTTAGGAACAAGTAGGGTTAAGGTTAGGGTTAGGGTTAGGGTTAGGGTTAGAGTTAGGTATAGGTTAGGGCTGGGTAAGGGATATGGTTAGGGTTACGGTTAGGGTTAGGTTTAGGGTTAGGGGTTAGGGTTAGGGTTAGGGTTAGGGTTAGGGTTAGTGGGTAGGGTTAGGGTTAGGGTTAGGGTTAGGGTTAGGGTTAGGTGTTAGGGTTAGCGTTAGGGTTAGGGTTAGGGGTTAGGGTTAGGGTTAGGGTTAGGATTAGCGTTAGGGTTAGGTGTTAGGGTTAGGGTTAGGGGTTAGGGTTAGGGTTAGGGTTAGGGGCTTAGGGTTAGGGTTAGGGTTAGGGTTAGTGTTATATCACTTTTCAGTTTTCCTGTTATAATAATTGAACAGGCGACACATATGTGAATTAGTTTACAAAGTTTTGCTTTGTGTATCTATTCTTTCAATGGAATCTTGTTTCTGTGCCGTACAGTGCGAGAGAACACTTTTCAGTTTTCATATATTCCTAATTGAGCGAGCGACACACATGTGATTTAGTTTACAAATTAATGATTTTCTTTTTTGTTCTTTCATTTGAAACTTGTTCCTGTGCTGTACAATGTCATATATCACTTTTCAGTTTTCCTGTTATAATAATTAAACAGGCGACACGTATGTCATTTAATTTACAAAGTTGTGCTTTGCGTTTCTGTTCTTTCTTTGGAAATTTGTTTCTGTGCCATATAGTGCGAGATAACACTTTTCGGTTTCCCTGTATTCCTAATTGAGCGAGCGACATACATGTGATTTAGTTTACAAAGTAGTGCTTTGGATTTCTGTTCTTCGGTTGGAAACTTGTTTCTGTACTGTACAGTGTGATATATCACTTTTCAGTTTTCCTGTTGTAATAATTGAACGGGTGACACGTTTGTGATTTAGTTTACAAAGTTGTGCTTTGCTTTTCTGTTCTTTCGATGAAAACTTGTTTCTGTGCTGTACAGTGTGATATATCACTTTTCGGTTTTCCTATATTCCTAATTGAGCGAGTGACACACATGTGATTCAGTTTACAAAGTCGTGCTTTTCATTTACGTTCTTTCCTTGGAAACTTGTTCCTGTTAGGAACAAGTTAGGTTTAGGGTTAGGGTTAGGGTTAGTGTTAGGTTAGGGCTGGGTAAGGGATATGGTTAGGGTTACGGTTAGCGTTAGGGTTAGGATTAGGGGTTAGGGTTAGGTTTAGGGTTAGGGTTAGGGTTAGGGGTTAGGTTTATGGTTAGGGTTAGGGTTAGGGTTAGGGGTTAGGGTTAGGGTTAGGGTTAGGGTTAGGGTTAGGTGTTTGGGTTAGGGTTAGGGGTTAGGGTTAGGGTTAGGGTTAGGGGCTTAGGGTTAGTGTTAGGTTTAGGGTTAGTGTTATATCACTTTTCAGTTTTCCTGTTATAATAATTGAACAGGCGACACATATGTGAATTAGTTTACAAAGTTTTGCTTTGTGTATCTATTCTTTCAATGGAATCTTGTTTCTGTGCCGTACAGTGCGAGATAACACTTTTCAGTTTTCCTGTATTCCTAATTGAGCGAGCGACACACAGGTGATTCCGTTTAAATGTAGTGCTTTGCTTTTCTGTTCTTTCGTTGGAAACTTGTTCTTGTGCTGTACAGTGAGATATATCACTTTTCAGTTTTCCTGTATTCCTAATGGAGCGAGCGACGCACATGTGATTTAGTTTACAAATTAATGATTTTCTTTTTTGTTCTTTCATTTGAAACTTGTTCCTGTGCTGTACAATGTCATATATCACTTTTCAGTTTTCCTGTTATAATAATTGAACAGGCGAAACGTATGTCATTTAATTTACAAAGTTGTGCTTTGCGTTTCTGTTCTTTCGATGGAAACTTGTTTCTGTGCTGTACAGTGCGTTATATCACTTTTCAGTTTTCCTGTTATAATAATTGAACAGGCGACACGTATGTGAATTAGTTTACAAAGTTGTGCTTTGCGTTTCTGTTCTTTCGATGGAAACTTGTTCCTGTGCTGTACAGTGCGTTATATCACTTTTCAGTTTTCCTGTTATAATAATTGAACAGGCGACACGTATGTGAATTAGTTTACAAAATTGTGCTTTGCGTTTCTGTTCTTTCTTTGGAAATTTGTTTCTGTGCCATACAGTGCGAGATAACACTTTTCGGTTTCCCTGTATTCCTAATTGAGCGAGCAACATACATGTGATTTAGTTTACAAAGTAGTTGTTTGGATTTCTGTTCTTCGGTTGGAAACTTGTTTCTGTGCTGTACAGTGTGATATATCACTTTTCAGTTTTCCTGTTGTAATAATTGAACGGGCGACACGTATGTGATTTAATTTACAAAGTTGTGCTTTGCGTTTCTGTTCTTTCGATGGAAACTTGTTTCTGTGCCGTACAGTGCGAGATAACACTTTTCGGTTTTCCTGTATTCCTAATTGAGCGAGTGACACACATGTGATTCAGTTTACAAAGCAGTGCTTTTCATTTATGTTCTTTCCTTGGAAACTTGTTCCTGTTAGGAACAAGTAGGGTTAAGGTTAGGGTTAGGGTTAGGGTTAGGGTTAGAGTTAGGTATAGGTTAGGGCTGGGTAAGGGATATGGTTAGGGTTACGGTTAGGGTTAGGTTTAGGGTTAGGGGTTAGGGTTAGGGTTAGGGTTAGGGTTAGGGTTAGGGTTAGTGGGTAGGGTTAGGGTTAGGGTTAGGGTTAGGGTTAGGGTTAGGTGTTAGGGTTAGCGTTAGGGTTAGGGTTAGGGGTTAGGGTTAGGGTTAGGGTTAGGATTAGCGTTAGGGTTAGGTGTTAGGGTTAGGGTTAGGGGTTAGGGTTAGGGTTAGGGTTAGGGGCTTAGGGTTAGGGTTAGGGTTAGGGTTAGTGTTATATCACTTTTCAGTTTTCCTGTTATAATAATTGAACAGGCGACACATATGTGAATTAGTTTACAAAGTTTTGCTTTGTGTATCTATTCTTTCAATGGAATCTTGTTTCTGTGCCGTACAGTGCGAGAGAACACTTTTCAGTTTTCCTATATTCCTAATTGAGCGAGCGACACACATGTGATTTAGTTTACAAATTAATGATTTTCTTTTTTGTTCTTTCATTTGAAACTTGTTCCTGTGCTGTACAATGTCATATATCACTTTTCAGTTTTCCTGTTATAATAATTAAACAGGCGACACGTATGTCATTTAATTTACAAAGTTGTGCTTTGCGTTTCTGTTCTTTCTTTGGAAATTTGTTTCTGTGCCATATAGTGCGAGATAACACTTTTCGGTTTCCCTGTATTCCTAATTGAGCGAGCGACATACATGTGATTTAGTTTACAAAGTAGTGCTTTGGATTTCTGTTCTTCGGTTGGAAACTTGTTTCTGTGCTGTACAGTGTGATATATCACTTTTCAGTTTTCCTGTTGTAATAATTGAACGGGTGACACGTTTGTGATTTAGTTTACAAAGTTGTGCTTTGCTTTTCTGTTCTTTCGATGAAAACTTGTTTCTGTGCTGTACAGTGTGATATATCACTTTTCGGTTTTCCTATATTCCTAATTGAGCGAGTGACACACATGTGATTCAGTTTACAAAGTCGTGCTTTTCATTTACGTTCTTTCCTTGGAAACTTGTTCCTGTTAGGAACAAGTTAGGTTTAGGGTTAGGGTTAGGGTTAGTGTTAGGTTAGGGCTGGGTAAGGGATATGGTTAGGGTTACGGTTAGCGTTAGGGTTAGGATTAGGGGTTAGGGTTAGGTTTAGGGTTAGGGTTAGGGTTAGGGGTTAGGTTTAGGGTTAGGGTTAGGGTTAGGGTTAGGGGTTAGGGTTAGGGTTAGGGTTAGGGTTAGGGTTAGGTGTTTGGGTTAGGGTTAGGGGTTAGGGTTAGGGTTAGGGTTAGGGGCTTAGGGTTAGTGTTAGGTTTAGGGTTAGTGTTATATCACTTTTCAGTTTTCCTGTTATAATAATTGAACAGGCGACACATATGTGAATTAGTTTACAAAGTTTTGCTTTGTGTATCTATTCTTTCAATGGAATCTTGTTTCTGTGCCGTACAGTGCGAGATAACACTTTTCAGTTTTCCTGTATTCCTAATTGAGCGAGCGACACACAGGTGATTCCGTTTAAATGTAGTGCTTTGCTTTTCTGTTCTTTCGTTGGAAACTTGTTCTTGTGCTGTACAGTGAGATATATCACTTTTCAGTTTTCCTGTATTCCTAATGGAGCGAGCGACGCACATGTGATTTAGTTTACAAATTAATGATTTTCTTTTTTGTTCTTTCATTTGAAACTTGTTCCTGTGCTGTACAATGTCATATATCACTTTTCAGTTTTCCTGTTATAATAATTGAACAGGCGAAACGTATGTCATTTAATTTACAAAGTTGTGCTTTGCGTTTCTGTTCTTTCGATGGAAACTTGTTTCTGTGCTGTACAGTGCGTTATATCACTTTTCAGTTTTCCTGTTATAATAATTGAACAGGCGACACGTATGTGAATTAGTTTACAAAGTTGTGCTTTGCGTTTCTGTTCTTTCGATGGAAACTTGTTTCTGTGCTGTACAGTGCGTTATATCACTTTTCAGTTTTCCTGTTATAATAATTGAACAGGCGACACGTATGTGAATTAGTTTACAAAATTGTGCTTTGCGTTTCTGTTCTTTCTTTGGAAATTTGTTTCTGTGCCATACAGTGCGAGATAACACTTTTCGGTTTCCCTGTATTCCTAATTGAGCGAGCGACATACATGTGATTTAGTTTACAAAGTAGTGCTTTGGATTTCTGTTCTTCGGTTGGAAACTTGTTTCTGTGCTGTCCAGTGTGATATATCACTTTTCAGTTTTCCTGTTGTAATAATTGAACGGGCGACACGTATGTGATTTAATTTACAAAGTTGTGCTTTGCGTTTCTGTTCTTTCGATGGAAACTTGTTTCTGTGCCGTACAGTGCGAGATAACACTTTTCGGTTTTCCTGTATTCCTAATTGAGCGAGTGACACACATGTGATTCAGTTTACAAAGCAGTGCTTTTCATTTATGTTCTTTCCTTGGAAACTTGTTCCTGTTAGGAACAAGTAGGGTTAAGGTTAGGGTTAGGGTTAGGGTTAGGGTTAGAGTTAGGTATAGGTTAGGGCTGGGTAAGGGATATGGTTAGGGTTACGGTTAGGGTTAGGTTTAGGGTTAGGGGTTAGGGTTAGGGTTAGGGTTAGGGTTAGTGGGTAGGGTTAGGGTTAGGGTTAGGGTTAGGTGTTAGGGTTAGCGTTAGGGTTAGGGTTAGGGGTTAGGGTTAGGGTTAGGGTTAGGATTAGCGTTAGGGTTAGGTGTTAGGGTTAGGGTTAGGGGTTAGGGTTAGGGTTAGGGTTAGGGGCTTAGGGTTAGGGTTAGGGTTAGGGTTAGTGTTATATCACTTTTCAGTTTTCCTGTTATAAAAATTGAACAGGCGACACATATGTGAATTAGTTTACAAAGTTTTGCTTTGTGTATCTATTCTTTCAATGGAATCTTGTTTCTGTGCCGTACAGTGCGAGAGAACACTTTTCAGTTTTCCTATATTCCTAATTGAGCGAGCGACACACATGTGATTTAGTTTACAAATTAATGATTTTCTTTTTTGTTCTTTCATTTGAAACTTGTTCCTGTGCTGTACAATGTCATATATCACTTTTCAGTTTTCCTGTTATAATAATTAAACAGGCGAAACGTATGTCATTTAATTTACAAAGTTGTGCTTTGCGTTTCTGTTCTTTCGATGGAAACTTGTTTCTGTGCTGTACAGTGCGTTATATCACTTTTCAGTTTTCCTGTTATAATAATTGAACAGGCGACACGTATGTGAATTAGTTTACAAAGTTGTGCTTTGCGTTTCTGTTCTTTCGATGGAAACTTGTTCCTGTGCTGTACAGTGCGTTATATCACTTTTAAGTTTTCCTGTTATAATAATTGAACAGGCGACACGTATGTCATTTAATTTACAAAGTTGTGCTTTGCGTTTCTGTTCTTTCTTTCGAAATTTGTTTCTGTGCCATACAATGCGAGATAACACTTTTCGGTTTCCCTGTATTCCTAATTGAGCGAGCGACATACATGTGATTTAGTTTACAAAGTAGTGCTTTCGATTTCTGTTCTTCGGTTGGAAACTTTTTTCTGTGCTGTACAGTGTGATATATCACTTTTCAGTTTTCCTGTTTTAATATTGAACGGGCGACACGTATGTGATTTAGTTTACAAAGTTGTGCTTTGCGTTTCTGTTCTTTCGATGGAAACTTGTTTCTGTGCCGTACAGTGCGAGATAACACTTTTCGGTTTTCCTGTATTCCTAATTGAGCGAGTGACACACATGTGATTCAGTTTACAAAGCAGTGCTTTTCATTTATGTTCTTTCCTTGGAAACTTGTTCCTGTTAGGAAAAAGTTAGGGTTAAGGTTAGGGTTAGGGTTAGGGTTAGGGTTAGGGGTAGGGTTAGGTTAGGGCTGGGTAAGGGATATGGTTAGGGTTATGGTTAGGGTTAGGGTTAGGGTTAGGGGTTAGGGGTTAGGGTTAGGGTTAGGGTTAGGGTTAGGATTAGGGGTTAGGGTTAGGGTTAGGGTTAGGGTTATATCACTTTTCAGTTTTCCTGTTATAATAATTGAACAGGCCACACATATGTGAATTAGTTTACAAAGTTGTGCTTTGCTTTTCTGTTCTTCGTTGGAAACTTGTTCTTGTGCTGTACAGTGAGATATATCACTTTTCAGTTTTCCTGTATTCCTAATGGAGCGAGCGACGCACATGTGATTTAGTTTACAAATTAGTGATTTTATTATTTGTTCTTTCATTTGAAACTTGTTCCTGTGCTGTACAATGTGATATATCACTTTTCAGTTTTCCTGTTATAATAATTGAACAGGCGACACGTATGTGAATTAGTTTACAAAGTTGTACTTTGCGTTTCTGTTCTTTCGATGGAAACTTGTGCCTGTGCTGTACAGTGCGTTATATCACTTTTCAGTTTTCCTGTTATAATAATTAAACAGGCGACACGTATGTCATTTAATTTACAAAGTTGTCCTTTGCGTTTCTGTTCTTTCTTTGGAAATTTGTTTCTGTGCCATACAGTGCGAGATAACACTTTTCGGTTTCCCTGTATTCCTAATTGAGCGAGCGACATACATGTGATTTAGTTTACAAAGTAGTGCTTTGGATTTCTGTTCTTCGGTTGGAAACTTGTTTCTGTGCTGTACAGTGTGATATATCACTTTTCAGTTTTCCTGTTGTAATAATTGAACGGGCGACACGTATGTGATTTAGTTTACAAAGTTGGGCTTTGCGTTTCTGTTCTTTCGATGGAAACTTGTTTCTGTGCCGTACAGTACGAGATAACACTTTTCGGTTTTCCTGTATTCCTAATTGAGCGAGTGACACACATGTGATTCAGTTTACAAAGCAGTGCTTTTCATTTATGTTCTTTCCTTGGAAACTTGTTCCTGTTAGGAACAAGTTAGGGTTAACGTTAGGGGTTAGGGTTAGGGTTAGGGTTAGGGGCTTAGGGTTAGTGTTAGGTTTAGGGTTAGTGTTATATCACTTTTCAGTTTTCCTGTTATAATAATTGAACAGGCGACACATATGTGAATTAGTTTACAAAGTTTTGCTTTGTGTATCTATTCTTTCAATGGAATCTTGTTTCTGTGCCGTACAGTGCGAGATAACACTTTTCAGTTTTCCTGTATTCCTAATTGAGCGAGCGACACACAGGTGATTCCGTTTAAATGTAGTGCTTTGCTTTTCTGTTCTTTCGTTGGAAACTTGTTCTTGTGCTGTACAGTGAGATATATCACTTTTCAGTTTTCCTGTATTCCTAATAGAGCGAGCGACGCACATGTGATTTAGTTTACAAATTAATGATTTTCTTTTTTGTTCTTTCATTTGAAACTTGTTCCTGTGCTGTACAATGTCATATATCACTTTTCAGTTTTCCTGTTATAATAATTTAACAGGCGACACTTATGTGAATTAGTTTACAAAGTTGTGCTTTGCGTTTCTGTTCTTTCGATGGAAACTTGTGCCTGTGCTGTACAGTGCGTTATATCACTTTTCAGTTTTCCTGTTATAATAATTAAACAGGCGACACATATGTCATTTAATTTACAAAGTTGTCCTTTGCGTTTCTGTTCTTTCTTTGGAAATTTGTTTCTGTGCCATACAGTGCGAGATAACACTTTTCGGTTTCCCTGTATTCCTAATTGAGCGAGCGACATACATGTGATTTAGTTTACAAAGTAGTGCTTTGGATTTCTGTTCTTCGGTTGGAAACTTGTTTCTGTGCTGTACAGTGTGATATATCACTTTTCAGTTTTCCTGTTGTAATAATTGAACGGGTGACACGTTTGTGATTTAGTTTACAAAGTTGTGCTTTGCTTTTCTGTTCTTTCGATGAAAACTTGTTTCTGTGCTGTACAGTGTGATATATCACTTTTCGGTTTTCCTATATTCCTAATTGAGCGAGTGACACACATGTGATTCAGTTTACAAAGTCGTGCTTTTCATTTACGTTCTTTCCTTGGAAACTTGTTCCTGTTAGGAACAAGTTAGGTTTAGGGTTAGGGTTAGGGTTAGTGTTAGGTTAGGGCTGGGTAAGGGATATGGTTAGGGTTACGGTTAGCGTTAGGGTTAGGATTAGGGGTTAGGGTTAGGTTTAGGGTTAGGGTTAGGGTTAGGGGTTAGGTTTAGGGTTAGGGTTAGGGTTAGGGTTAGGGTTAGGGTTAGGTGTTAGGGTTAGGGTTAGGGGTTAGGGTTAGAGTTAGGGTTAGGGGCTTAGGGTTAGTGTTAGGTTTAGGGTTAGTGTTATATCACTTTTCAGTTTTCCTGTTATAATAATTGAACAGGCGACACATATGTGAATTAGTTTACAAAGTTTTGCTTTGTGTATCTATTCTTTCAATGGAATCTTGTTTCTGTGCCGTACAGTGAGAGATAACACTTTTCAGTTTTCCTGTATTCCTAATTGAGCGAGCGACACACAGGTGATTCCGTTTAAATGTAGTGCTTTGCTTTTCTGTTCTTTCGTTGGAAACTTGTTCTTGTGCTGTACAGTGAGATATATCACTTTTCAGTTTTCCTGTATTCCTAATGGAGCGAGCGACGCACATGTGATTTAGTTTACAAATTAATGATTTTCTTTTTTGTTCTTTCATTTGAAACTTGTTCCTGTGCTGTACAATGTCATATATGACTTTTCAGTTTTCCTGTTATAATAATTGAACAGGCGAAACGTATGTCATTTAATTTACAAAGTTGTGCTTTGCGTTTCTATTCTTTCGACGGAAAGTTGTTTCTGTGCTGTACAGTGCGTTATATCACTTTTCAGTTTTCCTGTTATAATAATTGAACAGGCGACACGTATGTGAATTAGTTTACAAAGTTGTGCTTTGCGTTTCTGTTCTTTCAATGGAAACTTGTTCCTGTGCTGTACAGTGCGTTATATCACTTTTAAGTTTTCCTGTTATAATAATTGAACAGGCGACACGTATGTGAATTAGTTTACAAAATTGTGCTTTGCGTTTCTGTTCTTTCTTTGGAAATTTGTTTCTGTGCCATACAGTGCAAGATAACACTTTTCGGTTTCCCTGTATTCCTAATTGAGCGAGCGACATACATGTGATTTAGTTTACAAAGTAGTGCTTTGGATTTCTGTTCTTCGGTTGGAAACTTGTTTCTGTGCTGTACAGTGTGATATATCACTTTTCAGTTTTCCTGTTGTAATAATTGAACGGGCGACACGTATGTGATTTAGTTTACAAAGTTGTGCTTTGCGTTTCTGTTCTTTCGATGGAAACTTGTTTCTGTGCCGTACAGTGCGAGATAACACTTTTCGGTTTTCCTGTATTCCTAATTGAGCGAGTGACACACATGTGATTCAGTTTACAAAGCAGTGCTTTTCATTTATGTTCTTTCCTTGGAAACTTGTTCCTGTTAGGAACAAGTTAGGGTTAACGTTAGGGGTTAGGGTTAGGGTTAGGGTTAGGGTTAGGGGCTTAGGGTTAGTGTTAGGTTTAGGGTTAGTGTTATATCACTTTTCAGTTTTCCTGTTATAATAATTGAACAGGCGACACATATGTGAATTAGTTTACAAAGTTTTGCTTTGTGTATCTATTCTTTCAATGGAATCTTGTTTCTGTGCCGTACAGTGCGAGATAACACTTTTCAGTTTTCCTGTATTCCTAATTGAGCGAGCGACACACAGGTGATTCCGTTTAAATGTAGTGCTTTGCTTTTCTGTTCTTTCGTTGGAAACTTGTTCTTGTGCTGTACAGTGAGATATATCACTTTTCAGTTTTCCTGTATTCCTAATGGAGCGAGCGACGCACATGTGATTTAGTTTACAAATTAATGATTTTCTTTTTTGTTCTTTCATTTGAAACTTGTTCCTGTGCTGTACAATGTCATATATCACTTTTCAGTTTTCCTGTTATAATAATTGAACAGGCGAAACGTATGTCATTTAATTTACAAAGTTGTGCTTTGCGTTTCTGTTCTTTCAATGGAAACTTGTTTCTGTGCTGTACAGTGCGTTATATCACTTTTCAGTTTTCCTGTTATAATAATTGAACAGGCGACACTTATGTGAATTAGTTTACAAAGTTGTGCTTTGCATTTCTGTTCTTTCGATGGAAACTTGTGCCTGTGCTGTACAGTGCGTTATATCACTTTTCAGTTTTCCTGTTATAATAATTAAACAGGCGACACATATGTCATTTAATTTACAAAGTTGTCCTTTGCGTTTCTGTTCTTTCTTTGGAAATTTGTTTCTGTGCCATACAGTGCGAGATAACACTTTTCGGTTTCCCTGTATTCCTAATTGAGCGAGCGACATACATGTGATTTAGTTTACAAAGTAGTGCTTTGGATTTCTGTTCTTCGGTTGGAAACTTGTTTCTGTGCTGTACAGTGTGATATATCACTTTTCAGTTTTCCTGTTGTAATAATTGAACGGGTGAAACGTTTGTGATTTAGTTTACAAAGTTGTGCTTTGCTTTTCTGTTCTTTCGATGAAAACTTGTTTCTGTGCTGTACAGTGTGATATATCACTTTTCGGTTTTCCTATATTCCTAATTGAGCGAGTGACACACATGTGATTCAGTTTACAAAGTCGTGCTTTTCATTTACGTTCTTTCCTTGGAAACTTGTTCCTGTTAGGAACAAGTTAGGTTTAGGGTTAGAGTTAGGGTTAGTGTTAGGTTAGGGCTGGGTAAGGGATATGGTTAGGGTTACGGTTAGCGTTAGGGTTAGGATTAGGGGTTAGGGTTAGGTTTAGTGTTAGGGTTAGGGTTAGGGGTTAGGTTTAGGGTTAGGGTTAGGGTTAGGGTTAGGGTTAGGGTTAGGTGTTAGGGTTAGGGTTAGGGGTTAGGGTTAGAGTTAGGGTTAGGGGCTTAGGGTTAGTGTTAGGTTTAGGGTTAGTGTTATATCACTTTTCAGTTTTCCTGTTATAATAATTGAACAGGCGACACATATGTGAATTAGTTTACAAAGTTTTGCTTTGTGTATCTATTCTTTCAATGGAATCTTGTTTCTGTGCCGTACAGTGAGAGATAACACTTTTCAGTTTTCCTGTATTCCTAATTGAGCGAGCGACACACAGGTGATTCCGTTTAAATGTAGTGCTTTGCTTTTCTGTTCTTTCGTTGGAAACTTGTTCTTGTGCTGTACAGTGAGATATATCACTTTTCAGTTTTCCTGTATTCCTAATGGAGCGAGCGACGCACATGTGATTTAGTTTACAAATTAATGATTTTCTTTTTTGTTCTTTCATTTGAAACTTGTTCCTGTGCTGTACAATGTCATATATCACTTTTCAGTTTTCCTGTTATAATAATTGAACAGGAGAAACGTATGTCATTTAATTTACAAAGTTGTGCTTTGCGTTTCTATTCTTTCGATGGAAAGTTGTTTCTGTGCTGTACAGTGCGTTATATCACTTTTCAGTTTTCCTGTTATAATAATTGAACAGGCGACACGTATGTGAATTAGTTTACAAAGTTGTGCTTTGCGTTTCTGTTCTTTCGATGGAAACTTGTTCCTGTGCTGTACAGTGCGTTATATCACTTTTAAGTTTTCCTGTTATAATAATTGAACAGGTGACACGTATGTCATTTAATTTACAAAGTTGTGCTTTGCGTTTCTGTTCTTTCTTTGGAAATTTGTTTCTGTGCCATACAGTGCGAGATAACACTTTTCGGTTTCCCTGTATTCCTAATTGAGCGAGCGACATACATGTGATTTAGTTTACAAAGTAGTGCTTTGGATTTCTGTTCTTCGGTTGGAAACTTGTTTCTGTGCTGTACAGTGTGATATATCACTTTTCAGTTTTCCTGTTGTAATAATTGAACGGGCGACACGTATGTAATTTAGTTTACAAAGTTGTGCTTTGCGTTTCTGTTCTTTCGATGGAAACTTGTTTCTGTGCCGTACAATGCGAGATAACACTTTTCGGTTTTCCTGTATTCCTAATTGAGCGAGTGACACACATGTGATTCAGTTTACAAAGCAGTGCTTTTCATTTATGTTCTTTCCTTGGAAACTTGTTCCTGTTAGGAACAAGTAGGGTTAAGGTTAGGATTAGGGTTAAGGTTAGGGTTAGGGTTAGAGTTAGGTATAGGGTAGGGCTGGGTAAGGGATATGGTTAGGGTTACGGTTAGGGTTAGGTTTAGGGTTAGGGGTTAGGGTTAGGGTTAGGGTTAGGGTTAGTGGGTTAGGGTTAGGGTTAGGGTAAGGGTTAGGTGTTAGGGTTAGCGTTAGGGTTAGGGTTAGGGGTTAGGGTTAGGATTAGGGTTAGGGTTAGCGTTAGGGTTAGGTGTTAGGGTTAGGGTTAGGGGTTAGGGTTAGGGTTAGGGTTAGGGGCTTAGGGTTAGGGTTAGGGTTAGGTTTAGTGTTATATCACTTTTCAGTTTTCCTGTTATAATAATTGAACAGGCGACACATATGTGAATTAGTTTACAAAGTTTTGCTTTGTGTATCTATTCTTTCAATGGAATCTTGTTTCTGTGCCGTACAGTGCGAGAGAACACTTTTCAGTTTTCCTATATTCCTAATTGAGCGAGCGACACACAGGTGAATCTGTTTAAAAGTAGTGCTTTGCTTTTCTGTTCTTTCGTTGGAAACTTGTTCTTGGGCTGTACAGAAAGATATATCACTTTTCAGTTTTCCTGTATTCCTAATGGAGCAAGCGACGCACATGTGATTTAGTTTACAAATTAATGATTTTCTTTTTTGTTCTTTCATTTGAAACTTGTTCCTGTGCTGTACAATGTCATATATCACTTTTCAGTTTTCCTGTTATAATAATTGAACAGGCGAAACGTATGTCATTTAATTTACAAAGTTGTGCTTTGCGTTTCTGTTCTTTCTTTGGAAATTTGTTTCTGTGCCATACAGTGCGAGATAACGCTTTTCGGTTTCCCTGTATTCCTAATTGAGCGAGCGACATACATGTGATTTAGTTTACAAAGTAGTGCTTTGGATTTCTGTTCTTCGGTTGGAAACTTGTTTCTGTGCTGTACACTGTGATATATCACTTTTCAGTTTTCCTGTTGTAATAATTGAACGGGCGACACGTATGTGATTTAGTTTACAAAGTTGTGCTTTGCGTTTCTGTTCTTTCGATGGAAACTTGTTTCTGTGCCATACAGTGCGATATAACACTTTTCGGTTTTCCTGTATTCCTAATTGAGCGAGTGACACACATGTGATTCAGTTTACAAAGCAGTGCTTTTCATTTATGTTCTTTCCTTGGAAACTTGTTCCTGTTAGGAACAAGTTAGGGTTAAGGTTAGGGTTAGGGTTAGGGTTAGGGTTAGGGGTAGGGTTAGGGTAGGGCTGGGTAAGGGATTTGGTTAGGGTTATGGTTAGGGTTAGGGTTAGGGTTAGGGGTTAGGGGTTAGGGTTAGGGTTAGGGTTAGGGTTAGGGTTAGGGGTTAGGGTTAGGGTTAGGGTTATATCACTTTTCAGTTTTCCTGTTATAATAATTGAACAGGCCACACATATGTGAATTAGTTTACAAAGTTGTACTTTGTGTTTCTGTTCTTTCGATGGAAACTTGTGCCTGTGCTGTACAGTGCGTTATATCACTTTTCAGTTTTCCTGTTGTAATAATTAAACAGGCGACACGTATGTCATTTAATTTACAAAGTTGTCCTTTGCGTTTCTGTTCTTTCTTTGGAAATTTGTTTCTGTGCCATACAGTGCGAGATAACACTTATCGGTTTCCCTGTATTCCTAATTGAGCGAGCGACATACATGTGATTTAGTTTACAAAGTAGTGCTTTGGATTTCTGTTCTTCGGTTGGAAACTTGTTTCTGTGCTGTACAGTGTGATATATCACTTTTCAGTTTTCCTGTTGTAATAATTGAACGGGCGACACGTATGTGATTTAGTTTACAAAGTTGGGCTTTGCGTTTCTGTTCTTTCGATGGAAACTTGTTTCTGTGCCGTACAGTACGAGATAACACTTTTCGGTTTTCCTGTATTCCTAATTGAGCGAGTGACACACATGTGATTCAGTTTACAAAGCAGTGCTTTTCATTTATGTTCTTTCCTTGGAAACTTGTTCCTGTTAGGAACAAGTTAGGGTTAACGTTAGGGGTTAGGGTTAGGGTTAGGGTTAGGGGCTTAGGGTTAGTGTTAGGTTTAGGGTTAGTGTTATATCACTTTTCAGTTTTCCTGTTATAATAATTGAACAGGCGACACATATGTGAATTAGTTTACAAAGTTTTGCTTTGTGTATCTATTCTTTCAATGGAATCTTGTTTCTGTGCCGTACAGTGCGAGATAACACTTTTCAGTTTTCCTGTATTCCTAATTGAGCGAGCGACACACAGGTGATTCCGTTTAAATGTAGTGCTTTGCTTTTCTGTTCTTTCGTTGGAAACTTGTTCTTGTGCTGTACAGTGAGATATATCACTTTTCAGTTTTCCTGTATTCCTAATGGAGCGAGCGACGCACATGTGATTTAGTTTACAAATTAATGATTTTCTTTTTTGTTCTTTCATTTGAAACTTGTTCCTGTGCTGTACAATGTCATATATCACTTTTCAGTTTTCCTGTTATAATAATTGAACAGGCGAAACGTATGTCATTTAATTTACAAAGTTGTGCTTTGCGTTTCTGTTCTTTCGATGGAAACTTGTTTCTGTGCTGTACAGTGCGTTATATCACTTTTCAGTTTTCCTGTTATAATAATTGAACAGGCGACACTTATGTGAATTAGTTTACAAAGTTGTGCTTTGCATTTCTGTTCTTTCGATGGAAACTTGTGCCTGTGCTGTACAGTGCGTTATATCACTTTTCAGTTTTCCTGTTATAATAATTAAACAGGCGACACATATGTCATTTAATTTACAAAGTTGTCCTTTGCGTTTCTGTTCTTTCTTTGGAAATTTGTTTCTGTGCCATACAGTGCGAGATAACACTTTTCGGTTTCCCTGTATTCCTAATTGAGCGAGCGACATACATGTGATTTAGTTTACAAAGTAGTGCTTTGGATTTCTGTTCTTCGGTTGGAAACTTGTTTCTGTGCTGTACAGTGTGATATATCACTTTTCAGTTTTCCTGTTGTAATAATTGAACGGGTGACACGTTTGTGATTTAGTTTACAAAGTTGTGCTTTGCTTTTCTGTTCTTTCGATGAAAACTTGTTTCTGTGCTGTACAGTGTGATATATCACTTTTCGGTTTTCCTATATTCCTAATTGAGCGAGTGACACACATGTGATTCAGTTTACAAAGTCGTGCTTTTCATTTACGTTCTTTCCTTGGAAACTTGTTCCTGTTAGGAACAAGTTAGGTTTAGGGTTAGGGTTAGGGTTAGTGTTAGGTTAGGGCTGGGTAAGGGATGTGGTTAGGGTTACGGTTAGCGTTAGGGTTAGGATTAGGGGTTAGGGTTAGGTTTAGGGTTAGGGTTAGGGTTAGGGGTTAGGTTTAGGGTTAGGGTTAGGGTTAGGGTTAGGGTTAGGTGTTAGGGTTAGGGTTAGGGGTTAGGGTTAGAGTTAGGGTTAGGGGCTTAGGGTTAGTGTTAGGTTTAGGGTTAGTGTTATATCACTTTTCAGTTTTCCTGTTATAATAATTGAACAGGCGACACATATGTGAATTAGTTTACAAAGTTTTGCTTTGTGTATCTATTCTTTCAATGGAATCTTGTTTCTGTGCCGTACAGTGAGAGATAACACTTTTCAGTTTTCCTGTATTCCTAATTGAGCGAGCGACACACAGGTGATTCCGTTTAAATGTAGTGCTTTGCTTTTCTGTTCTTTCGTTGGAAACTTGTTCTTGTGCTGTACAGTGAGATATATCACTTTTCAGTTTTCCTGTATTCCTAATGGAGCGAGCGACGCACATGTGATTTAGTTTACAAATTAATGATTTTCTTTTTTGTTCTTTCATTTGAAACTTGTTCCTGTGCTGTACAATGTCATATATCACTTTTCAGTTTTCCTGTTATAATAATTGAACAGGCGAAACGTATGTCATTTAATTTACAAAGTTGTGCTTTGCGTTTCTGTTCTTTCGATGGAAACTTGTTTCTGTGCTGTACAGTGCGTTATATCACTTTTCAGTTTTCCTGTTATAATAATTGAACAGGCGACACTTATGTGAATTAGTTTACAAAGTTGTGCTTTGCATTTCTGTTCTTTCGATGGAAACTTGTGCCTGTGCTGTACAGTGCGTTATATCACTTTTCAGTTTTCCTGTTATAATAATTAAACAGGCGACACATATGTCATTTAATTTACAAAGTTGTCCTTTGCGTTTCTGTTCTTTCTTTGGAAATTTGTTTCTGTGCCATACAGTGCGAGATAACACTTTTCGGTTTCCCTGTATTCCTAATTGAGCGAGCGACATACATGTGATTTAGTTTACAAAGTAGTGCTTTGGATTTCTGTTCTTCGGTTGGAAACTTGTTTCTGTGCTGTACAGTGTGATATATCACTTTTCAGTTTTCCTGTTGTAATAATTGAACGGGTGACACGTTTGTGATTTAGTTTACAAAGTTGTGCTTTGCTTTTCTGTTCTTTCGATGAAAACTTGTTTCTGTGCTGTACAGTGTGATATATCACTTTTCGGTTTTCCTATATTCCTAATTGAGCGAGTGACACACATGTGATTCAGTTTACAAAGTCGTGCTTTTCATTTACGTTCTTTCCTTGGAAACTTGTTCCTGTTAGGAACAAGTTAGGTTTAGGGTTAGGGTTAGGGTTAGTGTTAGGTTAGGGCTGGGTAAGGGATATGGTTAGGGTTACGGTTAGCGTTAGGGTTAGGATTAGGGGTTAGGGTTAGGTTTAGGGTTAGGGTTAGGGTTAGGGGTTAGGTTTAGGGTTAGGGTTAGGGTTAGGGTTAGGGTTAGGTGTTAGGGTTAGGGTTAGGGGTTAGGGTTAGAGTTAGGGTTAGGGGCTTAGGGTTAGTGTTAGGTTTAGGGTTAGTGTTATATCACTTTTCAGTTTTCCTGTTATAATAATTGAACAGGCGACACATATGTGAATTAGTTTACAAAGTTTTGCTTTGTGTATCTATTCTTTCAATGGAATCTTGTTTCTGTGCCGTACAGTGAGAGATAACACTTTTCAGTTTTCCTGTATTCCTAATTGAGCGAGCGACACACAGGTGATTCCGTTTAAATGTAGTGCTTTGCTTTTCTGTTCTTTCGTTGGAAACTTGTTCTTGTGCTGTACAGTGAGATATATCACTTTTCAGTTTTCCTGTATTCCTAATGGAGCGAGCGACGCACATGTGATTTAGTTTACAAATTAATGATTTTCTTTTTTGTTCTTTCATTTGAAACTTGTTCCTGTGCTGTACAATGTCATATATCACTTTTCAGTTTTCCTGTTATAATAATTGAACAGGCGAAACGTATGTCATTTAATTTACAAAGTTGTGCTTTGCGTTTCTGTTCTTTCGATGGAAACTTGTTTCTGTGCTGTACAGTGCGTTATATCACTTTTCAGTTTTCCTGTTATAATAATTGAACAGGCGACACGTATGTGAATTAGTTTACAAAGTTGTGCTTTGCGTTTCTGTTCTTTCGATGGAAACTTGTTCCTGTGCTGTACAGTGCGTTATATCACTTTTAAGTTTTCCTGTTATAATAATTGAACAGGCGACACGTATGTGAATTAGTTTACAAAATTGTGCTTTGCGTTTCTGTTCTTTCTTTGGAAATTTGTTTCTGTGCCATACAGTGCGAGATAACACTTTTCGGTTTCCCTGTATTCCTAATTGAGCGAGCGACATACATGTGATTTAGTTTACAAAGTAGTGCTTTGGATTTCTGTTCTTCGGTTGGAAACTTGTTTCTGTGCTGTACAGTGTGATATATCACTTTTAAGTTTTCCTGTTGTAATAATTGAACGGGCGACACGTATGTGATTTAGTTTACAAAGTTGTGCTTTGCGTTTCTGTTCTTTCGAGGGAAACTTGTTTCTGTGCCGTACAGTGCGAGATAACACTTTTCGGTTTTCCTGTATTCCTAATTGAGCGAGTGACACACATGTGATTCAGTTTACAAAGCAGTGCTTTTCATTTATGTTCTTTCCTTGGAAACTTGTTCCTGTTAGGAACAAGTAGGGTTAAGGTTAGGGTTAGGGTTAGGGTTAGGGTTAGGGTTAGGGTTAGGGTTAGAGTTAGGTATAGGGTAGGGCTGGGTAAGGGATATGGTTAGGGTTACGGTTAGGGTTAGGTTTAGGGTTAGGGGTTAGGGTTAGGGTTAGGGTTAGGGTTAGTGGGTTAGGGTTAGGGTTAGGGTTAGGGTTAGGGTTAGGTGTTAGGGTTAGCGATAGGGTTAGGGTTAGGGGTTAGGGTTAGGATTAGGGTTAGGGTTAGCGTTAGGGTTAGGTGTTAGGGTTAGGGTTAGGGGTTAGGGTTAGGGTTAGGGTTAGGGGCTTAGGGTTAGGGTTAGGGTTAGGTTTAGTGTTATATCACTTTTCAGTTTTCCTGTTATAATAATTGAACAGGCGACACATATGTGAATTAGTTTACAAAGTTTTGCTTTGTGTATCTATTCTTTCAATGGAATCTTGTTTCTGTGCCGTACAGTGCGAGAGAACACTTTTCAGTTTTCCTATATTCCTAATTGAGCGAGCGACACACAGGTGAATCTGTTTAAAAGTAGTGCTTTGCTTTTCTGTTCTTTCGTTGGAAACTTGTTCTTGGGCTGTACAGAAAGATATATCACTTTTCTGTTTTCCTGTATTCCTAATGGAGCAAGCGACGCACATGTGATTTAGTTTACAAATTAATGATTTTCTTTTTTGTTCTTTCATTTGAAACTTGTTCCTGTGCTGTACAATGTCATATATCACTTTTCAGTTTTCCTGTTATAATAATTGAACAGGCGAAACGTATGTCATTTAATTTACAAAGTTGTGCTTTGCGTTTCTGTTCTTTCTTTGGAAATTTGTTTCTGTGCCATACAGTGCGAGATAACGCTTTTCGGTTTCCCTGTATTCCTAATTGAGCGAGCGACATACATGTGATTTAGTTTACAAAGTAGTGCTTTGGATTTCTGTTCTTCGGTTGGAAACTTGTTTCTGTGCTGTACAGTGTGATATATCACTTTTCAGTTTTCCTGTTGTAATAATTGAACGGGCGACACGTATGTGATATAGTTTACAAAGTTGTGCTTTGCGTTTCTGTTCTTTCGATGGAAACTTGTTTCTGTGCCATACAGTGCGAGATAACACTTTTCGGTTTTCCTGTATTCCTAATTGAGCGAGTGACACACATGTGATTCAGTTTACAAAGCAGTGCTTTTCATTTATGTTCTTTCCTTGGAAACTTGTTCCTGTTAGGAACAAGTTAGGGTTAAGGTTAGGGTTAGGGTTAGTGTTAGGTTAGGGCTGGGTAAGGGATATGGTTAGGGTTACGGTTAGCGTTAGGGTTAGGGTTAGGGGTTAGGGTTAGGGTTAGGGTTAGGGGTTAGGGTTAGGGTTAGGGTTAGGGGCTTAGGGTTAGGGTTAGGGTTAGGGTTAGGGTTAGCGTTAGGGTTAGGTGTTAGGGTTAGGGTTAGGGTTAGGGTTATATCACTTTTCAGTTTTCCTGTTATAATAATTGAACAGGCCACACATATGTGAATTAGTTTACAAAGTTGTGCTTTGCTTTTCTGTTCTTCGTTGGAAACTTGTTCTTGTGCTGTACAGTGAGATATATCACTTTTCAGTTTTCCTGTATTCCTAATGGAGCGAGCGACGCACATGTGATTTAGTTTACAAATTAGTGATTTTATTATTTGTTCCCTCATTTGAAAGTTGTTCCTGTGCTGTACAATGTGATATATCACTTTTCAGTTTTCCTGTTATAATAATTGAACAGGCGACACGTATGTGAATTAGTTTACAAAGTTGTACTTTGCGTTTCTGTTCTTTCGATGGAAACTTGTGCCTGTGCTGTACAGTGCGTTATATCACTTTTCAGTTTTCCTGTTATAATAATTAAACAGGCGACACGTATGTCATTTAATTTACAAAGTTGTCCTTTGCGTTTCTGTTCTTTCTTTGGAAATTTGTTTCTGTGCCATACAGTGTGAGATAACACTTTTCGGTTTCCCTGTATTCCTAATTGAGCGAGTGACATACATGTGATTTAGTTTACAAAGTAGTGCTTTGGATTTCTGTTCTTCGGTTGGAAACTTGTTTCTGTGCTGTACAGTGTGATATATCACTTTTCAGTTTTCCTGTTGTAATAATTGAACGGATGACACGTATGTGATTTAGTTTACAAAGTTGTGCTTTGCTTTTCTGTTCTTTCGATGAAAACTTGTTTCTGTGCTGTACAGTGTGATATATCACTTTTCGGTTTCCCTGTATTCCTAATTGAGCGAGCGACATACATGTGATTTAGTTTACAAAGTAGTGCTTTGGATTTCTGTTCTTCGGTTGGAAACTTGTTTCTGTGCTGTACAGTGTGATATATCACTTTTCAGTTTTCCTGTTGTAATAATTGAACGGGCGACACGTATGTGATTTAGTTTACAAAGTTGGGCTTTGCGTTTCTGTTCTTTCGATGGAAACTTGTTTCTGTGCCGTACAGTACGAGATAACACTTTTCGGTTTTCCTGTATTCCTAATTGAGCGAGTGACACACATGTGATTCAGTTTACAAAGCAGTGCTTTTCATGTATGTTCTTTCCTTGGAAACTTGTTCCTGTTAGGAACAAGTTAGGGTTAACGTTAGGGGTTAGGGTTAGGGTTAGGGTTAGGGGCTTAGGGTTAGTGTTAGGTTTAGGGTTAGTGTTATATCACTTTTCAGTTTTCCTGTTATAATAATTGAACAGGCGACACATATGTGAATTAGTTTACAAAGTTTTGCTTTGTGTATCTATTCTTTCAATGGAATCTTGTTTCTGTGCCGTACAGTGCGAGATAACACTTTTCAGTTTTCCTGTATTCCTAATTGAGCGAGCGACACACAGGTGATTCCGTTTAAATGTAGTGCTTTGCTTTTCTGTTCTTTCGTTGGAAACTTGTTCTTGTGCTGTACAGTGAGATATATCACTTTTCAGTTTTCCTGTATTCCTAATAGAGCGAGCGACGCACATGTGATTTAGTTTACAAATTAATGATTTTCTTTTTTGTTCTTTCATTTGAAACTTGTTCCTGTGCTGTACAATGTCATATATCACTTTTCAGTTTTCCTGTTATAATAATTTAACAGGCGACACTTATGTGAATTAGTTTACAAAGTTGTGCTTTGCGTTTCTGTTCTTTCGATGGAAACTTGTGCCTGTGCTGTACAGTGCGTTATATCACTTTTCAGTTTTCCTGTTATAATAATTAAACAGGCGACACATATGTCATTTAATTTACAAAGTTGTCCTTTGCGTTTCTGTTCTTTCTTTGGAAATTTGTTTCTGTGCCATACAGTGCGAGATAACACTTTTCGGTTTCCCTGTATTCCTAATTGAGCGAGCGACATACATGTGATTTAGTTTACAAAGTAGTGCTTTGGATTTCTGTTCTTCGGTTGGAAACTTGTTTCTGTGCTGTACAGTGTGATATATCACTTTTCAGTTTTCCTGTTGTAATAATTGAACGGGTGACACGTTTGTGATTTAGTTTACAAAGTTGTGCTTTGCTTTTCTGTTCTTTCGATGAAAACTTGTTTCTGTGCTGTACAGTGTGATATATCACTTTTCGGTTTTCCTATATTCCTAATTGAGCGAGTGACACACATGTGATTCAGTTTACAAAGTCGTGCTTTTCATTTACGTTCTTTCCTTGGAAACTTGTTCCTGTTAGGAACAAGTTAGGTTTAGGGTTAGGGTTAGGGTTAGTGTTAGGTTAGGGCTGGGTAAGGGATATGGTTAGGGTTACGGTTAGCGTTAGGGTTAGGATTAGGGGTTAGGGTTAGGTTTAGGGTTAGGGTTAGGGTTAGGGGTTAGGTTTAGGGTTAGGGTTAGGGTTAGGGTTAGGGTTAGGGTTAGGTGTTAGGGTTAGGGTTAGGGGTTAGGGTTAGAGTTAGGGTTAGGGGCTTAGGGTTAGTGTTAGGTTTAGGGTTAGTGTTATATCACTTTTCAGTTTTCCTGTTATAATAATTGAACAGGCGACACATATGTGAATTAGTTTACAAAGTTTTGCTTTGTGTATCTATTCTTTCAATGGAATCTTGTTTCTGTGCCGTACAGTGAGAGATAACACTTTTCAGTTTTCCTGTATTCCTAATTGAGCGAGCGACACACAGGTGATTCCGTTTAAATGTAGTGCTTTGCTTTTCTGTTCTTTCGTTGGAAACTTGTTCTTGTGCTGTACAGTGAGATATATCACTTTTCAGTTTTCCTGTATTCCTAATGGAGCGAGCGACGCACCTGTGATTTAGTTTACAAATTAATGATTTTCTTTTTTGTTCTTTCATTTGAAACTTGTTCCTGTGCTGTACAATGTCATATATGACTTTTCAGTTTTCCTGTTATAATAATTGAACAGGCGAAACGTATGTCATTTAATTTACAAAGTTGTGCTTTGCGTTTCTATTCTTTCGACGGAAAGTTGTTTCTGTGCTGTACAGTGCGTTATATCACTTTTCAGTTTTCCTGTTATAATAATTGAACAGGCGACACGTATGTGAATTAGTTTACAAAGTTGTGCTTTGCGTTTCTGTTCTTTCAATGGAAACTTGTTCCTGTGCTGTACAGTGCGTTATATCACTTTTAAGTTTTCCTGTTATAATAATTGAACAGGCGACACGTATGTGAATTAGTTTACAAAATTGTGCTTTGCGTTTCTGTTCTTTCTTTGGAAATTTGTTTCTGTGCCATACAGTGCGAGATAACACTTTTCGGTTTCCCTGTATTCCTAATTGAGCGAGCGACATACATGTGATTTAGTTTACAAAGTAGTGCTTTGGATTTCTGTTCTTCGGTTGGAAACTTGTTTCTGTGCTGTACAGTGTGATATATCACTTTTCAGTTTTCCTGTTGTAATAATTGAACGGGCGACACGTATGTGATTTAGTTTACAAAGTTGTGCTTTGCGTTTCTGTTCTTTCGATGGAAACTTGTTTCTGTGCCGTACAGTGCGAGATAACACTTTTCGGTTTTCCTGTATTCCTAATTGAGCGAGTGACACACATGTGATTCAGTTTACAAAGCAGTGCTTTTCATTTATGTTCTTTCCTTGGAAACTTGTTCCTGTTAGGAACAAGTTAGGGTTAACGTTAGGGGTTAGGGTTAGGGTTAGGGTTAGGGGCTTAGGGTTAGTGTTAGGTTTAGGGTTAGTGTTATATCACTTTTCAGTTTTCCTCTTATAATAATTGAACAGGCGACACATATGTGAATTAGTTTACAAAGTTTTGCTTTGTGTATCTATTCTTTCAATGGAATCTTGTTTCTGTGCCGTACAGTGCGAGATAACACTTTTCAGTTTTCCTGTATTCCTAATTGAGCGAGCGACACACAGGTGATTCCGTTTAAATGTAGTGCTTTGCTTTTCTGTTCTTTCGTTGGAAACTTGTTCTTGTGCTGTACAGTGAGATATATCACTTTTCAGTTTTCCTGTATTCCTAATGGAGCGAGCGACGCACATGTGATTTAGTTTACAAATTAATGATTTTCTTTTTTGTTCTTTCATTTGAAACTTGTTCCTGTGCTGTACAATGTCATATATCACTTTTCAGTTTTCCTGTTATAATAATTGAACAGGCGAAACGTATGTCATTTAATTTACAAAGTTGTGCTTTGCGTTTCTGTTCTTTCGATGGAAACTTGTTTCTGTGCTGTACAGTGCGTTATATCACTTTTCAGTTTTCCTGTTATAATAATTGAACAGGCGACACTTATGTGAATTAGTTTACAAAGTTGTGCTTTGCATTTCTGTTCTTTCGATGGAAACTTGTGCCTGTGCTGTACAGTGCGTTATATCACTTTTCAGTTTTCCTGTTATAATAATTAAACAGGCGACACATATGTCATTTAATTTACAAAGTTGTCCTTTGCGTTTCTGTTCTTTCTTTGGAAATTTGTTTCTGTGCCATACAGTGCGAGATAACACTTTTCGGTTTCCCTGTATTCCTAATTGAGCGAGCGACATACATGTGATTTAGTTTACAAAGTAGTGCTTTGGATTTCTGTTCTTCGGTTGGAAACTTGTTTCTGTGCTGTACAGTGTGATATATCACTTTTCAGTTTTCCTGTTGTAATAATTGAACGGGTGACACGTTTGTGATTTAGTTTACAAAGTTGTGCTTTGCTTTTCTGTTCTTTCGATGAAAACTTGTTTCTGTGCTGTACAGTGTGATATATCACTTTTCGGTTTTCCTATATTCCTAATTGAGCGAGTGACACACATGTGATTCAGTTTACAAAGTCGTGCTTTTCATTTACGTTCTTTCCTTGGAAACTTGTTCCTGTTAGGAACAAGTTAGGTTTAGGGTTAGGGTTAGGGTTAGTGTTAGGTTAGGGCTGGGTAAGGGATATGGTTAGGGTTACGGTTAGCGTTAGGGTTAGGATTAGGGGTTAGGGTTAGGTTTAGGGTTAGGGTTAGGGTTAGGGGTTAGGTTTAGGGTTAGGGTTAGGGTTAGGGTTAGGGTTAGGGTTAGGTGTTAGGGTTAGGGTTAGGGGTTAGGGTTAGAGTTAGGGTTAGGGGCTTAGGGTTAGTGTTAGGTTTAGGGTTAGTGTTATATCACTTTTCAGTTTTCCTGTTATAATAATTGAACAGGCGACACATATGTGAATTAGTTTACAAAGTTTTGCTTTGTGTATCTATTCTTTCAATGGAATCTTGTTTCTGTGCCGTACAGTGAGAGATAACACTTTTCAGTTTTCCTGTATTCCTAATTGAGCGAGCGACACACAGGTGATTCCGTTTAAATGTAGTGCTTTGCTTTTCTGTTCTTTCGTTGGAAACTTGTTCTTGTGCTGTACAGTGAGATATATCACTTTTCAGTTTTCCTGTATTCCTAATGGAGCGAGCGACGCACATGTGATTTAGTTTACAAATTAATGATTTTCTTTTTTGTTCTTTCATTTGAAACTTGTTCCTGTGCTGTACAATGTCATATATCACTTTTCAGTTTTCCTGTTATAATAATTGAACAGGCGAAACGTATGTCATTTAATTTACAAAGTTGTGCTTTGCGTTTCTGTTCTTTCGATGGAAACTTGTTTCTGTGCTGTACAGTGCGTTATATCACTTTTCAGTTTTCCTGTTATAATAATTGAACAGGCGACACGTATGTGAATTAGTTTACAAAGTTGTGCTTTGCGTTTCTGTTCTTTCGATGGAAACTTGTTCCTGTGCTGTACAGTGCGTTATATCACTTTTAAGTTTTCCTGTTATAATAATTGAACAGGCGACACGTATGTGAATTAGTTTACAAAATTGTGCTTTGCGTTTCTGTTCTTTCTTTGGAAATTTGTTTCTGTGCCATACACTGCGAGATAACACTTTTCGGTTTCCCTGTATTCCTAATTGAGCGAGCGACATACATGTGATTTAGTTTACAAAGTAGTGCTTTGGATTTCTGTTCTTCGGTTGGAAACTTGTTTCTGTGCTGTACAGTGTGATATATCACTTTTAAGTTTTCCTGTTGTAATAATTGAACGGGCGACACGTATGTGATTTAGTTTACAAAGTTGTGCTTTGCGTTTCTGTTCTTTCGAGGGAAACTTGTTTCTGTGCCGTACAGTGCGAGATAACACTTTTCGGTTTTCCTGTATTCCTAATTGAGCGAGTGACACACATGTGATTCAGTTTACAAAGCAGTGCTTTTCATTTATGTTCTTTCCTTGGAAACTTGTTCCTGTTAGGAACAAGTAGGGTTAAGGTTAGGGTTAGGGTTAGGGTTAGGGTTAGGGTTAGGGTTAGGGTTAGAGTTAGGTATAGGGTAGGGCTGGGTAAGGGATATGGTTAGGGTTAAGGTTAGGGTTAGGTTTAGGGTTAGGGGTTAGGGTTAGGGTTAGGGTTAGGGTTAGTGGGTTAGGGTTAGGGTTAGGGTTAGGGTTAGGGTTAGGTGTTAGGGTTAGCGTTAGGGTTAGGGTTAGGGGTTAGGGTTAGGATTAGGGTTAGGGTTAGCGTTAGGGTTAGGTGTTAGGGTTAGGGTTAGGGGTTAGGGTTAGGGTTAGGGTTAGGGGCTTAGGGTTAGGGTTAGGGTTAGGTTTAGTGTTATATCACTTTTCAGTTTTCCTGTTATAATAATTGAACAGGCGACACATATGTGAATTAGTTTACAAAGTTTTGCTTTGTGTATCTATTCTTTCAATGGAATCTTGTTTCTGTGCCGTACAGTGCGAGAGAACACTTTTCAGTTTTCCTATATTCCTAATTGAGCGAGCGACACACAGGTGAATCTGTTTAAAAGTAGTGCTTTGCTTTTCTGTTCTTTCGTTGGAAACTTGTTCTTGGGCTGTACAGAAAGATATATCACTTTTCTGTTTTCCTGTATTCCTAATGGAGCAAGCGACGCACATGTGATTTAGTTTACAAATTAATGATTTTCTTTTTTGTTCTTTCATTTGAAACTTGTTCCTGTGCTGTACAATGTCATATATCACTTTTCAGTTTTCCTGTTATAATAATTGAACAGGCGAAACGTATGTCATTTAATTTACAAAGTTGTGCTTTGCGTTTCTGTTCTTTCTTTGGAAATTTGTTTCTGTGCCATACAGTGCGAGATAACGCTTTTCGGTTTCCCTGTATTCCTAATTGAGCGAGCGACATACATGTGATTTAGTTTACAAAGTAGTGCTTTGGATTTCTGTTCTTCGGTTGGAAACTTGTTTCTGTGCTGTACAGTGTGATATATCACTTTTCAGTTTTCCTGTTGTAATAATTGAACGGGCGACACGTATGTGATATAGTTTACAAAGTTGTGCTTTGCGTTTCTGTTCTTTCGATGGAAACTTGTTTCTGTGCCATACAGTGCGAGATAACACTTTTCGGTTTTCCTGTATTCCTAATTGAGCGAGTGACACACATGTGATTCAGTTTACAAAGCAGTGCTTTTCATTTATGTTCTTTCCTTGGAAACTTGTTCCTGTTAGGAACAAGTTAGGGTTAAGGTTAGGGTTAGGGTTAGTGTTAGGTTAGGGCTGGGTAAGGGATATGGTTAGGGTTACGGTTAGCGTTAGGGTTAGGGTTAGGGGTTAGGGTTAGGGTTAGGGTTAGGGGTTAGGGTTAGGGTTAGGGTTAGGGGCTTAGGGTTAGGGTTAGGGTTAGGGTTAGGGTTAGCGTTAGGGTTAGGTGTTAGGGTTAGGGTTAGGGTTAGGGTTATATCACTTTTCAGTTTTCCTGTTATAATAATTGAACAGGCCACACATATGTGAATTAGTTTACAAAGTTGTGCTTTGCTTTTCTGTTCTTCGTTGGAAACTTGTTCTTGTGCTGTACAGTGAGATATATCACTTTTCAGTTTTCCTGTATTCCTAATGGAGCGAGTGACGCACATGTGATTTAGTTTACAAATTAGTGATTTTATTATTTGTTCCCTCATTTGAAAGTTGTTCCTGTGCTGTACAATGTGATATATCACTTTTCAGTTTTCCTGTTATAATAATTGAACAGGCGACACGTATGTGAATTAGTTTACAAAGTTGTACTTTGCGTTTCTGTTCTTTCGATGGAAACTTGTGCCTGTGCTGTACAGTGCGTTATATCACTTTTCAGTTTTCCTGTTATAATAATTAAACAGGCGACACGTATGTCATTTAATTTACAAAGTTGTCCTTTGCGTTTCTGTTCTTTCTTTGGAAATTTGTTTCTGTGCCATACAGTGTGAGATAACACTTTTCGGTTTCCCTGTATTCCTAATTGAGCGAGTGACATACATGTGATTTAGTTTACAAAGTAGTGCTTTGGATTTCTGTTCTTCGGTTGGAAACTTGTTTCTGTGCTGTACAGTGTGATATATCACTTTTCAGTTTTCCTGTTGTAATAATTGAACGGATGACACGTATGTGATTTAGTTTACAAAGTTGTGCTTTGCTTTTCTGTTCTTTCGATGAAAACTTGTTTCTGTGCTGTACAGTGTGATATATCACTTTTCGGTTTTCCTGTATTCCTAATTGAGCGAGTGACACACATGTGATTCACTTTACAAAGTCGTGCTTTTCATTTACGTTCTTTCCTTGGAAACTTGTTTCTGTTAGGAACAAGTTAGGTTTAGGGTTAGGGTTAGGGTTAGTGTTAGGTTAGGGCTGGGTAAGGGATATGGTTAGGGTTACGGTTAGCGTTAGGGTTAGGGTTAGGGGTTAGGGTTAGGGTTAGGGTTAGGGGTTAGGGTTAGGGTTAGGGTTAGGGGCTTAGGGTTAGGGTTAGGGTTAGGGTTAGGGTTAGGGTTAGCGTTAGGGTTAGGTGTTAGGGTTAGGGTTAGGGTTAGGGTTAGGGTTAGGGGCTTAGGGTTAGGGTTAAGGTTAGGGTTAGGGTTAGGGTTAGGGTTAGGGGTAGGGTTAGGTTAGGGCTGGGTAAGGGATATGGTTAGGGTTATGGTTAGGGTTAGGGTTAGGGTTAGGGGTTAGGGGTTAGGTTTAGGGTTAGGGTTAGGATTAGGGGTTACGGTTAGGGTTAGGGTTAGGGTTATATCACTTTTCAGTTTTCCTGTTATAATAATTGAACAGGCCACACATATGTGAATTAGTTTACAAAGTTGTGCTTTGCTTTTCTGTTCTTCGTTGGAAACTTGTTCTTGTGCTGTACAGTGAGATATATCACTTTTCAGTTTTCCTGTATTCCTAATGGAGCGAGCGACGCACATGTGATTTAGTTTACAAATTAGTGATTTTATTATTTGTTCTTTCATTTGAAACTTGTTCCTGTGCTGTACAATGTGATATATCACTTTTCAGTTTTCCTGTTATAATAATTGAACAGGCGACACGTATGTGAATTAGTTTACAAAGTTGTACTTTGCGTTTCTGTTCTTTCGATGGAAACTTGTGCCTGTGCTGTACAGTGCGTTATATCACTTTTCAGTTTTCCTGTTATAATAATTAAACAGGCGACACGTATGTCATTTAATTTACAAAGTTGTCCTTTGCGTTTCTGTTCTTTCTTTGGAAATTTGTTTCTGTGCCATACAGTGCGAGATAACACTTTTCGGTATCCCTGTATTCCTAATTGAGCGAGCGACATACATGTGATTTAGTTTACAAAGTAGTGCTTTGGATTTCTGTTCTTCGGTTGGAAACTTGTTTCTGTGCTGTACAGTGTGATATATCACTTTTCAGTTTTCCTGTTGTAATAATTGAACGGGCGACACGTATGTGATTTAGTTTACAAAGTTGGGCTTTGCGTTTCTGTTCTTTCGATGGAAACTTGTTTCTGTACCGTACAGTACGAGATAACACTTTTCGGTTTTCCTGTATTCATAATTGAGCAAGTGACACACATGTGATTCAGTTTACAAAGCAGTGCTTTTCATTTATGTTCTTTCCTTGGAAACTTGTTCCTGTTAGGAACAAGTTAGGGTTAACGTTAGGGGTTAGGGTTAGGGTTAGGGTTAGGGGCTTAGGGTTAGTGTTAGGTTTAGGGTTAGTGTTATATCACTTTTCAGTTTTCCTGTTATAATAATTGAACAGGCGACACATATGTGAATTAGTTTACAAAGTTTTGCTTTGTGTATCTATTCTTTCAATGGAATCTTGTTTCTGTGCCGTACAGTGCGAGATAACACTTTTCAGTTTTCCTGTATTCCTAATTGAGCGAGCGACACACAGGTGATTCCGTTTAAATGTAGTGCTTTGCTTTTCTGTTCTTTCGTTGGAAACTTGTTCTTGTGCTGTACAGTGAGATATATCACTTTTCAGTTTTCCTGTATTCCTAATGGAGCGAGCGACGCACATGTGATTTAGTTTACAAATTAATAATTTTCTTTTTTGTTCTTTCATTTGAAACTTGTTCCTGTGCTGTACAATGTCATATATCACTTTTCAGTTTTCCTGTTATAATAATTGAACAGGCGAAACGTATGTCATTTAATTTACAAAGTTGTGCTTTGCGTTTCTGTTCTTTCGATGGAAACTTGTTTCTGTGCTGTACAGTGCGTTATATCACTTTTCAGTTTTCCTGTTATAATAATTGAACAGGCGACACGTATGTGAATTAGTTTACAAAGTTGTGCTTTGCGTTTCTGTTCTTTCGATGGAAACTTGTTCCTGTGCTATACAGTGCGTTATATCACTTTTAAGTTTTCCTGTTATAATAATTGAACAGGCGACACGTATGTGAATTAGTTTACAAAATTGTGCTTTGCGTTTCTGTTCTTTCTTTGGAAATTTGTTTCTGTGCCATACAGTGCGAGATAACACTTTTCGGTTTCCCTGTATTCCTAATTGAGCGAGCGACATACATGTGATTTAGTTTACAAAGTAGTGCTTTGGATTTCTGTTCTTCGGTTGGAAACTTGTTTCTGTGCTGTACAGTGTGATATATCACTTTTAAGTTTTCCTGTTGTAATAATTGAACGGGCGACACGTATGTGATTTAGTTTACAAAGTTGTGCTTTGCGTTTCTGTTCTTTCGAGGGAAACTTGTTTCTGTGCCGTACAGTGCGAGATAACACTTTTCGGTTTTCCTGTATTCCTAATTGAGCGAGTGACACACATGTGATTCAGTTTACAAAGCAGTGCTTTTCATTTATGTTCTTTCCTTGGAAACTTGTTCCTGTTAGGAACAAGTAGGGTTAAGGTTAGGGTTAGGGTTAGGGTTAGGGTTAGGGTTAGGGTTAGGGTTAGAGTTAGGTATAGGGTAGGGCTGGGTAAGGGATATGGTTAGGGTTACGGTTAGGGTTAGGTTTAGGGTTAGGGGTTAGGGTTAGGGTTAGGGTTAGGGTTAGTGGGTTAGGGTTAGGGTTAGGGTTAGGGTTAGGGTTAGGGTTAGGTGTTAGGGTTAGCGTTAGGGTTAGGGTTAGGGGTTAGGGTTAGGATTAGGGTTAGGGTTAGCGTTAGGGTTAGGTGTTAGGGTTAGGGTTAGGGGTTAGGGTTAGGGTTAGGGTTAGGGGCTTAGGTTTAGGGTTAGGGTTAGGTTTAGTGTTATATCACTTTTCAGTTTTCCTGTTATAATAATTGAACAGGCGACACATATGTGAATTAGTTTACAAAGTTTTGCTTTGTGTATCTATTCTTTCAATGGAATCTTGTTTCTGTGCCGTACAGTGCGAGAGAACACTTTTCAGTTTTCCTATATTCCTAATTGAGCGAGCGACACACAGGTGAATCTGTTTAAAAGTAGTGCTTTGCTTTTCTGTTCTTTCGTTGGAAACTTGTTCTTGGGCTGTACAGAAAGATATATCACTTTTCTGTTTTCCTGTATTCCTAATGGAGCAAGCGACGCACATGTGATTTAGTTTACAAATTAATGATTTTCTTTTTTGTTCTTTCATTTGAAACTTGTTCCTGTGCTGTACAATGTCATATATCACTTTTCAGTTTTCCTGTTATAATAATTGAACAGGCGAAACGTATGTCATTTAATTTACAAAGTTGTGCTTTGCGTTTCTGTTCTTTCTTTGGAAATTTGTTTCTGTGCCATACAGTGCGAGATAACGCTTTTCGGTTTCCCTGTATTCCTAATTGAGCGAGCGACATACATGTGATTTAGTTTACAAAGTAGTGCTTTGGATTTCTGTTCTTCGGTTGGAAACTTGTTTCTGTGCTGTACAGTGTGATATATCACTTTTCAGTTTTCCTGTTGTAATAATTGAACGGGCGACACGTATGTGATATAGTTTACAAAGTTGTGCTTTGCGTTTCTGTTCTTTCGATGGAAACTTGTTTCTGTGCCATACAGTGCGAGATAACACTTTTCGGTTTTCCTGTATTCCTAATTGAGCGAGTGACACACATGTGATTCAGTTTACAAAGCAGTGCTTTTCATTTATGTTCTTTCCTTGGAAACTTGTTCCTGTTAGGAACAAGTTAGGGTTAAGGTTAGGGTTAGGGTTAGTGTTAGGTTAGGGCTGGGTAAGGGATATGGTTAGGGTTACGGTTAGCGTTAGGGTTAGGGTTAGGGGTTAGGGTTAGGGTTAGGGTTAGGGGTTAGGGTTAGGGTTAGGGTTAGGGGCTTAGGGTTAGGGTTAGGGTTAGGGTTAGGGTTAGCGTTAGGGTTAGGTGTTAGGGTTAGGGTTAGGGTTAGGGTTATATCACTTTTCAGTTTTCCTGTTATAATAATTGAACAGGCCACACATATGTGAATTAGTTTACAAAGTTGTGCTTTGCTTTTCTGTTCTTCGTTGGAAACTTGTTCTTGTGCTGTACAGTGAGATATATCACTTTTCAGTTTTCCTGTATTCCTAATGGAGCGAGCGACGCACATGTGATTTAGTTTACAAATTAGTGATTTTATTATTTGTTCCCTCATTTGAAAGTTGTTCCTGTGCTGTACAATGTGATATATCACTTTTCAGTTTTCCTGTTATAATAATTGAACAGGCGACACGTATGTGAATTAGTTTACAAAGTTGTACTTTGCGTTTCTGTTCTTTCGATGGAAACTTGTGCTTGTGCTGTACAGTGCGTTATATCACTTTTCAGTTTTCCTGTTATAATAATTAAACAGGCGACACGTATGTCATTTAATTTACAAAGTTGTCCTTTGCGTTTCTGTTCTTTCTTTGGAAATTTGTTTCTGTGCCATACAGTGCGAGATAACACTTTTCGGTTTCCCTGTATTCCTAATTGAGCGAGTGACATACATGTGATTTAGTTTACAAAGTAGTGCTTTGGATTTCTGTTCTTCGGTTGGAAACTTGTTTCTGTGCTGTACAGTGTGATATATCACTTTTCAGTTTTCCTGTTGTAATAATTGAACGGATGACACGTATGTGATTTAGTTTACAAAGTTGTGCTTTGCTTTTCTGTTCTTTCGATGAAAACTTGTTTCTGTACTGTACAGTGTGATATATCACTTTTCGGTTTTCCTGTATTCCTAATTGAGCGAGTGACACACATGTGATTCACTTTACAAAGTCGTGCTTTTCATTTACGTTCTTTCCTTGGAAACTTGTTTCTGTTAGGAACAAGTTAGATTTAGGGTTAGGGTTAGGGTTAGTGTTAGGTTAGGGCTGGGTAAGGGATATGGTTAGGGTTACGGTTAGCGTTAGGGTTAGGGTTAGGGGTTAGGGTTAGGGTTAGTGTTAGGGGTTAGGGTTAGGGTTAGGGTTAGGGGCTTAGTGTTAGGGTTAGGGTTAGGGTTAGGGTTAGCGTTAGGGTTAGGTGTTAGGGTTAGGGTTAGGGGTTAGGGTTAGGGTTAGGGTTAGGGGCTTAGGGTTAGGGTTAAGGTTAGGGTTAGGGTTAGGGTTAGGGTTAGGGGTAGGGTTAGGTTAGGGCTGGGTAAGGGATATGGTTAGGGTTATGGTTAGGGTTAGGGTTAGGGTTAGGGGTTAGGGGTTAGGGTTAGGGTTAGGGTTAGGATTAGGGGTTAGGGTTAGGGTTAGGGTTATATCACTTTTCAGTTTTCCTGTTATAATAATTGAACAGGCGACACATATGTGAATTAGTTTACAAAGTTTTGCTTTGTGTATCTATTCTTTCAATGGAATCTTGTTTCTGTGCCGTACAGTGCGAGATAACACTTTTCAGTTTTCCTGTATTCCTAATTGAGCGAGCGACACACAGGTGATTCCGTTTAAATGTAGTGCTTTGCTTTTCTGTTCTTTCGTTGGAAACTTGTTCTTGTGCTGTACAGTGAGATATATCACTTTTCAGTTTTCCTGTATTCCTAATGGAGCGAGCGACGCACATGTGATTTAGTTTACAAATTAATGATTTTCTTTTTTGTTCTTTCATTTGAAACTTGTTCCTGTGCTGTACAATGTCATATATCACTTTTCAGTTTTCCTGTTATAGTAATTGAACAGGCGAAACGTATGTCATTTAATTTACAAAGTTGTGCTTTGCGTTTCTGTTCTTTCGATGGAAACTTGTTTCTGTGCTGTACAGTGCGTTATATCACTTTTCAGTTTTCCTGTTATAATAATTGAACAGGCGACACGTATGTGAATTGGTTTACAAAGTTGTGCTTTGCGTTTCTGTTCTTTCGATGGAAACTTGTTCCTGTGCTGTACAGTGCGTTATATCACTTTTCAGTTTTCCTGTTATAATAATTGAACAGGCGACACGTATGTGAATTAGTTTACAAAATTGTGCTTTGCGTTTCTGTTCTTTCTTTGGAAATTTGTTTCTGTGCCATACAGTGCGAGATAACACTTTTCGGTTTCCCTGTATTCCTAATTGAGCGAGCGACATACATGTGATTTAGTTTACAAAGTAGTGCTTTGGATTTCTGTTCTTCGGTTGGAAACTTGTTTCTGTGCTGTACAGTGTGATATATCACTTTTCAGTTTTCCTGTTGTAATAATTGAACGGGCGACACGTATGTGATTTAGTTTACAAAGTTGTGCTTTGCGTTTCTGTTCTTTCGATGGAAACTTGTTTCTGTGCCGTACAGTACGATATAACACTTTTCGGTTTTCCTGTATTCCTAATTGAGCGAGTGACACACATGTGATTCAGTTTACAAAGTAGTGCTTTTCATTTATGTTCTTTCCTTGGAAACTTGTTCCTGTTAGGAACAAGTTAGGGTTAAGGTTAGGGTTAGGGTTAGGGTTAGGGGTAGGGTTAGGTTAGGGCTGGGTAAGGGATATGGTTAAGGTTATGGTTAGGGTTAGGGTTAGGGTTAGGGGTTAGGGGTTAGGGTTAGGGTTAGGGTTAGGATTAGGGGTTAGGGTTAGGGTTAGGGTTATATCACTTTTCAGTTTTCCTGTTATAATAATTGAACAGGCCACACATATGTGAATTAGTTTACAAAGTTGTGCTTTGCTTTTCTGTTCTTCGTTGGAAACTTGTTCTTGTGCTGTACAGTGAGATATATCACTTTTCAGTTTTCCTGTATTCCTAATGGAGCGAGCGACGCACATGTGATTTAGTTTACAAATTAGTGATTTTATTATTTGTTCTTTCATTTGAAACTTGTTCCTGTGCTGTACAATGTGATATATCACTTTTCAGTTTTCCTGTTATAATAATTGAACAGGCGACACGTATGTGAATTAGTTTACAAAGTTGTACTTTGCGTTTCTGTTCTTTCGATGGAAACTTGTGCCTGTGCTGTACAGTGCGTTATATCACTTTTCAGTTTTCCTGTTATAATAATTAAACAGGTGACACGTATGTGATTTAGTTTACAAAGTTGTGCTTTGCGTTTCTGTTCTTTCGATGGAAACTTGTTTCTGTGCCGTACAGTGCGAGATAACACTTTTCGGTTTTCCTGTATTCCTAATTGAGCGAGTGACACATGTGATTCAGTTTACAAAGTAGTGCTTTGGATTTCTGTTCTTCGGTTGGAAACTTGTTTCTGTGCTGTACAGTGTGATATATCACTTTTCAGTTTTCCTGTTGTAATAATTGAACGGGCGACACGTATGTGATTTAGTTTACAAAGTTGGGCTTTGCGTTTCTGTTCTTTCGATGGAAACTTGTTTCTGTGCCGTACAGTACGAGATAACACTTTTCGGTTTTCCTGTATTCATAATTGAGCGAGTGACACACATGTGATTCAGTTTACAAAGCAGTGCTTTTCATTTATGTTCTTTCCTTGGAAACTTGTTCCTGTTAGGAACAAGTTAGGGTTAACGTTAGGGGTTAGGGTTAGGGTTAGGGTTAGGGGCTTAGGGTTAGTGTTAGGTTTAGGGTTAGTGTTATATCACTTTTCAGTTTTCCTGTTATAATAATTGAACAGGCGACACATATGTGAATTAGTTTACAAAGTTTTGCTTTGTGTATCTATTCTTTCAATGGAATCTTGTTTCTGTGCCGTACAGTGCGAGATAACACTTTTCAGTTTTCCTGTATTCCTAATTGAGCGAGCGACACACAGGTGATTCCGTTTAAATGTAGTGCTTTGCTTTTCTGTTCTTTCGTTGGAAACTTGTTCTTGTGCTGTACAGTGAGATATATCACTTTTCAGTTTTCCTGTATTCCTAATGGAGCGAGCGACGCACATGTGATTTAGTTTACAAATTAATGATTTTCTTTTTTGTTCTTTCATTTGAAACTTGTTCCTGTGCTGTACAATGTCATATATCACTTTTCAGTTTTCCTGTTATAATAATTGAACAGGCGAAACGTATGTCATTTAATTTACAAAGTTGTGCTTTGCGTTTCTGTTCTTTCGATGGAAACTTGTTTCTGTGCTGTACAGTGCGTTATATCACTTTTCAGTTTTCCTGTTATAATAATTGAACAGGCGACACGTATGTGAATTAGTTTACAAAATTGTGCTTTGCGTTTCTGTTCTTTCTTTGGAAATTTGTTTCTGTGCCATACAGTGCGAGATAACACTTTTCGGTTTCCCTGTATTCCTAATTGAGCGAGCGACATACATGTGATTTAGTTTACAAAGTAGTGCTTTGGATTTCTGTTCTTCAGTTGGAAACTTGTTTCTGTGCTGTACAGTGTGATATATCACTTTTCAGTTTTCCTGTTGTAATAATTGAACGGGAGACACGTATGTGATTTAGTTTACAAAGTTGTGCTTTGCGTTTCTGTTCTTTCGATGGAAACTTGTTTCTGTGTCGTACAGTGCGATATAACACTTTTCGGTTTTCCTGTATTCCTAATTGAGCGAGTGACACACATGTGATTCAGTTTACAAAGTAGTGCTTTTCATTTATGTTCTTTCCTTGAAAACTTGTTCCTGTTAGGAACAAGTTAGGGTTAAGGTTAGGGTTAGGGTTAGGTTTAGGGTTAGGGGTAGGGTTAGGGTAGGGCTGGGTAAGGGATATGGTTAGGGTTATGGTTAGGGTTAGGGTTAGGGTTAGGGGTTAGGGGTTAGGGTTAGGGTTAGGGTTAGGGTTAGGGGTTAGGGTTAGGGTTAGGGTTAGGGTTATATCACTTTTCAGTTTTCCTGTTATAATAATTGAACAGGCCACACATATGTGAATTAGTTTACAAAGTTGTGCTTTGCTTTTGTGTTCTTCGTTGGAAACTTGTTCTTGTGCTGTACAGTGAGATATATCACTTTTCAGTTTTCCTGTATTCCTAATGGAGCGAGCGACGCACATGTGATTTAGTTTACAAATTAGTGATTTTATTATTTGTTCTTTCATTTGAAACTTGTTCCTGTGCTGTACAATGTGATATATCACTTTTCAGTTTTCCTGTTATAATAATTGAACAGGCGACACGTATGTGAATTAGTTTACAAAGTTGTACTTTGCGTTTCTGTTCTTTCGATGGAAACTTGTGCCTGTGCTGTACAGTGCGTTATATCACTTTTCAGTTTTCCTGTTATAATAATTGAACAGGCGACACGTATGTGAATTAGTTTACAAAATTGTGCTTTGCGTTTCTGTTCTTTCTTTGGAAATTTGTTTCTGTGCCATACAGTGCGAGATAACACTTTTCGGTTTCCCTGTATTCCTAATTGAGCGAGCGACATACATGTGATTTAGTTTACAAAGTAGTGCTTTGGATTTCTGTTCTTCGGTTGGAAACTTGTTTCTGTGCTGTACAGTGTGATATATCACTTTTCAGTTTTCCTGTTGTAATAATTGAACGGGTGACACATATGTGATTTAGTTTCCAAAGTTGTGCTTTGCTTTTCTGTTCTTTCGATGAAAACTTGTTTCTGTGCTGTACAGTGTGATATATCACTTTTCGGTTTTCCTGTATTCCTAATTGAGCGAGTGACACACATGTGATTCAGTTTACAAAGTCGTGCTTTTCATTTACGTTCTTTCCTTGGAAACTTGTTCCTGTTAGGAACAAGTTAGGTTTAGGGTTAGGGTTAGGGTTAGGGTTAGATTAGGGCTGGTTAAGGGATATGTTTAGGGTTACGGTTAGCATTAGGGTTAGGGTTAGGTGTTAGGGTTAGGGTTAGGGTTAGGGGTTAGGTTTAGGGTTAGGGTTAGGGTTAGGGTTAGGGGTTAGGGTTAGGGTTAGGTTTAGGGTTAGGTGTTACGGTTAGGGTTAGGGGTTAGGGTTAGGGTTAGGGTTAGTGTTATATCACTTTTCAGTTTTCCTGTTATAATAATTGAACAGGCGACACATATGTGAATTAGTTTACAAAGTTTTGCTTTGTGTATCTATTCTTTCAATGGAATCTTGTTTCTGTGCCGTACAGTGCGAGATAACACTTTTCAGTTTTCCTGTATTCCTAATTGAGCGAGCGACACACAGGTGATTCCGTTTAAATGTAGTGCTTTGCTTTTCTGTTCTTTCGTTGGAAACTTGTTCTTGTGCTGTACAGTGAGATATATCACTTTTCAGTTTTCCTGTATTCCTAATGGAGCGAGCGACGCACATGTGATTTAGTTTACAAATTAATGATTTTCTTTTTTGTTCTTTCATTTGAAACTTGTTCCTGTGCTGTACAATGTCATATATCACTTTTCAGTTTTCCTGTTATAGTAATTGAACAGGCGAAACGTATGTCATTTAATTTACAAAGTTGTGCTTTGCGTTTCTGTTCTTTCGATGGAAACTTGTTTCTGTGCTGTACAGTGCGTTATATCACTTTTCAGTTTTCCTGTTATAATAATTGAACAGGCGACACGTATGTGAATTGGTTTACAAAGTTGTGCTTTGCGTTTCTGTTCTTTCGATGGAAACTTGTTCCTGTGCTGTACAGTGCGTTATATCACTTTTCAGTTTTCCTGTTATAATAATTGAACAGGCGACACGTATGTGAATTAGTTTACAAAATTGTGCTTTGCGTTTCTGTTCTTTCTTTGGAAATTTGTTTCTGTGCCATACAGTGCGAGATAACACTTTTCGGTTTCCCTGTATTCCTAATTGAGCGAGCGACATACATGTGATTTAGTTTACAAAGTAGTGCTTTGGATTTCTGTTCTTCGGTTGGAAACTTGTTTCTGTGCTGTACAGTGTGATATATCACTTTTCAGTTTTCCTGTTGTAATAATTGAACGGGCGACACGTATGTGATTTAGTTTACAAAGTTGTGCTTTGCGTTTCTGTTCTTTCGATGGAAACTTGTTTCTGTGCCGTACAGTACGATATAACACTTTTCGGTTTTCCTGTATTCCTAATTGAGCGAGTGACACACATGTGATTCAGTTTACAAAGTAGTGCTTTTCATTTATGTTCTTTCCTTGGAAACTTGTTCCTGTTAGGAACAAGTTAGGGTTAAGGTTAGGGTTAGGGTTAGGGTTAGGGGTAGGGTTAGGTTAGGGCTGGGTAAGGGATATGGTTAGTGTTATGGTTAGGGTTAGGGTTAGGGTTAGGGGTTAGGGGTTAGGGTTAGGGTTAGGGTTAGGGTTAGGGTTAGGGGTTGGGGTTAGGGTTAGGGTTAGGGTTATATCACTTTTCAGTTTTCCTGTTATAATAATTGAACAGGCCACACATATGTGAATTAGTTTACAAAGTTGTGCTTTGCTTTTCTGTTCTTCGTTGGAAACTTGTTCTTGTGCTGTACAGTGAGATATATCACTTTTCAGTTTTCCTGTATTCCTAATGGAGCGAGCGACGCACATGTGATTTAGTTTACAAATTAGTGATTTTATTATTTGTTCTTTCATTTGAAACTTGTTCCTGTGCTGTACAATGTGATATATCACTTTTCAGTTTTCCTGTTATAATAATTGAACAGGCGAAACGTATGTCATTTAATTTACAAAGTTGTGCTTTGCGTTTCTGTTCTTTCGATGGAAACTTGTTTCTGTGCCGTACAGTGCGAGATAACACTTTTCGGTTTTCCTGTATTCCTAATAGAGCGAGTGACACACATGTGATTCAGTTTACAAAGCAGTGCTTTTCATTTATGTTCTTTCCTTGGAAACTTGTTCCTGTTAGGAACAAGTTAGGGTTAAGGTTAGGGTTAGGGTTAGGGTTAGGGTTAGGGGTAGGGTTAGGTTAGGGCTGGGTAAGGGATATGGTTAGGGTTACGGTTAGGGTTAGGGTTAGGGTTAGGGGTTAGGGTTAGGGTTAGGGTTAGGGTTAGGGTTAGGGGTTAGGGTTAGGGTTATATCACTTTTAAGTTTTCCTGTTATAATAATTGAACAGGCCACACATATGTGAATTAGTTTACAAAGTTGTGCTTTGCTTTTCTGTTCTTTCGTTGGAAACTTGTTCTTGTGCTGTACAGTGAGATATATCACTTTTCAGTTTTCCTGTATTCCTAATGGAGCGAGCGACGCACATGTGATTTAGTTTACAAATTAGTGATTTTATTATTTGTTCTTTCATTTGAAACGTGTTCCTGTGCTGTACAATGTGATATATCACTTTTCAGTTTTCCTGTTATAATAATTGAACAGGCGACACGTATGTGAATTAGTTTACAAAGTTGTGCTTTGCGTTTCTGTTCTTTCGATGGAAACTTGTGCCTGTGCTGTACAGTGCGTTATATCACTTTTCAGTTTTCCTGTTATAATAATTGAACAGGCGACACGTATGTGAATTAGTTTACAAAGTTGTGCTTTGCGTTTCTGTTCTTTCGATGTAAACTTGTTCTGTGCTGTACAGTGCGTTATATCACTTTTCAGTTTTCCTGTTATAATAATTGAACAGGCGACACGTATGTGAATTAGTTTACAAAATTGTGCTTTGCGTTTCTGTTCTTTCTTTGGAAATTTGTTTCTGTGCCATACAGTGCGAGATAACACTTTTCGGTTTCCCTGTATTCCTAATTGAGCGAGCGACATACATGTGATTTAGTTTACAAAGTAGTGCTTTGGATTTCTGTTCTTCGGTTGGAAACTTGTTTCTGTGCTGTACAGTGTGATATATCACTTTTCAGTTTTCCTGTTGTAATAATTGAACGGGTGACACGTATGTGATTTAGTTTACAAAGTTGTGCTTTGCTTTTCTGTTCTTTCGATGAAAACTTGTTTCTGTGCTGTACAGTGTGATATATCACATTTCGGTTTTCCTGTATTCCTAATTGAGCGAGTGACACACATGTGATTCAGTTTACAAAGTAGTGCTTTTCATTAAGTTAGGGTTAAGGTTAGGGTTAGGGTTAGGGTTAGGGGTAGGGTTAGGTTAGGGCTGGGTAAGGGATATGGTTAGGGTTATGGTTAGGGTTAGGGTTAGGGTTAGGGGTCAGGGGTTAGGGTTAGGGTTAGGGTTAGGGTTATATCACTTTTCAGTTTTCCTGTTATAATAATTGAACAGGCCACACATATGTGAATTAGTTTACAAAGTTGTGCTTTGCTTTTCTGTTCTTCGTTGGAAACTTGTTCTTGTGCTGTACAGTGAGATATATCACTTTTCAGGTTTCCTGTATTCCTAATGGAGCGAGCGACGCACATGTGATTTAGTTTACAAATTAGTGATTTTATTATTTGTTCTTTCATTTTAAACTTGTTCCTGTGCTGTACAATGTGATATATCACTTTTCAGTTTTCCTGTTATAATAATTGAACAGGCGACACGTATGTGAATTAGTTTACAAAGTTGTACTTTGCGTTTCTGTTCTTTCGATGGAAACTTGTTCCTGTGCTGTACAGTGCGTTATATCACTTTTCAATTTTCCTGTTATAATAATTAAACAGGCGACACGTATGTCATTTAATTTACAAAGTTGTCCTTTGCGTTTCTGTTCTTTCTTTGGAAATTTGTTTCTGTGCCATAGTGCGAGATAACACTTTTCGGTTTCCCTGTATTCCTAATTGAGCGAGCGACATACATGTGATTTAGTTTACAAAGTAGTGCTTTGGATTTCTGTTCTTCGGTTGGAAACTTGTTTCTGTGCTGTACAGTGTGATATATCACTTTTCAGTTTTCCTGTTGTAATAATTGAACGGGTGACACATATGTGATTTAGTTTACAAAGTTGTGCTTTGCTTTTCTGTTCTTTCGATGAAAACTTGTTTCTGTGCTGTACAGTGTGATATATCACTTTTCGGTTTTCCTGTATTCCTAATTGAGCGAGTGACACACATGTGATTCAGTTTACAAAGTCGTGCTTTTCATTTACGTTCTTTCCTTGGAAACTTGTTCCTGTTAGGAACAAGTTAGGTTTAGGGTTAGGGTTAGGGTTAGGGTTAGATTAGGGCTGGTTAAGGGATATTGTTAGGGTTACGGTTAGCATTAGGGTTAGGGTTAGGTGTTAGGGTTAGGGTTAGGGTTAGGGTTAGGGGTTAGGTTTAGGGTTAGGGTTAGGGTTAGGGTTAGGGGTTAGGGTTAGGGTTAGGGTTATGGTTAGGTGTTACGGTTAGGGTTAGGGGTTAGGGTTAGGGTTAGGGTTAGGGTTAGGGGCTTAGGGTTAGTGTTAGGTTTAGGGTTAGTGTTATATCACTTTTCAGTTTTCCTGTTATAATAATTGAACAGGCGACACATATGTGAATTAGTTTACAAAGTTTTGCTTTGTGTATCTATTCTTTCAATGGAATCTTGTTTCTGTGCCGTACAGTGCGAGATAACACTTTTCAGTTTTCCTGTATTCCTAATTGAGCGAGCGACACACAGGTGATTCCGTTTAAATGTAGTGCTTTGCTTTTCTGTTCTTTCGTTGGAAACTTGTTCTTGTGCTGTACAGTGAGATATATCACTTTTCAGTTTTCCTGTATTCCTAATGGAGCGAGCGACGCACATGTGATTTAGTTTACAAATTAATGATTTTCTTTTTTGTTCTTTCATTTGAAACTTGTTCCTGTGCTGTACAATGTCATATATCACTTTTCAGTTTTCCTGTTATAATAATTGAACAGGCGAAACGTATGTCATTTAATTTACAAAGTTGTGCTTTGCGTTTCTGTTCTTTCGATGGAAACTTGTTTCTGTGCTGTACAGTGCGTTATATCACTTTTCAGTTTTCCTGTTATAATAATTGAACAGGCGACACGTATGTGAATTAGTTTACAAAGTTGTGCTTTGCGTTTCTCTTCTTTCGATGGAAACTTGTTCCTGTGCTGTACAGTGCGTTATATCACTTTTCAGTTTTCCTGTTATAATAATTGAACAGGCGACACGTATGTGAATTAGTTTACAAAATTGTGCTTTGCGTTTCTGTTCTTTCTTTGGAAATTTGTTTCTGTGCCATACAGTGCGAGATAACACTTTTCTGTTTCCCTGTATTCCTAATTGAGCGAGCGACATACATGTGATTTAGTTTACAAAGTAGTGCTTTGGATTTCTGTTCTTCGATTGGAAACTTGTTTCTGTGCTGTACAGTGTGATATATCACTTTTCAGTTTTCCTGTTGTAATAATTGAACGGGCGACACGTATGTGATTTAGTTTACAAAGTTGTGCTTTGCGTTTCTGTTCTTTCGATGGAAACTTGTTTCTGTGCCGTACAGTGCGAGATAACACTTTTCGGTTTTCCTGTATTCCTAATTGAGCGAGTGACACACATGTGATTCAGTTTACAAAGTAGTGCTTTTCATTTATGTTCTTTCCTTGGAAACTTGTTCCTGTTAGGAACAAGTTAGGGTTAAGGTTAGGGTTAGGGTTAGGGTTAGGGTTAGAGTTAGGGATAGGTTAGGGCTGGGTAAGGGATATGGTTAGGGTTACCGTTAGGGTTAGGTTTAGGGTTAGGGGTTAGGGTTAGGGTTAGGGTTAGGGTTAGGGTTAGGGTTACGGTTAGGGTTAGTGGGTTAGGGTTAGGGTTAGGGTTAGGGTTAGGTGTTAGGGTTAGCGTTAGGGTTAGGGTTAGGGGTTAGGGTTAGGGTTAGGGTTAGGGTTAGGGTTAGCGTTAGGGTTAGGTGTTAGGGTTAGGGTTAGGGGTTAGGGTTAGGGTTAGGGGCTTAGGGTTAGGGTTAGGGTTAGGGTTAGTGTTATATCACTTTTCAGTTTGCCTGTTATAATAATTGAACAGGCGACACATATGTGAATTAGTTTACAAAGTTTTGCTTTGTGTATCTATTCTTTCAATGGAATCTTGTTTCTGTGCCGTACAGTGCGAGATAACACTTTTCAGTTTTCCTGTATTCCTAATTGAGCGAGCGACACACAGGTGATTCCGTTTAAATGTAGTGCTTTGCTTTTCTGTTCTTTCGTTGGAAACTTGTTCTTGTGCTGTACAGTGAGATATATCACTTTTCAGTTTTCCTGTATTCCTAATGGAGCGAGCGACGCACATGTGATTTAGTTTACAAATTAATGATTTTCTTTTTTGTTCTTTCATTTGAAACTTGTTCCTGTGCTGTACAATGTCATATATCACTTTTCAGTTTTCCTGTTATAGTAATTGAACAGGCGAAACGTATGTCATTTAATTTACAAAGTTGTGCTTTGCGTTTCTGTTCTTTCGATGGAAACTTGTTTCTGTGCTGTACAGTGCGTTATATCACTTTTCAGTTTTCCTGTTATAATAATTGAACAGGCGACACGTATGTGAATTGGTTTACAAAGTTGTGCTTTGCGTTTCTGTTCTTTCGATGGAAACTTGTTCCTGTGCTGTACAGTGCGTTATATCACTTTTCAGTTTTCCTGTTATAATAATTGAACAGGCGA